>NC_054502.1:7744167-8061667 GCF_017639515.1 Carcharodon carcharias
ACCATCTCCAACACAATGAGCTCTTAGTTTGTGTAGTAACCTTTAATGTGGCACCTTATCAAAGGCCTTTTGAGAATCTACCAGTTCCCCTTTATGCACCCTGCTTCTTACATCCACAAAGAACAATAATAAATTTGTCAAACACTATTTCTCTTTCATAAAACCATGTTGACTCTGTTTGATTGTATTAAGGTTCTCTAAATATCCTATTAACGCCTTAATAATGGATTCCAACATTTTTCCAGTGAGAGATGTTAGACTACCTGGCCTATAGTTTCCTGCTATCCATCTCCCTCCTTTTTTAAATAGAGGTGTTATATTTGCGGCTTTCCAGTCCACTTTCCAGAATCTAGGGAATTTTGGAAGATTACAACCAATGCATCCACTATCTCTGCAGCCGCTTCCTTTAAGGCCCTAGAAAGCAGGCCATCGGATCCTGGGGACTTGTCAGCCTTTAGTCTCATTGGTATCCCCATTCATTTTCTCAAGTGATGGTGATTGTTTTAAGTTCCTCCCCACCTTTAGCTTTTGATTTTCTACTTTGTTCCGATCCGAGCTGATGTTAATACAAGACAAATCAGATTCCAGGGAACCTGGCTTGATAGATCCTAACTTTTTTTTTTGACAGCATGGAGGAAAGTTACTGAACACATTCACAGCAGTCTGCTGATGAGCTCTTAACACAAAGAATAAAATATTTATTAAGCAAGAAAAATGAACTATATTACACCAGAAAAAAAATGGAAAGATCTCAATAATAACACTAGAATATGATTCAAGTGTTCACTATTCCTCCACCCCAGGAATATCTTTTACAGACACACGCAAATTCAAAGAGATGAAACAGTTTGCAATATCCATCTTATACTCTACTATTCAGGGTAAGTATGAGGTACTTGTGAATTAACAGGTGACCTGTGATCAGACACATCACACTCAAAGATAAATGACAGATGCAATCAAAGCAGATTCCACGGATTTCTCAACAACCCACCCAGACGTTTGTCACATTGTGAGCCAACCAGTCTCACTGAAATGTCACCTTCCTTAATAGCATTTCCAATTTCCACCTTTGAAGAACTCACCTTGGAATTCTCTTTAAACGTCGCTCCCACTGGGATGGCCTTAACAAGGATCCATCTCCAGGGTTTCAATCTCACCTTCTGAGACTCCTTTCCCCTGGATCTCCGAATACACTTAAAACTTCACCTTCTAAGCACAATTTTGCATCTTCGGCCGTGCCAAGCACAACACCAGTACTTCAAAAGACTTGCAGCATGGAGTCCCCAACCTTAGGCTGCCCTCTCAGATCTTCGGGGCTTCTCTGAAGCCCACTTTGCTTCAAGTCCGCTCCTCCCAGTTCTCTCTTTGACCCGGAGCCCACTAATCTGCTTCTTTCTCTCAACTTTACTTAACAGGATCTGTTTCTGGACTCTGTCCTTGTCCCCGTACCTGGGACTATTTTCTGGGGCCTGTTTCTGATCCCAGTCTTTGTGACTTTGGCCCTGCCTGGGACCTTCTTTCTGTCCCACTCTCTGGTTTGGGACCTTCTTCATGGTTTGAGACCTTCTCCCTGACCCTCTCCCCATGTCCTGCTCCCTGGGACACCTCTCAAATGGCGCTGGAATGCGGTTTCGCACCATTTCACTTGTTTGCTTCCTTGACTTCCACGTAGGCGAGCAGGGCTGCTTCCAGGCCTAAAGAACATTAAAAAAGCCCCCAACTGCACATGTGCGGCCCTGTCCTGGTTGGCATATGTGCAGAGGATGCTAAGCTCCGACATCCGAGTGCCGATTTAAAAGTAAGGTAAGTATTCGCGTTTCATCACAACTATTTCTGGGATGTGTTTTGTGTCCTCTGCTGTGAAGACGATACACAATACTTGTCCAAAGTCTCTGCCCTTTGCTTGTTTCCCGTCATTAATTCCCCAGTCTCATCCTCTAAGGACTAATGCTCACTGTCGCTACTCATTTCCTTTTTATATACTTGTAGAAGCTTTTATTGTCTGTTTTCATATTTCTTGCTAGTTTTCTCTCTCATATTCCAACTTCTCCCTCTTTTTTTTAAATCATCCTTCGTTGGTTTCTAAAACTTTGCCAATCTTCTGGCCTCTCACTAATCTTCGCAGAATTGTACATCTTTTCTTTCAGTTTGATACTGTCATTAACTTCCTTAGTTAGCAACGGATGGTGGATCCTTCTGGTAGAGTCTTTCTTCCTCAATGGAATAATTATGAAATAGCGCCTTAAATGTCTGCCACGGTTTCTCCACTGTTTTACTGTCTGAACTATTTTCCCATTCTACTTTAGACAATTCTGTCTTCATACCCTTGTAGTTGCCTTTATTTAAGTTTAAGACGCTAGCTGTGGATGCATATTTCTCATTCTCAAACTGAATGTGAAATTCTACCATGTTATGGTCACCCTTGCCTCTTTACTATGAGATCTTTCATTATTGATGTCTCATTGCACATTACCAAGTCCAAACTAGCCTGGTCCCTGGTAAGTTCCAGAACATATTGTTCTGAGAAACTGTCCTGAATACACTCTATGAATTCATCTTCCAAGCTGCCTTTGCGAATCTGATTTGTCCAATCAACGTGAAGATTAAAGTCACCCATGATTACTGCAGTACTTTCTTGCCAGCTCCCATACTGCTAGACGTATACCTCTGTGCCACAGGGTAGCTACCCTGTTAGGAGGCCTATAAACTACTCCCACCAGTGACTTCTTTCCTTTGCTATTCCTTAACTCCATCCAAACTGATTCTACATTTTGATCTTCTAAACCAAGATCATTTCTCACTATTGTACTAATCTCATCCTTTATGAACAGAGCTACCCAAGCCTCTTTTCCTTTCCTCCTGTCCTTCCGATTGTTATGACAGAGCAGTTGGTAAAGGCTGAGTTATTTAGAATCCCAGAGGGAAACTTTAAACAACTGTCATTACCTATATTTTCAGTTGGTATGTTGGAGATGGAGCTCTGAATTCAGGAATAAAAACCACCAAGCTTCAAGAGGTTTTTTTATGTAAATTAAACATGTATTAATTTAACAACAAATTTAAACACATACATATGTCTACAAATCACTACCATAATAACTTTTAAACAAATCCCCAAATTAATCACTCCCAGGTAATCTTCCCCAAGGCAACAATAACCCATAGACTTAAACAGGCACCAGACAAAGCACATTTTATCTTACGAATTCAAAATGAGGTTCCTTTCAATTTGGTTCCTTCACACAGCTTTACAGGTGGCATGCCTCTGACCCACACACAAAACTATTTTCTGTCTATTCCCAACCTTCCCTTTGAATGCAAATTCTCGTTATATCACCAGGCCCTTTGAACTCCGCTTCTTCTAACAATAAAACCCCTTTCATAGTATCAATTTTATTAGTAATGTAAACATATTACTTGGTATCTCCTAGCTAGGTGCGAAATTTCACCCCCAGTCTTTGAGTGGTTTATTCAACAAAATGCAAATGTGCTCTTTACCTTAACTTCCTTACTGTTTAACACCTCAAAACTACTATACATCAAAACACCCAGACTAGCTGGCTTTAATCCAATTAAGACACACACACTCACACTCACAGACACAGACCCCACTACAAGTCCAGTTTAAAATAATTTCCAATAACATTATATACAGTAATATCTTCATGACACGAAACGTAAGACACCCATGAGTATCCAAGTCCCAGTCTTGGTCACCTTGCAACCGCACATCTGTAACGGCTGTCATAGCACAAATAGAAATAGATTAGTATGATATCAATTCATCTATCTTGTTACGAATGTTGTGAGCATTCAAACAATGGACCTTTAATTTGTCTTTTTTTTTTACCATTTTTGCCTGCTCTGCACTCTTCTGTTTGTAAGCTCTGTCCACTCCTGTCACACTCAGGTCATCATCACCTGCGTTAGTATTATTGGCTTGTCCTTTCACTTTAACTTTCCAAATCTCCCCTCACAGGAACCCTCCCCCAACGCCCTCCTATTTAGTGTAAAGCTCTGCCTACCACCCTAGTTATATGTTTCAGCAAGACATTGGTCCCAGTGTGGCGTGGTGAAGGCCAATACAGCCGTGTAGTTCCCTCTTTCCTCAGTGCTGAGGGCAGTGTCCCATGAATCGAAACCCATTTCTCCCACACCAATCTTTCAGCTACACGTTCAACTCTCTGACCTTTTCATTCTATGCCAATGTATTCATGGCTCAGGTAGTAATCCAGAAATTATTAACTTTGTGGCTCTGTTTTTTAAAAAAGATTTAGCCCCGAGCTGCTATTTCCTCCCATAGCCCAGGCCTGTCCAGCCTTTTTTGTGTGTAAGGGTCACATTTCAATGTTTCTCACACTCTGGGGGCTGATAAAGGAAATTTCAGAACGATAAGTCTTGTCACAATATTAACATCAACTTCCATTAAAAAGCTGACATATGAAAAGAAACAGCAAAAAAAATCACAACGATAAATTGATAATTAAAAACAATGAATAATAAACAAAGACAGAATGTGAAAGGGTGAGTGTGTGTGCGTGTCCAGCTCACTCCCAGTCTCAGGGTGATCACACACTCACCCTCACCCACTGTGAGTGAGTGTGCATGTCCAGCTCACTCCAGTCTCAGGTGCTCACACACTCAACATCACCCACTGTGAGTGAGTGTGCATGTCCAGCTCACTCCCAGTCTCAGCGTGATCACACACTCACCCTCACCCACTGTGAGTGTGTGTGTGTGTCCAGCTCACTCCAGTCTAAGGGTGCTCACACACTCACTTCACCCACTGTGTGTGTGTGCATGTCAGTTCACACCAGTCTCAGGGTGCTCACACACTCACCCTCACCCACTGTGAGTGTGTGTGCATGTCCAGCTCACTCCAGACTCAGGGTGCTCACACACTCACGTCAACCGCTGTGAGTGTGTGTGCATCTCAGTTCACACCCGGTGTCAGGGTGCTCACACACTCACCTCACCCACTATGAGCGTATGTGCTTGTCCAGCTCACTCCCAGTCTCAGGGTGCTCACACATTCACCCTCAGTCACTATGAATGTGTGTGCATGTCCAGCTCACACCAGTCTCAGGATGCTCACACACTCACCCTCACCCACTGTGAGTGTGTGTGCGTGTCCAGCTCACACCCAGTCTCAGGGTGCTCACCCACTCATCCTCACCCACTGTGAGAGTGTGTGTGCGTGTCCAGCTCACTCCCAGTCTCAGGGTGCTCACACACTCACCCTCATCCACTGTGAGTGCGTCTGCGTGTCAGTTCACGCCCGGTGTCAGGGTGCTCACACACTCACCTCACCCACTATGAGAGAATGTGCGTGTCCAGCTCACTCCCAGTCTCAGGGTGATCACACACTCACCCTCACCCACTGTGAGTGAGTGTGCATGTCCAGCTCACTCCAGTCTCAGGTGCTCACACACTCAACATCACCCACTGTGAGTGAGTGTGCATGTCTAGCTCACTCCCAGTCTCAGCGTGATCACACACTCACCCTCACCCACTGTGAGTGTGTGTGTGTGTCCAGCTCACTCCAGTCTAAGGGTGCTCACACACTCACTTCACCCACTGTGAGTGTGTGTGCATGTCAGTTCACACCAGTCTCAGGGTGCTCACACACTCACCCTCACCCACTGTGAGTGTGTGTGCATGTCCAGCTCACTCCAGACTCAGGGTGCTCACACACTCACGTCAACCACTGTGAGTGTGTGTGCATCTCATTTCACACCCAGTCTCAGGGTGCTCACACACTCACCTCGCCCACTATGAGCGTATGTGCTTGTCCAGCTCACACCCAGTCTCAGGGTGCTCACACATTCACCCTCACTCACTATGAATGTGTGTGCATGTCCAGCTCACACCAGTCTCAGGATGCTCACACACTCACCCTCAGCCACTGTGAGTGTGAATGCGTGTCCAGCTCACTCCCAGTCTCAGGGTGCTCACACACTCACCCTCATCCACTGTGAGTGCGTCTGCGTGTCAGTTCACGCCCGGTGTCAGGGTGCTCACACACTCACCTCACCCACTATGAGAGAATGTGCGTGTCCAGCTCACTCCCAGTCTCAGGGTGCTCACACACTCACCCTCACTCACTATGAATGTGTGTGCATGTCCAGCTCACACCAGTCTCAGGGTGCTCACAATCTCACCCTCACCCACTGTGAGTGTGTGTGCGTGTCAGTTCACACCAGTCTCAGGGTGCTCACACACTCACCCTCAACCACTGTGAGTGTGTGTGTGTGTGTCCAGCTCACTCCCAGTCTCAGGGTGCTCACACACACACCCTCATCCACTGTGAGTGTGTGTGCGTGTCAGTTCACACCAGTCTCAGGGTGCTCACACACTCACCCTCACCCAATGTGTGTGTGCGTGTCCAGCTCACACCCAGTCTCAGTCTGCTCACACACTCACCCTCACCCACTGTGAGTGTGTGTGCATGTCCAGCTCACACCCAGTCTCAGGGTGCTCTCACATTCACCTCACCCACTGTGTGAGTATGTGCGTATCCAGCTCACTCCCAGTCTCAGGGTGCTCACACACTCACCTCAACCACTGTGAGTGTGTGTGTGTGTGTCCAGCTCACTCCCAGTCTCAGGGTGCTCACACACTCACCCTCACTCACTATGAATGTGTGTGCATGTCCAGCTCACACCAGTCTCAGGGGGCTCACACACTCACCCTCACCCACTGTGAGAGTGTGTGTGTGTCCAGCTCACACCCAGTCTCAGGGTGCTCACATACTCAAATTCACCAACTGTGATAGTGTGTGCATGTCAGTTCACACCAGTCTCAGGGTGCTCACAAACTCACCTTCACCCACTATGAGTGTGTGTGCGAATCCATCTCACTCCCAGTCTCAGGGTGCTCACACACTCACCCTCACCCATGGTGAGAGAGTGTCCGTGTCAGTTCACACCAGTCTCAGGGTGCTCCCACACTCACTTCACCCACTGTGATAGTGTGTGCATGTCCAGCTCATTCCCAGTCTCAGGGTGCTCACACACTCACCCTCACTCAATATGAGAGTGTGTGCATGTCAGTTCACACCAGTCTCAGGGTGTTCACACACTCACCCTCACCCACTGTGAGAGTGTGTGCGTGCCTAGCTCACTCCAGTCTCAGGGTGCTCACACACTCACCCTCACCCACTGTGAGAGTGTGTTCCTGTCCAGAACACACCCAGTCTCAGGGTCCTCACACACTCACCCTCACCCACTGTAAGTGTGTGTGCGTGTCAGTTCACACCAGTCTCAGGGTGCTCACACACTCACCCTCACCCACTGTGAGTGTGTGTGCGTGTCAGTTCACACCAGTCTCAGGGTGCTCACACACTCACCCTCACCCACTGTGAGTGTGTGTGCGTGTCCAGCTCACACCCAGTCTCAGTCTGCTCACACACTCACCCTCAACCACTGCGAGTGTGTGTGCATGTCCAGCTCACTCCCAGTCTCAGGGTGCTCACACACTCACCTCACCCACTGTGTGAGTATGTGCGTATCCAGCTCACTCCCAGTCTCAGGGTGCTCACACACTCACCTGAACCACTGTGAGTGTGTGTGTGTGTGTCCAGCTCACTCCCAGTCTCTGGATGCTCACACACTCACCCTCACTATGAATGTGTGTGCATGTCCAGCTCACACTAGTCTCAGGGTGCTCACACACTCACCCTCACCCACTGTGAGACTGTGTGTGTGTCCAGCTCACACCTAGTCTCAGGGTGCTCACACACTCAATTTCACCAACTGTGAGAGTGTGTGCATGTCAGTTCACACCAGTCTCAGGGTGCTCACACACTCACCCTCACCCACTGTGAGTGTGTGTGCGTGTCAGTTCACACCAGTCTCAGGGTGCTCACACACTCACCCTCACCCACTGTGAGTGTGTGTGCATGTCAGTTCACACCCGCCTCAGGGTGATCACACACTCATCCTCACCCACTGTGAGTGTGTGTGCGTGTCCAGCTCACACACAGTCTCAGGGTGCTCACACACTCACCTTCACCCACAGTGAGAGTATAGATGTGTCAGTTCACACCAGTCTCAGGGTGCTCACACACTCACCCTCACCCACTGTGACTGTGTGTGCATGTCCAGCTCACTCCAGTCTCAGGGTGCTCACACACTCACTTCAACCACTGTGAGTGTGTGTGCGTCTCAGTTCACATCCAGTCTCAGGGTGTTCACACACTCACCTCACCCACTATGAGAGTATGTGCTTGTCCAGCTCACTCCCAGTCTCAGGGTGCTCACACATTCACCCTCACTCACTATGAATGTGTGTGCATGTCCAGCTCACACCAGTCTCAGGATGCTCACACACTCACCCTCAACCACTTTGAGTGTGCGTGCGTGTCCAGCTCACACCCAGTCACAGGGTGCTCACCCACTCACCCTCACCCACAGTGAGAGTTTGTGTGCGTGTCCAGATCACTCCCAGTCTCAGGGTGCTCACACACTCACCCTCATCAACTGTGAGGGTGTCTGTGTGTCAGTTCACACCCGGTGTCAGGGTGCTCACACACTCACCTCACCCACTGTGTGAGTTTGTGTGCGTGTCCAGCTCACTCCCAGTCTCAGGGTGCTCACACACTCACCCTCACTCACTATGAATGAGTGTGTGTGTCCAGTTCACACCAGTCTCAGGGTGCTCACACTCACCTCACCCACTGTGAGAGTGTGTGCGTTTCCAGCTCACTCCCAGTCTCAGGGTGCTCACAAACTCAAGCTCACTCACTATGAATGTTTGTGCATGTCCAGCTCACACCAGTCTCAGGGTGCTCACACACTCACCCTCACCCACTGTGAGTGTGTGTGTGTGTCCAGCTCACTCCAGTCTCAGGATGCTCACACACTCACCTTCACCAACTGTGAGAGTGTGTGCATGTCAGTTCACACCAGTCTCAGGGTGCTCACACACTCACCTTCACCCACTGTGAGTGTGTGTGCGTATCCATCTCACTCCCAGTCTCAGGGTGCTCACACACTCACCTTCACCCACTGTGAGTGTGTGTGCGTGTCAGTTCACACCAGTCTCAGGGTGCTCACACACTCACCCTCACCCACTGTGAGTGTGTGTGCATGTCAGTTCACACCAGTCTCAGGGTGATCACACACTCATCTTCACCCATTGTGAGTGTGTGTGCGTGTCTCAGGGTGCTCACACACTCACCCTCACCCACTGTGAGTGTGTGTGCATGACAGTTCACACCAGTCTCAGGGTGCTCACACACTCACCCTCACCCACTGTGAGTGTGTGTGCATGTCAGTTCACAACTGTCACACACTCATCTTCACCCACTGTGAGTGTGTGTGCGTGTCCAGCTCACACACAGTCAGTCACACTCACCTTCACCCACAGTGACTTCACACCAGTCTCAGGGTGCTCACACACTCACCCTCACCCACTGTGAGTGTGTGTGCATGTCCAGCACACTCCAGTCTCAGAGTGCACACACACTCACCTTCACCCACTGTGAGTGTGTGTGCGTATCAGTTCACACCAGTCTCAGGGTGCTCACACACTCACCCTCACCCACTGTGAGAGTGTGTGCTTGTCCGGCTCACACCCAGTCTCAGGGTGCTCACACACTCACCCTCACCCACTGTGAGTGTGTGTGCATGTCCAGCTCACACCAGTCTCAGGATGCTCACACACTCACCCTCACCCACTGTGAGTGTGTGTGCATGTCAGTTCACACCAGTCTCAGGGTGATCACACACTCATCTTCACCCACTGTGAGTGTGTGTGCGTGTCCAGCTCACACACAGTCTCAGGGTGCTCACACACTCACCTTCACCCACAGTGAGAGTATGTGTGTGTCAGTTCACACCAGTCTCAGGGTGCTCACACACTCACCCTCACCCACTGTGACTGTGTGTGCATGTCCAGCTCACTCCAGTCTCAGGGTGCTCACACACTCACTTCAACCACTGTGAGTGTGTGTGCGTCTCAGTTCACATCCAGTCTCAGGGTGTTCACACACTCACCTCACCCACTATGAGAGTATGTGCTTGTCCAGCTCACTCCCAGTCTCAGGGTGCTCACACATTCACCCTCACTCACTATGAATGTGTGTGCATGTCCAGCTCACACCAGTCTCAGGATGCTCACACACTCACCCTCAACCACTTTGAGTGTGCGTGCGTGTCCAGCTCACACCCAGTCTCAGGGTGCTCACCCACTCACCCTCACCCACAGTGAGAGTTTGTGTGCGTGTCCAGCTCACTCCCAGTCTCAGGGTGCTCACACACTCACCCTCATCAACTGTGAGGGTGTCTGTGTGTCAGTTCACACCCGGTGTCAGGGTGCTCACACACTCACCTCACCCACTGTGTGAGTATGTGCGTATCCAGCTCACTCCCAGTCTCAGGGTGCTCACACACTCACCCTCACTCACTATGAATGTGTGTGTGTGTCCAGTTAACACCAGTCTCAGGGTGCTCATACACTCACCTCACCCACTGTGAGAGTGTGTGCGTTTCCAGCTCACTCCCAGTCTCAGGGTGCTCACAAACTCAAGCTCACTCACTATGAATGTGTGTGTGTGTCCAGTTAACACCAGTCTCAGGGTGCTCATACACTCACCTCACCCACTGTGAGTGTGTGTGCGTATCCATCTCACTCCCAGTCTCAGGGTGCTCACACACTCACCTTCACCCACTGTGAGTGTGTGTGCGTGTCAGTTCACACCAGTCTTAGGGTGCTCACACACTCACCCTCACCCACTGTGAGTGAGTGTGCATGTCAGTTCACACCAGTCTCAGGGTGATCACACACTCATCTTCACCCATTGTGAGTGTGTGTGCGTGTCCAGCTCACAAACAATCTCAGGGTGCTCACACACTCAACTTCACCCACAGTGAGAGTATGTGTGTGTCAGTTCACACCAGTCTCAGGGTGCTAACACACTCACTCTCACCCACTGTGAGTGTGTGTGCATGTCAGTTCACACCAGTCTCAGGGTGCTCACACACTCACCCTCACCCACTGTGAGTGTGTGTGCATGTCCAGCTCACTCCAGACTCAGGGTGCTCACACACTCACGTCAACCACTGTGAGTGTGTGTGCATCTCAGTTCACACCCAGTCTCAGGGTGCTCACACACTCACCTCACCCACTATGAGAGTATGTGCTTGTCCAGCTCACTCCCAGTCTCAGGGTGCTCACACATTCACCCTCACTCACTATGAATGTGTGTGCATGTCCAGCTCACACCAGTCTCAGGATGCTCACACACTCACCCTCACCCACTGTGAGTGTGTGTGCGTGTCCAGCACACACCCAGTCTCAGGGTGCTCACCCACTCATCCTCACCCACTGTGAGAGTGTGTGTGCGTGTCCAGCTCACTCCCAGTCTCAGGGTGCTCACACACTCACCCTCATCCACTGTGAGTGCGTCTGCGTGTCAGTTCACGCCCGGTGTCAGGGTGCTCACACACTCACCCTCACCCACTGTGAGTGTGTGTGCGTGTCAGTTCACACCAGTCTCAGGGTGCTCACACACTCACCCTCACCCACTGTGAGTTTGTGTGCGTGTCCAGCTCACACCCAGTCTCAGTCTGCTCACACACTCACCCTCAACCACTGTGAATGTGTGTGCATGTCCAGCTCACTCCCAGTCTCAGGGTGCTCACACACTCACCTCACCAACTGTGTGAGTATGTGCGTATCCAGCTCACTCCCAGTCTCAGGGTGCTCACACACTCACCTGAACCACTGTGAGTGTGTGTGTGTGTGTCCAGCTCACTCCCAGTCTCTGGATGCTCACACACTCACCCTCACTATGAATGTGTGTGCATGTCCAGCTCACACTAGTCTCAGGGTGCTCACACACTCACCCTCACCCACTGTGAGACTGTGTGTGTGTCCAGCTCACACCTAGTCTCAGGGTGCTCACACACTCAATTTCACCAACTGTGAGAGTGTGTGCATGTCAGTTCACACCAGTCTCAGGGTGCTCACACACTCACCCTCACCCACTGTGAGTGTGTGTGCGTGTCAGTTCACACCAGTCTCAGGGTGCTCACACACTCACCCTCACCCACTGTGAGTGTGTGTGCATGTCAGTTCACACCCGCCTCAGGGTGATCACACACTCATCTTCACCCACTGTGAGTGTGTGTGCGTGTCCAGCTCACACACAGTCTCAGGGTGCTCGCACACTCACCTTCACCCACAGTGAGAGTATAGATGTGTCAGTTCACACCAGTCTCAGGGTGCTCACACACTCACCCTCACCCACTGTGACTGTGTGTGCATGTCCAGCTCACTCCAGTCTCAGGGTGCTCACACACTCACTTCAACCACTGTGAGTGTGTGTGCGTCTCAGTTCACATCCAGTCTCAAGGTGTTCACACACTCACCTCACCCACTATGAGAGTATGTGCTTGTTCAGCTCACTCCCAGTCTCAGGGTGCTCACACATTCACCCTCACTCACTATGAATGTGTGTGCATGTCCAGCTCACACCCAGTCTCAGGGGGCTCACACACTCACCCTCACCCACTGTGAGAGTGTGTGTGTGTCCAGCTCACACCCAGTCTCAGGGTGCTCACATACTCACCTTCACCAACTGTGAGAGTGTGTGCATGTCAGTTCACACCAGTCTCAGGGTGCTCACAAACTCACCTTCACCCACTATGAGTGTGTGTGCGTATCCATCTCACTCCAGTCTCAGGGTGCTCACACACTCACCCTCACCCACTGTGAGAGAGTGTCCGTGTCAGTTCACACCAGTCTCAGGGTGCTCACACACTCACCCTCACCCACTGTGAGTGTGTGTGCGTGTCCAGCTCAATCCAGTCTCAGGGTGCTCACACACTCACCTTGACAAACTGTGAGTGTGTGTGCGTGTCAGTTCACACCAGTCTCAGGGTGCTCACACACACACCCTCATCCACTGTGAGTGTGTGTGCGTGTCAGTTCACACCAGTCTCAGGGTGCTCACACACTCACCCTCACCCACTGTGAGTGTGTGTGCGTGTCCAGCTCACACCCAGTCTCAGGGTACTCACACACTCACCCTCACCCACTGTGAGTGTGTGTGCATGTCCAGCTCACACCCAGTCTCAGGGTGCTCACACACTCAGCTCAACCACCGTGAGTATGTGTGTGCGTTTCCAGCTCACTCCCAGTCTCAGGGTGCTCACACACTCACCCTCACTCACTATGAATGTGTGTGCATGTCCAGCTCACACCAGTCTCAGGGTGCTCACACACTCACCCTCACCCACTGTGAGAGTGTGTGTGTGTCCAGCTCACACCCAGTCTCAGGGTGCTCACACACTCACCTTCACCAACTGTGAGAGTGTGTGCATGTCAGTTCACACCAGTCTCAGGGTGCTCACAAACTCACCTTCACCCACTATGAGTGTGTGTGCGTATCCATCTCACTCCCAGTCTCAGGGTGCTCACACACTCACCCTCACCCATGGTGAGAGAGTGTCCGTGTCAGTTCACACCAGTCTCAGGGTGCTCACACACTCACCCTCTCCCATTGTGAGAGTGTGTGCGTGTCCAGCTCACACCAGTGTCAGGGTTCTCCCACACTCACTTCACCCACTGTGATAGTGTGTGCGTGTCCAGCTCATTCCCAGTCTCAGGGTGCTCACACACTCACCCTCACTCAATATGAGAGTGTGTGCATGTCAGTTCACACCAGTCTCAGGGTGTTCACACACTCACCCTCACCCACTGTGAGAGTGTGTGCGTGCCTAGCTCACTCCAGTCTCAGGGTGCTCACACACTCACCCTCACCCACTGTGAGAGTGTGTTCCTGTCCAGAACACACCCAGTCTCAGGGTCCTCACACACTCACCCTCACCCACTGTAAGTGTGTGTGCGTGTCAGTTCACACCAGTCTCAGGGTGCTCACACACTCACCCTCACCCACTGTGAGTGTGTGTGCGTGTCAGTTCACACCAGTCTCAGGGTGCTCACACACTCACCCTCACCCACTGTGAGTTTGTGTGCGTGTCCAGCTCACACCCAGTCTCAGTCTGCTCACACACTCACCCTCAACCACTGTGAATGTGTGTGCATGTCCAGCTCACTCCCAGTCTCAGGGTGCTCACACACTCACCTCACCAACTGTGTGAGTATGTGCGTATCCAGCTCACTCCCAGTCTCAGGGTGCTCACACACTCACCTGAACCACTGTGAGTGTGTGTGTGTGTGTCCAGCTCACTCCCAGTCTCTGGATGCTCACACACTCACCCTCACTATGAATGTGTGTGCATGTCCAGCTCACACTAGTCTCAGGGTGCTCACACACTCACCCTCACCCACTGTGAGACTGTGTGTGTGTCCAGCTCACACCTAGTCTCAGGGGGCTCACACACTCAATTTCACCAACTGTGAGAGTGTGTGCATGTCAGTTCACACCAGTCTCAGGGTGCTCACACACTCACCCTCACCCACTGTGAGTGTGTGTGCGTGTCAGTTCACACCAGTCTCAGGGTGCTCACACACTCACCCTCACCCACTGTGAGTGTGTGTGCATGTCAGTTCACACCCGCCTCAGGGTGATCACACACTCATCCTCACCCACTGTGAGTGTGTGTGCGTGTCCAGCTCACACACAGTCTCAGGGTGCTCACACACTCACCTTCACCCACAGTGAGAGTATAGATGTGTCAGTTCACACCAGTCTCAGGGTGCTCACACACTCACCCTCACCCACTGTGACTGTGTGTGCATGTCCAGCTCACTCCAGTCTCAGGGTGCTCACACACTCACTTCAACCACTGTGAGTGTGTGTGCGTCTCAGTTCACATCCAGTCTCAGGGTGTTCACACACTCACCTCACCCACTATGAGAGTATGTGCTTGTCCAGCTCACTCCCAGTCTCAGGGTGCTCACACATTCACCCTCACTCACTATGAATGTGTGTGCATGTCCAGCTCACACCAGTCTCAGGATGCTCACACACTCACCCTCAACCACTTTGAGTGTGCGTGCGTGTCCAGCTCACACCCAGTCACAGGGTGCTCACCCACTCACCCTCACCCACAGTGAGAGTTTGTGTGCGTGTCCAGCTCACTCCCAGTCTCAGGGTGCTCACACACTCACCCTCATCCACTGTGAGGGTGTCTGCGTGTCAGTTCACACCCGGTGTCAGGGTGCTCACACACTCACCTCACCCACTGTGTGAGTATGTGAGTATCCAGCTCACTCCCAGTCTCAGGGTGCTCACACACTCACCCTCACTCACTATGAATGAGTGTGTGTGTCCAGTTAACACCAGTCTCAGGGTGCTCATACACTCACCTCACCCACTGTGAGAGTGTGTGCGTTTCCAGCTCACTCCCAGTCTCAGGGTGCTCACAAACTCAAGCTCACTCACTATGAATGTTTGTGCATGTCCAGCTCACACCAGTCTCAGGGTGCTCACACACTCACCCTCACCCACTGTGAGTGTGTGTGTGTGTCCAGCTCACTCCAGTCTCAGGATGCTCACACACTCACCTTCACCAACTGTGAGAGTGTGTGCATGTCAGTTCACACCAGTCTCAGGGTGCTCACACACTCACCTTCTCCCACTGTGAGTGTGTGTGCGTATCCATCTCACTCCCAGTCTCAGGGTGCTCACACACTCACCTTCACCCACTGTGAGTGTGTGTGCGTGTCAGTTCACACCAGTCTCAGGGTGCTCACACACTCACCCTCACCCACTGTGAGTGAGTGTGCATGTCAGTTCACACCAGTCTCAGGGTGATCACACACTCATCTTCACCCATTGTGAGTGTGTGTGCGTGTCCAGCTCACAAACAATCTCAGGGTGCTCACACACTCAACTTCACCCACAGTGAGAGTATGTGTGTGTCAGTTCACACCAGTCTCAGGGTGCTAACACACTCACCCTCACCCACTGTGAGAGTGTGTGCATGTCAGTTCACACCAGTCTCAGGGTGCTCACACACTCACCCTCACCCACTGTGAGTGTGTGTGCGTGTCAGTTCACACCAGTCTCAGGGTGCTCACACACTCACCCTCACCCACTGTGAGTGTGTGTGCATGTCAGTTCACAACAGTCTCAGGGTGATCACACACTCATCTTCACCCACTGTGAGTGTGTGTGCGTGTCCAGCTCACACACAGTCTCAGGGTGCTCACACACTCACCTTCACCCACAGTGAGAGTGTGTGTGTGTCAGTTCACACCAGTCTCAGGGTGCTCACACACTCACCCTCACCCACTATGAATGTGTGTGCATGTCCAGCTCACTCCAGTCTCAGGGTGCTCACACACTCACTTCAACCACTGTGAGTGTGTGTGCGTCTCAGTTCACATCCAGTCTCAGGGTGTTCACACACTCACCTCACCCACTATGAGAGTATGTGCTTGTCCAGCTCACTCCCAGTCTCAGGGTGCTCACACATTCACCCTCACTCACTATGAATGTGTGTGCATGTCCAGCTCACAACAGTCTCAGGATGCTCACACACTCACCCTCAACCACTTTGAGTGTGCGTGCGTGTCCAGCTCACACCCAGTCTCAGGGTGCTCACCCACTCACCCTCACCCACTGTGAGAGTTTGTGTGCGTGTCCAGCTCACTCCCAGTCTCAGGGTGCTCACACACTCACCCTCATCAACTGTGAGGGTGTCTGTGTGTCAGTTCACACCCGGTGTCAGGGTGCTCACACACTCACCTCACCCACTGTGTGAGTATGTGCGTATCCATCTCACTCCCAGTCTCAGGGTGCTCACACACTCACCCTCACTCACTATGAATGTGTGTGTGTGTCCAGTTAACACCAGTCTCAGGGTGCTCATACACTCACCTCACCCACTGTGAGTGTGTGTGCATGTCCAGCTCACACCCTGTCTCAGGGTGCTCACACACTCAACCTCACTCACTATGAATGTGTGTGTGTGTCCAGTTCACACCAGTCTCAGGGTGCTCACACACTCACCTCACCCACTATGAGAGTATGTGCGTATCCATCTCACTCCCAGTCTCAGGGTGCTCACACACTCACCTTCACCCACTGTGAGTGTGTGTGCGTGTCAGTTCACACCAGTCTCAGGGTGCTCACACACTCACCCTCACCCACTGTGAGTGAGTGTGCATGTCAGTTCACACCAGTCTCAGGGTGATCACACACTCATCTTCACCCATTGTGAGTGTGTGTGCGTGTCCAGCTCACACACAGTCTCAGGGTGCTCACACACTCAACTTCACCCACAGTGAGAGTATGTGTGTGTCAGTTCACACCAGTCTCAGGGTGCTCACACACTCACCTTCACCCACTGTGAGTGTGTGTGCATGTCAGTTCACACCAGTCTCAGGGTGCTAACGCTCTCACCCTCACCCACTGTGAGTGTGTGTGCATGTCCAGCTCACTCCAGACTCAGGGTGCTCACACACTCATTTCAACCACTGTGAGTGTGTGTGCGTGTCAGTTCACACCAGTCTCAGGGTGCTCACACACTCACCCTCACCCACTATGAGAGTATGTGCATGTCCAGCTCACACCCAGTCTCAGGGTGCTCACACATTCACCCTCACTCACTATGAATGTGTGTGCATGTCCAGCTCACACCAGTCTCAGGATGCTCACACACTCACCCTCACCCACTGTGAGTGTGTGTGCGTGTCCAGCTCACACCCAGTCTCAGGGTGCTCACCCACTCAACCTCACCCACTGTGAGAGTGTGTGCGTGTCCAGCTCACTCCCAGTCTCAGGGTGCTCACACACTCACCCTCACCCACTGTGAGTGTGTGTGTGTGCCCAGCTCACACGCAGTCTCAGGGTGCTCACACACTCACCCTCACCCACTGTGAGTGTGTGTGCGTGTCAGTTCACACCAGTCTCAGGGTGCTCACACACTCACCCTCACCCACTGTGAGTCTGTGTGCATGTCCAGCTCACACCCAGTCTAAGTGTGCTCACACACTCACCCTCAACCACTGTGAGTGTGTGTGCATGTCCAGCTCACTCCCAGTCTCAGGGTGCTCAAACACTCACCTCACCCACTTTGTGAGTATGTGCGTATCCAGCTCACTCCCAGTCTCAGGGTGCTCACACACTCACCTCAACCACTGTGAGTGTGTGTGTGCATGTCCAGCTCACTCCCAGTCTCAGGGTGCTCACACACTCACCCTCACTATGAATGTGTGTGCATGTCCAGCTCACACTAGTCTCAGGGTGCTCACACACTCACCCTCACCCACTGTGAGACTGTGTGTGTGTCCAGCTCACACCTAGTCTCAGGGTGCTCACACACTCAATTTCACCAACTGTGAGAGTGTGTGCATGTCAGTTCACACCAGTCTCAGGGTGCTCACACACTCACCCTCACCCACTGTGAGTGTGTGTGCGTGTCAGTTCACACCAGTCTCAGGGTGCTCACACACTCACCCTCACCCACTGTGAGTGTGTGTGCATGTCAGTTCACACCCGCCTCAGGGTGATCACACACTCATCTTCACCCACTGTGAGTGTGTGTGCGTGTCCAGCTCACACACAGTCTCAGGGTGCTCACACACTCACCTTCACCCACAGTGAGAGTATAGATGTGTCAGTTCACACCAGTCTCAGGGTGCTCACACACTCACCCTCACCCACTGTGACTGTGTGTGCATGTCCAGCTCACTCCAGTCTCAGGGTGCTCACACACTCACTTCAACCACTGTGAGTGTGTGTGCGTCTCAGTTCACATCCAGTCTCATGTGCTCACACACTCACCTCACCCACTATGAGAGTATGTGCTTGTCCAGCTCACTCCCAGTCTCAGGGTGCTCACACATTCACCCTCACTCACTATGAATGTGTGTGCATGTCCAGCTCACACCAGTCTCAGGGGGCTCACACACTCACCCTCACCCACTGTGAGAGTGTGTGTGTGTCCAGCTCACACCCAGTCTCAGGGTGCTCACATACTCACCTTCACCAACTGTGAGAGTGTGTGCATGTCAGTTCACACCAGTCTCAGGGTGCTCACAAACTCACCTTCACCCACTATGAGTGTGTGTGCGTATCCATCTCACTCCCAGTCTCAGGGTGCTCACACACTCACCCTCACCCATGGTGAGAGAGTGTCCGTGTCAGTTCACACCAGTCTCAGGGTGCTCACACACTCACCCTCACCCACTGTGAGTGTGTGTGCGTGTCCTGCTCAATCCAGTCTCAGGGTGCTCACACACTCACCTTGACAAACTGTGAGTGTGTGTGCGTGTCAGTTCACACCAGTCTCAGGGTGCTCACACACACACCCTCATCCACTGTGAGTGTGTGTGCGTGTCAGTTCACACCAGTCTCAGGGTGCTCACACACTCACCCTCACCCACTGTGAGTGTGTGTGCGTGTCCAGCTCACACCCAGTCTCAGTCTGCTCACACACTCACCCTCACCCACTCTGAGTGTGTGTGCATGTCCAGCTCACACCCAGTCTCAGGGTGCTCTCACACTCACCTCACCCACTGTGTGAGTATGTGTGTGTCCAGCTCACTCCCAGTCTCAGGGTGCTCACACACTCACCCTCACTCACTATGAATGTGTGTGCATGTCCAGCTCACACCAGTCTCAGGGGGCTCACACACTCACCCTCACCCACTGTGAGAGTGTGTGTGTGTCCAGCTCACACCCAGACTCAGGGTGCTCACATACTCACCTTCACCAACTGTGAGAGTGTGTGCATGTCAGTTCACACCAGTCTCAGGGTGCTCACAAACTCACCTTCACCCACTGTGAGTGTGTGTGCGTATCCATCTCACTCCCAGTCTCAGGGTGCTCACACACTCACCCTCACCCATGGTGAGAGAGTGTCCGTGTCAGTTCACACCAGTCTCAGGGTGCTCACACACTCACCCTCTCCCATTGTGAGAGTGTGTGCGTGTCCAGCTCACACCAGTGTCAGGGTTCTCCCACACTCACTTCACCCACTGTGATAGTGTGTGCGTGTCCAGCTCATTCCCAGTCTCAGGGTGCTCACACACTCACCCTCACTCAATATGAGAGTGTGTGCATGTCAGTTCACACCAGTCTCAGGGTGTTCACACACTCACCCTCACCCACTGTGAGAGTGTGTGCGTGCCTAGCTCACTCCAGTCTCAGGGTGCTCACACACTCACCCTCACCCACTGTGAGAGTGTGTTCCTGTCCAGAACACACCCAGTCTCAGGGTGCTCACACACTCACCCTCACCCACTGTAAGTGTGTGTGCGTGTCAGTTCACACCAGTCTCAGGGTGCTCACACACTCACCCTCACCCACTGTGAGTGTGTGTGCGTGTCAGTTCACACCAGTCTCAGGGTGCTCACACACTCACCCTCACCCACTGTGAGTTTGTGTGCGTGTCCAGCTCACACCCAGTCTCAGTCTGCTCACACACTCACCCTCAACCACTGTGAATGTGTGTGCATGTCCAGCTTACTCCCAGTCTCAGGGTGCTCACACACTCACCTCACCAACTGTGTGAGTATGTGCGTATCCAGCTCACTCCCAGTCTCAGGGTGCTCACACACTCACCTGAACCACTGTGAGTGTGTGTGTGTGTGTGTCCAGCTCACTCCCAGTCTCTGGATGCTCACACACTCACCCTCACTATGAATGTGTGTGCATGTCCAGCTCACACTAGTCTCAGGGTGCTCACACACTCACCCTCACCCACTGTGAGACTGTGTGTGTGTCCAGCTCACACCTAGTCTCAGGGTGCTCACACACTCAATTTCACCAACTGTGAGAGTGTGTGCATGTCAGTTCACACCAGTCTCAGGGTGCTCACACACTCACCCTCACCCACTGTGAGTGTGTGTGCGTGTCAGTTCACACCAGTCTCAGGGTGCTCACACACTCACCCTCACCCACTGTGAGTGTGTGTGCATGTCAGTTCACACCCGCCTCAGAGTGATCACACACTCATCTTCACCCACTGTGAGTGTGTGTGCGTGTCCAGCTCACACCCAGTCTCAGGGTGCTCACACACTCACCCTCACCCACAGTGAGAGTTTGTGTGCGTGTCCAGCTCACTCCCAGTCTCAGGGTGCTCACACACTCACCCTCACTCACTATGAGTGTGTGTGCGTGTCCAGCTCACACACAGTCTCAGGGTGCTCACACACTCACCTTCACCCACAGTGAGAGTATAGATGTGTCAGTTCACACCAGTCTCAGGGTGCTCACACACTCACCCTCACCCACTGTGAGTGTGTGTGCATGTCCAGCTCACTCCAGTCTCAGGGTGCTCACACACTCACTTCAACCACTGTGAGTGTGTGTGCGTCTCAGTTCACATCCAGTCTCAGGGTGTTCACACACTCACCTCACCCACTATGAGAGTATGTGCTTGTCCAGCTCACTCCCAGTCTCAGGGTGCTCACACATTCACCCTCACTCACTATGAATGTGTGTGCATGTCCAGCTCACACCAGTCTCAGGATGCTCACACACTCACCCTCAACCACTTTGAGTGTGCGTGCGTGTCCAGCTCACACCCAGTCTCAGGGTGCTCACCCACTCACCCTCACCCACAGTGAGAGTTTGTGTGCATGTCCAGCTCACTCCCAGTCTCAGGGTGCTCACACACTCACCCTCATCAACTGTGAGGGTGTCTGTGTGTCAGTTCACACCCGGTGTCAGGGTGCTCACACATTCACCTCACCCACTGTGTGAGTATGTGCGCATCCAGCTCACTCCCAGTCTCAGGGTGCTCACACACTCACCCTCACTCACTATGAATGTGTGTGTGTGTCCAGTTAACACCAGTCTCAGGGTGCTCATACACTCACCTCACCCACTGTGAGAGTGTGTGCGTTTCCAGCTCACTCCCAGTCTCAGGGTGCTCACAAACTCAAGCTCACTCACTATGAATGTTTGTGCATGTCCAGCTCACACCAGTCTCAGGGTGCTCACACACTCACCCTCTCCCACTGTGAGTGTGTGTGTGTGTCCAGCTCACACCAGTCTCAGGGTGCTCACACACTCACCCTCTCCCACTGTGAGTGTGTGTTTGTGTCCAGCTCACTCCAGTCTCAGGATGCTCACACACTCACCTTCACCAACTGTGAGAGTGTGTGCATGTCAGTTCACACCAGTCTCAGGGTGCTCACACACTCAACTTCACCCACTGTGAGTGTGTGTGCGTATCCATCTCACTCCCAGTCTCAGGGTGCTCACACACTCACCTTCACCCACTGTGAGTGTGTGCGCGTGTCAGTTCACACCAGTCTCAGGGTGCTCACACACTCACCCTCACCCACTGTGAGTGAGTGTGCATGTCAGTTCACACCAGTCTCAGGGTGATCACACACTCATCTTCACCCATTGTGAGTGTGCGTGCGTGTCCAGCTCACACCCAGTCTCAGGGTGCTCACCCACTCACCCTCACCCACAGTGAGAGTTTGTGTGCGTGTCCAGCTCACTCCCAGTCTCAGGGTGCTCACACACTCACCCTCATCAACTGTGAGGGTGTCTGTGTGTCAGTTCACACCCGGTGTCAGGGTGCTCACACATTCACCTCACCCACTGTGTGAGTATGTGCGCATCCAGCTCACTCCCAGTCTCAGGGTGCTCACACACTCACCCTCACTCACTATGAATGTGTGTGTGTGTCCAGTTAACACCAGTCTCAGGGTGCTCATACACTCACCTCACCCACTGTGAGAGTGTGTGCGTTTCCAGCTCACTCCCAGTCTCAGGGTGCTCACAAACTCAAGCTCACTCACTATGAATGTTTGTGCATGTCCAGCTCACACCAGTCTCAGGGTGCTCACACACTCACCCTCTCCCACTGTGAGTGTGTGTGTGTGTCCAGCTCACACAAGTCTCAGGGTGCTCACACACTCACCCTCTCCCACTGTGAGTGTGTGTTTGTGTCCAGCTCACTCCAGTCTCAGGATGCTCACACACTCACCTTCACCAACTGTGAGAGTGTGTGCATGTCAGTTCACACCAGTCTCAGGGTGCTCACACACTCAACTTCACCCACTGTGAGTGTGTGTGCGTATCCATCTCACTCCCAGTCTCAGGGTGCTCACACACTCACCTTCACCCACTGTGAGTGTGTGCGCGTGTCAGTTCACACCAGTCTCAGGGTGCTCACACACTCACCCTCACCCACTGTGAGTGAGTGTGCATGTCAGTTCACACCAGTCTCAGGGTGATCACACACTCATCTTCACCCATTGTGAGTGTGTGTGCGTGTCCAGCTCACAAACAATCTCAGGGTGCTCACACAATCAACTTCACCCACAGTGAGAGTATGTGTGTGTCAGTTCACACCAGTCTCAGGGTGCTAACACACTCACCCTCACCCACTGTGAGTGTGTGTGTGTGTCCAGCTCACTCCAGTCTAAGGGTGCTCACACACTCACTTCACCCACTGTGAGTGTGTGTGCATGTCCAGCTCACTCCAGACTCAGGGTGCTCACACACTCACGTCAACCACTGTGAGTGTGTGTGCATCTCAGTTCACACCCAGTCTCAGGGTGCTCACACACTCACCTCACCCACTATGAGAGTATGTGCTTGTCCAGCTCACTCCCAGTCTCAGGGTGCTCACACATTCACCCTTACTCACTATGAATGTGTGTGCATGTCCAGCTCACACCAGTCTCAGGATGCTCACACACTCACCCTCAGCCACTGTGAGTGTGTGTGCGTGTCCAGCTCACACCCAGTCTCAGGGTGCTCACCCACTCATCCTCACCCACTGTGAGAGTGTGTGTGCGTGTCCAGCTCACTCCCAGTCTCAGGGTGCTCACACACTCACCCTCATCCACTGTGAGTGCGTCTGCGTGTCAGTTCACGCCCGGTGTCAGGGTGCTCACACACTCACCTCACCCACTATGAGAGAATGTGCGTGTCCAGCTCACTCCCAGTCTCAGGGTGCTCACACACTCACCCTCACTCACTATGAATGTGTGTGCATGTCCAGCTCACACCAGTCTCAGGATGCTCACAATCTCACCCTTACCCACTGTGAGTGTGTGTGCGTGTCAGTTCACACCAGTCTCAGGGTGCTCACACACTCACCCTCACCCACTGTGAGTGTGTGTGCGTGTCCAGCTCAATCCAGTCTCAGGGTGCTCACACACTCACCTTGACAAACTGTGAGTGTGTGTGCGTGTCAGTTCACACCAGTCTCAGGGTGCTCATACACTCACCTCACCCACTGTGAGAGTGTGTGCGTTTCCAGCTCACTCCCAGTCTCAGGGTGCTCACAAACTCAAGCTCACTCACTATGAATGTTTGTGCATGTCCAGCTCACACCAGTCTCAGGGTGCTCACACACTCACCCTCTCCCACTGTGAGTGTGTGTGTGTGTCCAGCTCACTCCAGTCTCAGGATGCTCACACACTCACCCTCACCCACTGTGAGAGTGTGTGTGTGTCCAGCTCACACCCAGTCTCAGGGTGCTCACACACTCAACTTCACCCACTGTGAGTGTGTGTGCGTATCCATCTCACTCCCAGTCTCAGGGTGCTCACACACTCACCTTCACCCACTGTGAGTGTGTGTGCGTGTCAGTTCACACCAGTCTCAGGGTGCTCACACACTCACCCTCACCCACTGTGAGTGAGTGTGCATGTCAGTTCACACCAGTCTCAGGGTGATCACACACTCATCTTCACCCATTGTGAGTGTGTGTGCGTGTCCAGCTCACAAACAATCTCAGGGTGCTCACACACTCAACTTCACCCACAGTGAGAGTATGTGTGTGTCAGTTCACACCAGTCTCAGGGTGCTAACACACTCACCCTCACCCACTGTGAGTGTGTGTGTGTGTCCAGCTCACTCCAGTCTAAGGGTGCTCACACACTCACTTCACCCACTGTGAGTGTGTGTGCATGTCAGTTCACACCAGTCTCAGGGTGCTCACACACTCACCCTCACCCACTGTGAGTGTGTGTGCATGTCCAGCTCACTCCAGACTCAGGGTGCTCACACACTCACGTCAACCACTGTGAGTGTGTGTGCATCTCAGTTCACACCCAGTCTCAGGGTGCTCACACACTCACCTCACCCACTATGAGAGTATGTGCTTGTCCAGCTCACTCCCAGTCTCAGGGTGCTCACACATTCACCCTCACGCACTATGAATGTGTGTGCATGTCCAGCTCACAGCAGTCTCAGGATGCTCACACACTCACCCTCATCCACTGTGAGTGTGTGTGCGTGTCCAGCTCACACCCAGTCTCAGGGTGCTCACCTACTCATCCTCACCCACTGTGAGAGTGTGTGAGCGTGTCCAGCTCACTCCCAGTCTCAGGGTGCTCACACACTCACCCTCATCCACTGTTAGTGCATCTGCGTGTCAGTTCACGCCCGGTGTCAGGGTGCTCACACACTCACCTCACTCACTATGAGAGAATGTGCGTGTCCAGCTCACTCCCAGTCTCAGGGTGCTCACACACTCACCCTCACTCACTATGAATGTGTGTGCATGTCCAGCTCACACCAGTCTCAGGACGCTCACAATCTCACCCTCACCCACTGTGAGTGTGTGTGCGTGTCAGTTCACATCAGTCTCAGGGTGCTCACATACTCACCCTCACCCACTGTGAGTGTGTGTGCGTTTCCAGCTCAATCCAGTCTCAGGGTGCTAACACACTCACCTTCACCCACTGTGAGTGTGTGTGCGTATCCATCTCACTCCCAGTCTCAGGATGCTCACACACTCACCTTCACCCACTGTGAGTGTGTGTGCGTGTCAGTTCACACCAGTCTCAGGGTGCTCACACACTCACCCTCACCCAATGTGTGTGTGCGTGTCCAGCTCACACCCAGTCTCAGTCTGCTCACACACTCACCCTCACCCACTGTGAGTTTGTATGCATGTCCAGCTCACACCCAGTCTCAGGGTGCTCTCACACTCACCTCACCCACTGTGTGAGTATGTGCGTATCCACCTCACTCCCAGTCTCAGGGTGCTCACACACTCACCTCAACAACTGTGAGTGTGTGTGTGTGTGTCCAGCTCACTCCCAGTCTCAGGGTGCTCACACACTCACCCTCACTCACTATGAATGTGTGTGCATGTCCAGCTCACACCAGTCTCAGGGGGCTCACACACTCACCCTCACCCACTGTGAGAGTGTGTGTGTGTCCAGCTCACACCCAGTCTCAGGGTGCTCACATACTCACCTTCACCAACTGTGAGAGTGTGTGCATGTCAGTTCACACCAGTCTCAGGGTGCTCACAAACTCACCTTCACCCACTATGAGTGTGTGTGCGTATCCATCTCACTCCCAGTCTCAGGGTGCTCACACACTCACCCTCACCCATGGTGAGAGAGTGTCCGTGTCAGTTCACACCAGTCTCAGGGTGCTCACACACTCACCCTCACCCACTGTGAGTGTGTGTGCGTGTCCAGCTCAATCCAGTCTCAGGGTGCTCACACACTCACCTTGACAAACTGTGAGTGTGTGTGCGTGTCAGTTCACACCAGTCTCAGGGTGCTCACACACACACCCTCATACACTGTGAGTGTGTGTGCGTGTCAGTTCACACCAGTCTCAGGGTGCTCACACACTCACCCTCACCCAATGTGTGTGTGCGTGTCCAGCTCACACCCAGTCTCAGTCTGCTCACACACTCACCCTCACCCACTGTGAGTGTGTGTGCATGTCCAGCTCACACCCAGTCTCAGGGTGCTCTCACACTCACCTCACCCACTGTGTGAGTATGTGCGTATCCAGCTCACTCCCAGTCTCAGGGTGCTCACACACTCACCTCAACCACTGTGAGTGTGTGTGTGTGTGTCCAGCTCACTCCCAGTCTCAGGGTGCTCACACACTCACCCTCACTCACTATGAATGTGTGTGCATGTCCAGCTCACACCAGTCTCAGGGGGCTCACACACTCACCCTCACCCACTGTGAGAGTGTGTGTGTGTCCAGCTCACACCCAGTCTCAGGGTGCTCACATACTCACCTTCACCAACTGTGAGAGTGTGTGCATGTCAGTTCACACCAGTCTCAGGGTGCTCACAAACTCACCTTCACCCACTATGAGTGTGTGTGCGTATCCATCTCACTCCCAGTCTCAGGGTGCTCACACACTCACCCTCACCCATGGTGAGAGAGTGTCCGTGTCAGTTCACACCAGTCTCAGGGTGCTCACACACTCACCCTCACCCACTGTGAGTGTGTGTGCGTGTCCAGCTCAATCCAGTCTCAGGGTGCTCACACACTCACCCTCACCCACTGTGAGTGTGTGTGCGTGTCCAGCTCACTCCAGTCTCAGGGTGCTCACACACTCACCCTCACCCACTGTGAGTGTGTGTGCGTGTCAGTTCACACCAGTCTCAGGGTGCTCACACACTCACCCTCACCCACTGTGAGTGTGTGTGCGTGTCAGCTCACACCCAGTCTCAGTGTGCTCACACACTCACCCTCACCCACTGTGAGAGTGTGTGCGTGTCCAGCTCACACCCAGTCTCAGGGTGCTTACACACTCACTTCACCCACTGTGAGTGTGTGTGTGTGTCCAGCTCACTCTCAGTCACAGGATGCTCACACACTCACCCTCACCCACTGTGAGTGTGGGTGCGTGTCCAGCTCAATCCCAGTCTCAGGGTGCTCACACACTCAAGGTCACTCACTATGAATGTGCGTGCATGTCCAGCTCACTCCACTCTCAGGATGCTCACACACTCACCCTCACCCACTGTGAGTGTGTGTGTGTCCATCTCACTCCAGTCTCAGGATGCTAACCCACTCACCCTCACCCACTGTGAGTGTGTGTGCGTGTCCAGCTCACTCCCAGTCTCAGGGTGCTCACACACTCAAGCTCACTCACTTTGAATGTGTATGCATGTCCAGCTCACACCAGTCTCAGGATGCTCACACACTCACCCTCACCCACTGTGTGTGTGTGAGTCCATGTCACTCCAGTCTCAGGGTGCTCACACACTCACCTTCACCCACTGTGAGTGTGTGTGCGTGTCAGTTCACACCAGTCTCAGGGTGCTCACACACTCACCTTCACCCACTATGAGTGCGTGTGAGTATCCAGCTCACTCCCGGTCTCAGGGTGCTCACACAGTCACCCTCACCTACTGTGAGAGTATGTGTGTGTCAGTTCACACCAGTCTCAGGGTGCTCACACACTCACCCTCATCCACTGTGAGTGTGTGTGCGTGTCCAGCTCACTCCAGTCTCAGGGTGCTCACACACTCACCTTCACCCACTGTGAGTGTGTGTGTGGCAGTTCACACCAGTCCCAGGGTGCTCACACACTCACCCTCACCCACTGTGAGTGTGTGTGCGTGTCAGATCACGCCTAGTCTCACTGTGCTCACACACTCACCGTCACTCATTGTGAGAGTGTGTGCGTGTCCAGCTCACACCAAGTCTCAGGGTGCTCACACACTCACCTCACCCATTGTGAGTGTGTGTGTATGTCCAGCTCACACCCAGTCTCAGGGTGCTCACACACTTATCCTCACCCACTGTGAGTGTGTGTGCGTGTCCAGCTCACTCCAGTCTCAGGGTGCGCACACACTCACCTTCACCCACTGTGAGTGTGTGTGTGTGTCAGTTCACACCAGTCTCAGGGTGCTCACACACTCACCCTCACCCACTGTGAGTGTGTGGGCGTGTCAGTTCACTCCTAGTCTCAGTGTGCTCACACACTCACCTTCACCCACTGTGAGAGTGTGTGCGTGCCCAGCTCACACCAAGTCTCAGGGTGCTCACACACTCACCTCGCCCACTGTGACTGTGTGTGCGTTTCCAGCTCACTCCCAGTCTCAGGGTGCTCACACACTCAACCTCATACACTATGAATGTGTGTGCCTGTCCAGCTCACACCGGTCTCGGGAAGCTCACACACTCACCCTAACCCACTGTGAGTGTGTGTGCGTGTCAGTTCACACCCAGTCTCAGTGTGCTCACACACTCACCCTCACCCACTGTGAGAGTGTGTGCGTGTCCAGCTCACACCCATCTCAGGGTGCTCACACACTCACCTTCACCCACTGTGAGTGTGTGTGTGTGTCCAGCTCACTCTCAGTCACAGGATGCTCACACACTCACCCTCACCCACTGTGAGTGTGTGTGCATGTCCAGCTCACTCTCAGTCACAGGATGCTCACACACTCACCCTCACCCACTGTGAGTGTGTGTGCGTATCCAGCTCACACCCAGTCTCAGGGTGCTCACACACTCACCCTCACCCACTGTGAGAGCATGTGTGTGTCAGTTCACACCAGTCTCAGGGTGCGCACTCACCCTCACCCACTGTGAGTGTGTGTGCGTGTCCAGCTCACTCCAGTCTCAGGGTGCTCACACACTCACCTTCACCCACTGTGAGAGTATGTGCGTGTAAGTTCACACCAGTCTCAGGGTGTTCACACACTCATCCTCACCCACTGTGAGTGTGTGTGCGTGTCCAGCTCACTCCAGTCTCAGGGTGCGCACACACTCAACTTCACTCACTATGAGAGTGCGTGCATGTCAATTCACACCAGTCTCAGGGTGTTCACACGCTCACCCTTACCCACTGTGAGTGTGAGTGCGTGCCTAACTCACTCCAGTCTCAGGGTGCTCACACACTCCCCCTCACCCACTGTGAGCGTGTGTGCATGTCCAGCTCACTCCAGTCTCAGGGTGCGCAAACACTCACATTCACCCACTGTGAGTGTGTGTGCATGTCAGTTCACACCAGTCTCAGGGTGCTCACACACTCACCTTCACCCACTGTGAGAGTATGTGCGTGTAAGATCACACCAGTCTCAGGGTGTTCACACACTCATCCTCACCCACTGTGAGTGTGTGTGCGTCTCCAGCTCACTCCAGTCTCAGGGTGCGCACACACTCACCTTCACCCACTGTGAGTGTGTGTGTGTGTCAGTTCACACCAGTCTCAGGGCGCTCACACACTCACCCTCACCAACTGTGAGTGTGTGTGCGTGTCAGTTCACGCCTAGTCTCAGGGTGCTCACACACTCACCTTCACCCACTGTGAGAGTGTGTGCGTGCCCAGCTCACACCAAGTCTCAGGTTGCTCACACACTCACCTCACCCACTGTGAGTGTGTGTGTATGTCCAGCAGACACCCAGTCTCAGTGTGCTCACACACTCACCTCACCAACTGTGAGTGTGTGTGCATGTCCAGCTCACTCACAGTCTCAGGGTGCTCACACACTCACCCTCACCCACTGTGAGAGTATGTGCGTGTCAGTTCACACCCAGTCTCAGGATGCTCACACACTCACCCTCACCCACTGTGAGTGAGTGTGCGTTTCCAGCTCACTCCAAGTCTCAGGGTGCTCACGCACTCACCCTCACCCACTGTGAGTGAATGTGCGTTTCCAGCTCACTCCCAGTCTCAGGGTGCTCACACACTCAAGCTCACTCACTATGAATACGTGTGCATGTCCACTTCACACCGGTCTCAGGATGCTCACAAACTCACCCTCACCCACTGTGAGAGTATGTGTGTGTCCAGCTCACTCCAGTCTCAGGATGCTCACACACTCACCTCACTCACTATGAGAGTGTGTGCATGTCAATTCACACCAGTCTCAGGGTGTTCACATGCTCACCCTTACCCACTGTGAGTGTGTGTGCGTGCCTGGCTCACTCCAGTCTCAGGGTGCTCACACACTCACCCTCACCCTCTGTGAGTGTCAGTGCATGTCCAGCTCACTCCAGTCTCAGGGTGCGCACACACTCACCTTCACCCACTGTGAGTGAGTGTGCGTTTCCAGCTCAATCCCAGTCTCAGGGTGCTCACACACTCAAGCTCACTCAGTATGACTGTGTGTGCATGTCCAGTTCACACCGCTCTCAGGATGCTCACACACTCACCCTCACCCACTGTGAGAGTGTGTGTGTGTCCAGCTCACTCCAGTCTCAGGATGCTCACACACTCACCTCACTCACTATGAGAGTGTGTGCATGTCAATTCACACCAGACTCAGGGTGTTCACATGCTCACCCTTACCCACTGTGAGTGTGTGTGCGTGCCTAGCTCACTCCAGTCTCAGGGTGCTCACACACTCACCCTCACCCACTGTGAGTGTGAGTGCATGTCCAGCTCACTCCAGTCACAGGGTGCGCACACACTCACCTTCACCCACTGTGAGTGTGTGTGCGTGTCCAGCTCACACAGAGTCTCAGGGTGCTCACACACTCACCCTCACCCACTGTGAGTGTGTGGGCGTGTCCAGCTCACACCCAGTCTCAGGGTGCTCACACACTCACCTTCACCCACTGTGAGAGCATGTGTGTGTCAGTTCACACCAGTCTCAGGGTGCTCACTCACCCTCACCCACTGTGAGTGTGTGTGCGTGTCCAGCTCACTCCAGTCTCAGGGTGCTCACACACTCACCTTCACCCACTGTGAGAGTATGTGCGTGTAAGATCACACCAAGTCTCAGGGTGCTCACACACTCACCTCGCCCAGTGTGAGAGTTTGAGCGTTTCCAGCTCACTCCCAGTCTCAGGGTGCTCACACACTCAAGCTCACTCACTATGAATGTGTGTGCATGTCCACTTCACACGGGTCTCGGGATGCTCACACACTCACCCACACCCATTGTGAGAGTGTGTGTGCGTCCAGCTCACTTCAGTCTCAGGATGCTCACACACTCACCTCACTCACTATGAGAGTGCGTGCATGTCAATTCACACCAGTCTCAGGGTGTTCACACGCTCACCCTTACCCACTGTGAGTGTGTGTGCGTGCCTAACTCACTCCAGTCTCAGGGTGCTTACACACTCACTTCACCCACTGAGTGTGTGTGTGTGTCCTGCTCACTCTCAGTCACAGGGTGCTCACACACTCACCCTCACCCAATGTGAGTGTGTGTGCGTGTCCAGCTCAATCCCAGTCTCAGGGTGCTCACACACTCAAGGTCACTCACTATGAATGTGTGTGCATGTCCAGCTCACACCAGTCTCAGGATGCTCACACACTCACCTTCACCCACTGTGAGAGCGTGTGCGTGTGCAGCTCATTCCCAGTCTCAGGGTGCTCACACACTCACCTCACTCACTATGAGAGTGTTTGCATGTCAGTTCACACCAGTCTCAGGGTGTTCACACACTCACCCTCACCCACTTTGAGTGTGTGTGCGTGCCTAGCTCACTCCAGTCTCAGGCTGCTCACACACTCACCTTCACCCACTGTGAGTGTGTGTGCGTATCCAGCTCACTCCCAGTCTCAGGGTGCTCACACACTCACATTCACCCACTGTGAGTGTGTGTGCGTGTCAGTTCACACCATTCTCAGGGTGCTCACACACTCACCCTCACCCACTGTGAGTGTGTGTACATGTCAGTTCACACCAGTCTCAGGGTGCTCACACACTCATCTTCACCCACTGTGAGTGTGTGTGCGTGTCCAGCTCACACCCAGTCTCAGGGTGCTCACACACTCACCCTCACCCAATGCGAGTGTGTGTGCGTGTCCAGCTCAATCCCAGTCTCAGGGTGCTCACACACTCAAGGTCACTCACTATGAATGTGTGTGCATGTCCAGCTCACACCAGTCTCAGGATGCTCACACACACACCCTCACCCACTGTGAGTGTGTGTGTGTCCATCTCACTCCAGTCTCAGGATGCTCACACACTCACCTTCACCCACTGTGAGTGCGTGTTGAGTGTCCAGCTCATACCCGGTCTCAGGGTGCTCACACAGTCACCCTCACCCACTGTGAGAGTATGTGTGTGTCAGTTCACACAAGTCTCAGGGTGCTCACACACTCACCCTCACCCACTGTGAGTGTGTGTGCATGTCCAGCTCACTCCAGTCTCTGGGTGCTCACACACTCACCTTCACCCACTGTGAGTGTGTGTGCGTGTCAATTCACACCAGTCTCAGGGTCCTCACACACTCACCTCACCCACTGTGAGTGTGTGTGTATGTCCAGCTCACACCCAGTCTCAGGGTGCTCACACACTCACCTCACCAACTGTGAGTGTGTGTGCATGTCCAGCTCACTCCCAGTCTCAGGGTGCTCACACACTCACCCTCACCCACTGTGAGATTATGTGCGTGTCAGTTCACACCCAGTCTCAGAATGCTCACACACTCACCCTCACCCACTGTGAGTGAGTGTGTGTTTCCAGCTCACTCCCAGTCTCAGGGTGCTCACACACTCACCCTCACCCACTGTGAGTGAGTGTGCGTTTCCAGCTCACTCCCAGTCTCAGGGTGCTCACACACTCAAGCTCACTCACTATGAATGTGTGTACATGTCCAGTTCACACCGGTCTCAGGATGCTCACACACTCACCTCACTCACTATGAGAGTGTGTCCAAGTCAATTCACACCAGTCTCAGGGTGTTCACATGCTCACTCTTACCCACTGTGCGTGTCTGTGCGTGCCTAGCTCACTCCAGTCTCAGGGTGCTCACACACTCACCCTCACCCACTGTGAGTGTGAGTGCATGTCCAGCTCACTCCAGTCTCAGGGTGCGCACACACTCACCTTCAGTCACTGTGAGTGTGTGTGCGTGTCCAGCTCACACAGAGTCTCAGGGTGCTCACACTCTCACCCTCACCCACTGTGAGTGTGTGTGCGTGTCCAGCTCACACCCAGTCTCAGGGTGTTCACATACTCACCCTCACCCACTGTGAGAGCATGTGTGTGTCAGATCACACCAGTCTCAGGGTGCTCACTCACCCTCACCCACTGTGAGTGTGTGTGCGTGTCCAGCTCACTCCAGTCTCAGGGTGCTCACACACTCACCTTCACCCACTGTGAGAGTATGTGCGTGTAAGATCACACCAGTCTCAGGGTGTTCACACACTCATCCTCACCCACTGTGAGTGTGTGTGCGTGTCCAGCTCACTCCAGTCTCAGGGTGCTCACACACTCACCCTCACCAACTGTTAATGTGTGTGCGTGTCAGTTCACGCCTAGTCTCAGGGTGCTCACACACTTACCTCGCCCACTGTGAGTGTGTGTGCGTTTCCAGCTCACTCCCAGTCTCAGGGTGCTCACACACTCAAGCTCACTCACTATGAATGTGTGTGCATGTCCACTTCACACCGGTCTCGGGATGCTCACACACTCACCCTCACCCACTGTGAGAGTGTGTGTGCGTCCAGCTCACTTCAGTCTCAGGATGCTCACACACTCACCTCACTCACTGTGAGAGTGCATGCATGTCAATTCACACCAGTCTCAGGGTGTTCACACGCTCACCCTTACCCACTGTGAGTGTGTGTGCGTGCCTAACTCACTCCAGTCTCAGGGTGCTCACACACTCACCCTCACCCACTGTGAGAGTGTGTGTGCGTCCAGCTCACTTCAGTCTCAGGATGCTCACACACTCACCTCACTCACTGTGAGAGTGCATGCATGTCAATTCACACCAGTCTCAGGGTGATCACACGCTCACCCTTACCCACTGTGAGTGTGTGTGCGTGCCTAACTCACTCCAGTCTCAGGGTGCTCACACACTCACCCTCACCCACTGTGAGAGTATGTGCGTGTAAGATCACACCAAGTCTCAGGGTGCTCTCACACTCACCTAGCCCAGTGTGAGAGTTTGAGCGTTTCCAGCACACTCCCAGTCTCAGGGTGCTCACACACTCAAGCTCACTCACTATGAATATGTGTGCATGTCCACTTCACACGGGTCTCGGGATGCTCACACACTCACCCACACCCACTGTGAGAGTGTGTGTGCGTCCAGCTCACTTCAGTCTCAGGATGCTCACACACTCACCTCACTCACTATGAGAGTGCGTGCATGTCAATTCACACCAGTCTCAGGGTGTTCACACGCTCACCCTTACCCACTGTGAGTGTGTGTGCGTGCCTAGCTCACACCAGTCTCAGGATGCTCACACACTCACCTTCACCCACTGTGAGAGCGTGTGCGTGTGCAGCTCATTCCCAGTCTCAGGGTGCTCACACACTCACCTCACTCACTATGAGAGTGTTTGCATGTCAGTTCACACCAGTCTCAGGGTGTTCACACACTCACCCTCACCCACTTTGAGTGTGTGTGCGTGCCTAGCTCACTCCAGTCTCAGGCTGCTCACACACTCACCTTCACCCACTGTGAGTGTGTGTGCGTATCCAGCTCACTCCCAGTCTCAGGGTGCTCACACACTCACATTCACCCACTGTGAGTGTGTGTGCGTGTCAGTTCACACCATTCTCAGGGTGCTCACACACTCACCCTCACCCACTGTGAGTGTGTGTACATGTCAGTTCACACCAGTCTCAGGGTGCTCACACACTCATCTTCACCCACTGTGAGTGTGTGTGCGTGTCCAGCTCACACCCAGTCTCAGGGTGCTCACACACTCACCCTCACCCAATGCGAGTGTGTGTGCGTGTCCAGCTCAATCCCAGTCTCAGGGTGCTCACACACTCAAGGTCACTCACTATGAATGTGTGTGCATGTCCAGCTCACACCAGTCTCAGGATGCTCACACACTCACCCTCACCCACTGTGAGTGTGTGTGTGTCCATCTCACTCCAGTCTCAGGATGCTCACACACTCACCTTCACCCACTGTGAGTGCGTGTTGAGTGTCCAGCTCATACCCGGTCTCAGGGTGCTCACACAGTCACCCTCACCCACTGTGAGAGTATGTGTGTGTCAGTTCACACAAGTCTCAGGGTGCTCACACACTCACCCTCACCCACTGTGAGTGTGTGTGCATGTCCAGCTCACTCCAGTCTCTGGGTGCTCACACACTCACCTTCACCCACTGTGAGTGTGTGTGCGTGTCAGTTCACACCAGTCTCAGGGTGCTCACACACTCACCCTCACCCACTGTGAGTGTGTGTGCGTGTCCAGCTCACACCCAGTCTCAGGGTGCTCACACACTCACCCTCACCCACTGTGAGTGTGTGTGCTTGTCCAGCTCACACCCAGTCTCAGGGTGCTCACACACTCACCCTCACCCACTGTGAGAGTGTGTGCGTGCCTAGCTCACTCCACTCTCAGGGTGCTCACACACTCACCCTCACCCACTGTGAGTGTGTGTGCGTGTCCAGCTCACTCCCAGTCTCAGGGTGCTCACACACTCACCTCACCCACTGTGAGTGTGTGTGCATGTCCAGCTCACACCAGTCTCAGGGTGCTCACACACTCACCCTCACCCACTGTGAATGTGTGTGTGAGTCCAGCTCACACCAGTCTCAGGGTGCTCACACACTCACCTCACCCACTGTGAGTGTGTGTGCGTGTCCAGCTCACACCCAGTCTCAGGGTGCTCACACACTCACCTCACCCACTGTGAGTGCGTGTGCATGTCCAGCTCACTCCAGTCTCAGGGTGCGCACACACTCACCTTCACCCACTGTGAGTGTGTGTGCGTGTCCAGCTCACGCACAGTCTCAGGGTGCTCACACACTCACCCTCACCCACTGTGAGTGTGTGTGCGTGTCCAGCTCACACCCAGTCTCAGGGTGTTCACACACTCACCCTCACCCACTGTGAGAGCATGTGTGTGTCAGTTCACACCAGTCTCAGGGTGCTAACTCACCCTCACCCACTGTGAGTGTGTGTGCGTGTCCAGCTCACTCCAGTCTCAGGGTGCTCACACACTCACCTTCACCCACTGTTAGAGTATGTGCGTGTAAGTTCACACCAGTCTCAGGGTGCTCACACACTCAAGCTCACCCACTGTGAGTGTGTGTGCGTGTCCAGCTCACTCCAGTCTCAGGGTGCTCACACACTCACCATCACCCACTGTGAGTGTGTGTGCATGTCAGTTCACACCAGTCTCAGGGTGCTCACACACTCACCATTCCCACGCACTTGTGAGAGTGTGTGTGCCGGTCCAGCTCACTCCAGTCTCAGGGTGCTCACACACTCTCTCCAACCACTTTGAGTGTGGTGCGTGTCCAGCTCACACCCAGTCTCAGGGTGCTCACACACTCACCTCACCCACTGCTGAGAGTGTGGGTGCATGTCCAGCTCACACCAGTCTCAGGGTGCTCACACACTCACCTTCACCACTGTGAGAGGTGTGTGTGTCAGTTCACACCATCTCAGGGTGCTCACACCTCTCCTTCACCACTCTGAGTGTGTGTGCGTGTCCAGTTCACAGCCAGTCTCAGGGTGCTCACACACTCACCTTCGCCCACTGTGAGAGGTGTGTGCTGCTCCAGTCTCACACCAGCTCAGGGTGCTCACACACTCACCTTCTCCCACTGTGAGTGTGTGTGCCTTGTCCAGCTCACTCCAGTCTCAGGGTGCTCACACACTCACCCTCTACACACTGTGAGTGTGTGTGCATGTCCACTTCACACGGGTCTCGGGATGCTCACACACTCACCCACACCCACTGTGAGAGTGTGTGTGCGTCCAGCTCACTTCAGTCTCAGGATGCTCACACACTCACCTCACTCACTATGAGAGTGCGTGCATGTCAATTCACACCAGTCTCAGGGTGTTCACACGCTCACCCTTACCCACTGTGAGTGTGTGTGCGTGCCTAACTCACTCCAGTCTCAGGGTGCTTACACACTCACTTCACCCACTGAGTGTGTGTGTGTGTCCAGCTCACTCTCAGTCACAGGATGCTCACACACTCACCCTCACCCAATGTGAGTGTGTGTGCGTGTGCAGCTCATTCCCAGTCTCAGGGTGCTCACACACTCACCTCACTCACTATGAGAGTGTTTGCATGTCAGTTCACACCAGTCTCAGGGTGTTCACACACTCACCCTCACCCACTGTGAGTGTGTGTGCGTGCCTAGCTCACTCCAGTCTCAGGCTGCTCACACACTCACCTTCACCCACTGTGAGTGTGTGTGCGTGTCCAGCTCACTCCCAGTCTCAGGGTGCTCACACACTCACCCTCACCCACTGTGAGTGTGTGTGCATGTCCAGCTCACACCCAGTCTCAGGGTGCTCACACACTCACCCTCACCCACTGTGAGAGTGTGTGCATGTCCAGCTCACACCAGTCTCAGGGTGCTCACACACTCACCTTCACCCACTGTGAGAGAATGTGCGTGTAAGTACACACCAGTCTCAGGGTGCTCACACACTCACCCTCAGCCACTGTGAGTGTGTGTGCGTGTCCAGCTCACTCCAGTCTCAGGGTGCGCACACACTCACCTTCACCCACTGTGAGTGTGTGTGTGTGTCAGTTCACACCAGTCTCAGGGTGCTCACACACTCACCCTCACCCACTGTGAGTGTGTGTGCGTCTCAGTTCACGCCTAGTCTCAGGGTGCTCACACACTCACCTTCACCCACTGTGAGAGTGTGTGCGTGTCCAGCTCACACCAAGTCTCAGGGTGCTCACACACTCACCTCACCCATTGTGAGTGTGTGTGCATGTCCAGCTCACTCCCAGTCTCAGGGTGCTCACACACTCACCCTCACCCTCTGTGAGAGTATGTGCGTGTCAGTTCACACACAGTCTCAGGATGCTCACACACTCACCCTCACCCACTGTGAATGAGTGTGCGTTTCCAGCTCACTCCAAGTCTCAGGGTGCTCACGCACTCACCCTCACCCACTGTGAGTGAATGTGCGTTTCCAGCTCACTCCCAGTCTCAGGGTGCTCACACACTCAAGCTCACTCACTATGAATACGTGTGCATGTCCAGTTCACACCGGTCTCAGGATGCTCACAAACTCACCCTCACCCACTGTGAGAGTATGTGTGTGTCCAGCTCACTCCAGTCTCAGGATGCTCACACACTCACCTCACTCACTATGAGAGTGTGTGCATGTCAATTCACACCAGTCTCAGGGTGTTCACATGCTCACCCTTACCCACTGTGAGTGTGTGTGCGTGCCTAGCTCACTCCAGTCTCAGGGTGCTCACACACTCACCCTCACCCACTGTGAGTGTGAGTGCATGTCCAGCTCACTCCAGTCTCAGGGTGCGCACACACTCACCTTCACCCACTGTGAGTGTGTGTGCGTGTCCAGCTCACACAGAGTCTCAGGGTGCTCACACACTCACCCTCACCCACTGTGAGTGTGTGTGCGTGTCCAGCTCACTCCAGTCTCAGGTTGCTCACACACTCACCTTCACCCACTGTGAGAGTATGTGCGTGTAAGATCACACCAGTCTCAGGGTGTTCACACACTCATCCTCACCCACTGTGAGTGTGTGTGCGTCTCCAGCTCACTCCAGTCTCAGGGTGCGCACACACTCACCTTCACCCACTGTGAGTGTGTGTGTGTGTCAGTTCACACCAGTCTCAGGGCGCTCACACACTCACCCTCACCAACTGTGAGTGTGTGTGCGTGTCAGTTCACGCCTAGTCTCAGGGTGCTCACACACTCACCTTCACCCACTGTGAGAGTGTGTGCGTGCCCAGCTCACACCAAGTCTCAGGTTGCTCACACACTCACCTCACCCACTGTGAGTGTGTGTGTATGTCCAGCAGACACCCAGTCTCAGTGTGCTCACACACTCACCTCACCAACTGTGAGTGTGTGTGCATGTCCAGCTCACTCCCAGTCTCAGGGTGCTCACACACTCACCCTCACCCACTGTGAGAGTATGTGCGTGTCAGTTCACACCCAGTCTCAGGATGCTCACACACTCACCCTCACCCACTGTGAGTGAGTGTGCGTTTCCAGCTCACTCCAAGTCTCAGGGTGCTCACGCACTCACCCTCACCCACTGTGAGTGAATGTGCGTTTCCAGCTCACTCCCAGTCTCAGGGTGCTCACACACTCAAGCTCACTCACTATGAATACGTGTGCATGTCCACTTCACACCGGTCTCAGGATGCTCACAAACTCACCCTCACCCACTGTGAGAGTATGTGTGTGTCCAGCTCACTCCAGTCTCAGGATGCTCACACACTCACCTCACTCACTATGAGAGTGTGTGCATGTCAATTCACACCAGTCTCAGGGTGTTCACATGCTCACCCTTACCCACTGTGAGTGTGTGTGCGTGCCTAGCTCACTCCAGTCTCAGGGTGCTCACACACTCACCCTCACCCTCTGTGAGTGTCAGTGCATGTCCAGCTCACTCCAGTCTCAGGGTGCGCACACACTCACCTTCACCCACTGTGAGTGAGTGTGCGTTTCCAGCTCAATCCCAGTCTCAGGGTGCTCACACACTCAAGCTCACTCAGTATGACTGTGTGTGCATGTCCAGTTCACACCGCTCTCAGGATGCTCACACACTCACCCTCACCCACTGTGAGAGTGTGTGTGTGTCCAGCTCACTCCAGTCTCAGGATGCTCACACACTCACCTCACTCACTATGAGAGTGTGTGCATGTCAATTCACACCAGACTCAGGGTGTTCACATGCTCACCCTTACCCACTGTGAGTGTGTGTGTGTGCCTAGCACACTCCAGTCTCAGGGTGCTCACACACTCACCCTCACCCACTGTGAGTGTGAGTGCATGTCCAGCTCACTCCAGTCACAGGGTGCGCACACACTCACCTTCACCCACTGTGAGTGTGTGTGCGTGTCCAGCTCACACAGAGTCTCAGGGTGCTCACACACTCACCCTCACCCACTGTGAGTGTGTGTGCGTGTCCAGCTCACACCCAGTCTCAGGGTGCTCATACACTCACCTTCACCCCCTGTGAGAGCATGTGTGTGTCAGTTCACACCAGTCTCAGGGTGCTCACTCACCCTCACCCACTGTGAGTGTGTGTGCGTGTCCAGCTCACTCCAGTCTCAGGGTGCTCACACACTCACCTTCACCCACTGTGAGAGTATGTGCGTGTAAGATCACACCAAGTCTCAGGGTGCTCACACACTCACCTCGCCCAGTGTGAGAGTTTGAGCGTTTCCAGCTCACTCCCAGTCTCAGGGTGCTCACACACTCAAGCTCACTCACTATGAATGTGTGTGCATGTCCACTTCACACGGGTCTCGGGATGCTCACACACTCACCCACACCCATTGTGAGAGTGTGTGTGCGTCCAGCTCACTTCAGTCTCAGGATGCTCACACACTCACCTCACTCACTATGAGAGTGCGTGCATGTCAATTCACACCAGTCTCAGGGTGTTCACATGCTCACCCTTACCCACTGTGAGTGTGTGTGCGTGCCTAACTCACTCCAGTCTCAGGGTGCTTACACACTCACTTCACCCACTGAGTGTGTGTGTGTGTCCTGCTCACTCTCAGTCACAGGGTGCTCACACACTCACCCTCACCCAATGTGAGTGTGTGTGCGTGTCCAGCTCAATCCCAGTCTCAGGGTGCTCACACACTCAAGGTCACTCACTATGAATGTGTGTGCATGTCCAGCTCACACCAGTCTCAGGATGCTCACACACTCACCTTCACCCACTGTGAGAGCCTGTGCGTGTGCAGCTCATTCCCAGTCTCAGGGTGCTCACACACTCACCTCACTCACTATGAGAGTGTTTGCATGTCAGTTCACACCAGTCTCAGGGTGTTCACACACTCACCCTCACCCACTTTGAGTGTGTGTGCGTGCCTAGCTCACTCCAGTCTCAGGCTGCTCACACACTCACCTTCACCCACTGTGAGTGTGTGTGCGTATCCAGCTCACTCCCAGTCTCAGGGTGCTCACACACTCACATTCACCCACTGTGAGTGTGTGTGCGTGTCAGTTCACACCATTCTCAGGGTGCTCACACACTCACCCTCACCCACTGTGAGTGTGTGTACATGTCAGTTCACACCAGTCTCAGGGTGCTCACACACTCATCTTCACCCACTGTGAGTGTGTGTGCGTGTCCAGCTCACACCCAGTCTCAGGGTGCTCACACACTCACCCTCACCCACTGTGAGTGTGTGTGCGTGTCCAGCTGACTCCCAGTCTCAGGGTGCTCACACACTCAAGGTCACTCACTATGAATGTGTGTGCGTGTCCATCTCACCCCAGTCTCATGATGCTCACACGCTCACCCTCACCCACTGTGAGTGTGTGTGTGTCCAGCTCACTCCAGTCTCAGGATGCTCACACTCACCTTCACCCACTGTGAGTGCGTGTTGAGTGTCCAGCTCATACCCGGTCTCAGGGTGCTCACACAGTCACCCTCACCCACTGTGAGAGTATGTGTGTGTCAGTTCACACAAGTCTCAGGGTGCTCACACACTCACCCTCACCCACTGTGAGTGTGTGTGCATGTCCAGCTCACTCCAGTCTCTGGGTGCTCACACACTCACCTTCACCCACTGTGAGTGTGTGTGCGTGTCAATTCACACCAGTCTCAGGGTGCTCACACACTCACCTCACCCACTGTGAGTGTGTGTGTATGTCCAGCTCACACCCAGTCTCAGGGTGCTCACACACTCACCTCACCAACTGTGAGTGTGTGTGCATGTCCAGCTCACTCCCAGTCTCAGGGTGCTCACACACTCACCCTCACCCACTGTGAGATTATGTGCGTGTCAGTTCACACCCAGTCTCAGAATGCTCACACACTCACCCTCACCCACTGTGAGTGAGTGTGTGTTTCCAGCTCACTCCCAGTCTCAGGGTGCTCACACACTCACCCTCACCCACTGTGAGTGAGTGTGCGTTTCCAGCTCACTCCCAGTCTCAGGGTGCTCACACACTCAAGCTCACTCACTATGAATGTGTGTACATGTCCAGTTCACACCGGTCTCAGGATGCTCACACACTCACCTCACTCACTATGAGAGTGTGTCCAAGTCAATTCACACCAGTCTCAGGGTGTTCACATGCTCACTCTTACCCACTGTGCGTGTCTGTGCGTGCCTAGCTCACTCCAGTCTCAGGGTGCTCACACACTCACCCTCACCCACTGTGAGTGTGAGTGCATGTCCAGCTCACTCCAGTCTCAGGGTGCGCACACACTCACCTTCAGTCACTGTGAGTGTGTGTGCGTGTCCAGCTCACACAGAGTCTCAGGGTGCTCACACTCTCACCCTCACCCACTGTGAGTGTGTGTGCGTGTCCAGCTCACACCCAGTCTCAGGGTGTTCACATACTCACCCTCACCCACTGTGAGAGCATGTGTGTGTCAGTTCACACCAGTCTCAGGGTGCTCACTCACCCTCACCCACTGTGAGTGTGTGTGCGTGTCCAGCTCACTCCAGTCTCAGGGTGCTCACACACTCACCTTCACCCACTGTGAGAGTATGTGCGTGTAAGATCTCACCAGTCTCAGGGTGTTCACACACTCATCCTCACCCACTGTGAGTGTGTGTGCGTGTCCAGCTCACTCCAGTCTCAGGGTGCTCACACACTCACCCTCACCAACTGTTAATGTGTGTGCGTGTCAGTTCACGCCTAGTCTCAGGGTGCTCACACACTTACCTCGCCCACTGTGAGTGTGTGTGCGTTTCCAGCTCACTCCCAGTCTCAGGGTGCTCACACACTCAAGCTCACTCACTATGAATGTGTGTGCATGTCCACTTCACACCGGTCTCGGGATGCTCACACACTCACCCTCACCCACTGTGAGAGTGTGTGTGCGTCCAGCTCACTTCAGTCTCAGGATGCTCACACACTCACCTCACTCACTGTGAGAGTGCATGCATGTCAATTCACACCAGTCTCAGGGTGTTCACACGCTCACCCTTACCCACTGTGAGTGTGTGTGCGTGCCTAACTCACTCCAGTCTCAGGGTGCTCACACACTCACCCTCACCCACTGTGAGAGTATGTGCGTGTAAGATCACACCAAGTCTCAGGGTGCTCACACACTCACCTCGCCCAGTGTGAGAGTTTGAGCGTTTCCAGCTCACTCCCAGTCTCAGGGTGCTCACACACTCAAGCTCACTCACTATGAATGTGTGTGCATGTCCACTTCACACGGGTCTCGGGATGCTCACACACTAACCCACACCCACTGTGAGAGTGTGTGTGCGTCCAGCTCACTTCAGTCTCAGGATGCTCACACACTCACCTCACTCACTATGAGAGTGCGTGCATGTCAATTCACACCAGTCTCAGGGTGTTCACATGCTCACCCTTACCCACTGTGAGTGTGTGTGCGTGCCTAACTCACTCCAGTCTCAGGGTGCTCACACACTCACCCTCACCCACTGTGAGAGTATGTGCGTGTAAGATCACACCAAGTCTCAGGGTGCTCACACACTCACCTCGCCCAGTGTGAGAGTTTGAGCGTTTCCAGCTCACTCCCAGTCTCAGGGTGCTCACACACTCAAGCTCACTCACTATGAATGTGTGTGCATGTCCACTTCACACGGGTCTCGGGATGCTCACACACTCACCCACACCCACTGTGAGAGTGTGTGTGCGTCCAGCTCACTTCAGTCTCAGGATGCTCACACACTCACCTCACTCACTATGAGAGTGCGTGCATGTCAATTCACACCAGTCTCAGGGTGTTCACACGCTCACCCTTACCCACTGTGAGTGTGTGTGTGTCCAGCTAACTCTCAGTCACAGGATGCTCACACACTCACCCTCACCCAATGTGAGTGTGTGTGCGTGTCCAGCTCAATCCCAGTCTCAGGGTGCTCACACACTCAAGGTCACTCACTATGAATGTGTGTGCATGTCCAGCTCACACCAGTCTCAGGATGCTCACACACTCACCTTCACACACTGTGAGAGCATGTGCGTGTGCAGCTCATTCCCAGTCTCAGGGTGCTCACACACTCACCTCACTCACTCTGAGAGTGTTTGCATGTCAGTTCACACCAGTCTCAGGGTGTTCACACACTCACCCTCACCCACTGTGAGTGTGTGTGCGTGCCTAGCTCACTCCAGTCTCAGGCTGCTCACACACTCACCTTCACCCACTGTGAGTGTGTGTGCGTATCCAGCTCACTCCCAGTCTCAGGGTGCTCACACACTCACCTTCACCCACTGTGAGTGTGTGTGCGTGTCAGTTCACACCATTCTCAGGGTGCTCACACACTCACCCTCACCCACTGTGAGTGTGTGTACATGTCAGTTCACACCAGTCTCAGGGTGCTCACACACTCATCTTCACCCACTGTGAGTGTGTGTGCGTGTCCAGCTCACACCCAGTCTCAGGGTGCTCACACACTCACCCTCACCCAATGTGAGTGTGTGTGCGTGTCCAGCACAATCCCAGTCTCAGGGTGCTCACACACTCAAGGTCACTCACTATGAATGTGTGTGCATGTCCAGCTCACACCAGTCTCAGGATGCTCACACACTCACCCTCACCCACTGTGAGTGTGTGTGTGTCCATCTCACTCCAGTCTCAGGATGCTCACACACTCACCTTCACCCACTGTGAGTGCGTGTTGAGTGTCCAGCTCATACCCGGTCTCAGGGTGCTCACACAGTCAACCTCACCCACTGTGAGAGTATGTGTGTGTCAGTTCACACAAGTCTCAGGGTGCTCACACACTCACCCTCACCCACTGTGAGTGTGTGGGCGTGTCCAGCTCACTCCAGTCTCTGGGTGCTCACACACTCACCTTCACCCACTGTGAGTGTGTGTGCGTGTCAATTCACACCAGTCTCAGGGTCCTCACACACTCACCTCACCCACTGTGAGTGTGTGTGTATGTCCAGCTCACACCCAGTCTCAGGGTGCTCACACACTCACCTCACCAACTGTGAGTGTGTGTGCATGTCCAGCTCACTCCCAGTCTCAGGGTGCTCACACACTCACCCTCACCCACTGTGAGATTATGTGCGTGTCAGTTCACACCCAGTCTCAGAATGCTCACACACTCACCCTCACCCACTGTGAGTGAGTGTGTGTTTCCAGCTCACTCCCAGTCTCAGGGTGCTCACACACTCACCCTCACCCACTGTGAGTGAGTGTGCGTTTCCAGCTCACTCCCAGTCTCAGGGTGCTCACACACTCAAGCTCACTCACTATGAATGTGTGTACATGTCCATGTTCACACCAGTCTCAGGATGCTCACACACTCACCTCACTCATTATGAGAGTGTGTCCAAGTCAATTCACACCAGTCTCAGGGTGTTCACATGCTCACTCTTACCCACTGTGCGTGTCTGTGCGTGCCTAGCTCACTCCAGTCTCAGGGTGCTCACACACTCACCCTCACCCACTGTGAGTGTGAGTGCATGTCCAGCTCACTCCAGTCTCAGGGTGCGCACACACTCACCTTCAGTCATTGTGAGTGTGTGTGCGTGTCCAGCTCACACAGAGTCTCAGGGTGCTCACACACTCACCCTCACCCACTGTGAGTGTGTGTGCGTGTCCAGCTCACACCCAGTCTCAGGGTGCTCACATACTCACCCTCACCCACTGTGAGAGCATGTGTGTGTCAGTTCACACCAGTCTCAGGGTGCTCACACACTCACCTTCACCCACTGTGAGAGTATGTGCGTGTAAGATCACACCAGTCTCAGGGCGTTCACACACTCATCCTCACCCACTGTGAGTGTGTGTGCGTGTCCAGCTCACTCCAGTCTCAGGGTGCTCACACACTCACCCTCACCAACTGTTAATGTGTGTGCGTGTCAGTTCACGCCTAGTCTCAGGGTGCTCACACACTTACCTCGCCCACTGTGAGTGTGTGTGCGTTTCCAGCTCACTCCCAGTCTCAGGGTGCTCACACACTCAAGCTCACTCACTATGAATGTGTGTGCATGTCCACTTCACACCGGTCTCGGGATGCTCACACACTCACCCTCACCCACTGTGAGAGTGTGTGTGCGTCCAGCTCACTTCAGTCTCAGGATGCTCACACACTCACCTCACTCACTGTGAGAGTGCATGCATGTCAATTCACACCAGTCTCAGGGTGTTCACACGCTCACCCTTACCCACTGTGAGTGTGTGTGCGTGCCTAACTCACTCCAGTCTCAGGGTGCTCACACACTCACCCTCACCCACTGTGAGTGTGTGTGCATGTCCAGCTCACTCCAGTCTCAGGGTGCGCAAACACTCACCTTCACCCACTGTGTGTGTGCATGTCAGTTCACACCAGTCTCAGGGTGCTCACACACTCACCCTCACCCACTGTGAGTGTGTGTGCGTGTCAGTTCACACCCAGTCTCACTGTGCTCACACACTCACCCTCACCCACTGTGAGAGTGTGTGCGTGTCCAGCTCACACCCAGTCTCAGGGTGCTTACACACTCACTTCACCCACTGAGTGTATGTGTGTGTCCAGCTCACTCTCAGTCACAGGATGCTCACACACTCACCCTCACCCACTGTGAGAGTGTGTGTGCGTCCAGCTCACTTCAGTCTCAGGATGCTCACACACTCACCTCACTCACTGTGAGAGTGCATGCATGTCAATTCACACCAGTCTCAGGGTGTTCACACGCTCACCCTTACCCACTGTGAGTGTGTGTGCGTGCCTAACTCACTCCAGTCTCAGGGTGCTCACACACTCACCCTCACCCACTGTGAGTGTGTGTGCATGTCCAGCTCACTCCAGTCTCAGGGTGCGCAAACACTCACCTTCACCCACTGTGAGTGTGTGTGCATGTCAGTTCACACCAGTCTCAGGGTGCTCACACACTCACCCTCACCCACTGTGAGTGTGTGTGCGTGTCAGTTCACACCCAGTCTCACTGTGCTCACACACTCACCCTCACCCACTGTGAGAGTGTGTGCGTGTCCAGCTCACACCCAGTCTCAGGGTGCTTACACACTCACTTCACCCACTTAGTGTATGTGTGTGTCCAGCTCACTCTCAGTCACAGGATGCTCACACACTCACCCTCACCCACTGTGAGTGTGTGTGCGTGTCCAGCTCAATCCCAGTCTCAGGGTGCTCACACACTCAAGGTCACTCACTATGAATGTGTGTGCATGTCCAGCTCACACCATTCTCAGGATGCTCACACACTCACCCTCACCCACTGTGAGTGTGTGTGTGTCCATCTCACTCCAGTCTCAGGATGCTCACACACTCACCTTCACCCACTGTGAGAGTGTGCGTGTGCAGCTCATTCCCAGTCTCAGGGTGCTCACACACTCACCTCGCTCATTATGAGAGTGTGTGCATGTCAGTTCACACCAGTCTCAGGGTGTTCACACACTGACCCTCACCCACTGTGAGTGTGTGTGCTTGCCTAGCTCACTCCATTCTCAGGCTGCTCACACACTCACCTTCACCCACTGTGAGTGTGTGTGCGTGTCAGTTCACACCAGTCTCAGGGTGCTCACACACTCACCCTCACCCACTGAGTGTGTGTGCATGTCAGTTCACACCAGTCTCAGGGTGCTCACACACTCATCTTCACCCACTGTGAGTGTGTGTGCATGTCCAGCTCACACCAGTCTCAGGATGCTCACACACACACCCTCACCCACTGTGAGGGTGTGTGTGTGTCCAGCTCACTCCAGTCTCAGGATGCTCACACACTCACCTTCACCCACTGTGAGAGTGTGCGCGTTTGCAGCTCATTCCCAGTCTCAGGGTGCTCACACACACACCTCACGCACTATGAGAGTGTGTGCATGTCAGTTCACACCAGTATCAGGGTTTTCACACACTCACCCTCACCCACTGTGAGTGTGTGTGCGTGTCACTTCACACCAGTCTCAGGGTGCTCACACACTCATCTTCACCCACTATGAGTGCGTGTGAGTGTCCAGCTCACACCCGGTCTCAGGGTGCTCACACAGTCACCCTCACCCTTTGTGAGAGTATGTGTGTGTCAGTTCACACAAGTCTCAGGGTGCTCACACACTCACCCTCACCCACTGAGAGTGTGTGTGCATGTCCAGCTCACTCCAGTCTCTGGGTGCTCACACACTCACCTTCAAACACTGTGAGTGTGTGTGCGTGTCCAGCTCACACCCAGTCTCAGGGTGCTCACACACTCACCCTCACCCAATGTGAGTGTGTGTGCGTGTCCAGCTCAATCCCAGTCTCAGGGTGCTCACACACTCAAGGTCACTCACTATGAATGTGTGTGCATGTCCAGCTCACACCAGTCTCAGGATGCTCACACACTCACCCTCACCCACTGTGAGTGTGTGTGTGTCCATCTCACTCCAGTCTCAGGATGCTCACACACTCACCTTCACCCACTGTGAGTGCGTGTGAGTGTCCAGCTCACACCCGGTCTCAGGGTGCTCACACAGTCACCCTCACCCACTGTGAGAGTATGTGTGTGTCAGTTCACACAAGTCTCAGGGTGCTCACACACTCACCCTCACCCACTGTGAGTGTGTGTGCATGTCCAGCTCACTCCAGTCTCTGGGTGCTCACACACTCACCTTCACCCACTGTGAGTGTGTGTGCGTGTCAGTTCACACCAGTCTCAGGGTGCTCACACACTCACCTCACCCACTGTGAGTGTGTGTGTATGTCCAGCTCACACCCAGTCTCAGGGTGCTCACACACTCACCTCACCAACTGTGAGTGTGTGTGCATGTCCAGCTCACTCCCAGTCTCAGGGTGCTCACACACTCACCCTCACCCACTGTGAGATTATGTGCGTGTCAGTTCACACCCAGTCTCAGAATGCTCACACACTCACCCTCACCCACTGTGAGTGAGTGTGTGTTTCCAGCTCACTCCCAGTCTCAGGGTGCTCACACACTCACCCTCACCCACTGTGAGTGAGTGTGCGTTTCCAGCTCACTCCCAGTCTCAGGGTGCTCACACACTCAAGCTCACTCACTATGAATGTGTGTACATGTCCAGTTCACACCGGTCTCAGGATGCTCACACACTCACCTCACTCACTATGAGAGTGTGTCCAAGTCAATTCACACCAGTCTCAGGGTGTTCACATGCTCACTCTTACCCACTGTGCGTGTCTGTGCGTGCCTAGCTCACTCCAGTCTCAGGGTGCTCACACACTCACCCTCACCCACTGTGAGTGTGAGTGCATGTCCAGCTCACTCCAGTCTCAGGGTGCGCACACACTCACCTTCAGTCACTGTGAGTGTGTGTGCGTGTCCAGCTCACACAGAGTCTCAGGGTGCTCACACTCTCACCCTCACCCACTGTGAGTGTGTGTGCGTGTCCAGCTCACACCCAGTCTCAGGGTGTTCACATACTCACCCTCACCCACTGTGAGAGCATGTGTGTGTCAGTTCACACCAGTCTCAGGGTGCTCACTCACCCTCACCCACTGTGAGTGTGTGTGCGTGTCCAGCTCACTCCAGTCTCAGGGTGCTCACACACTCACCTTCACCCACTGTGAGAGTATGTGCGTGTAAGATCTCACCAGTCTCAGGGTGTTCACACACTCATCCTCACCCACTGTGAGTGTGTGTGCGTGTCCAGCTCACTCCAGTCTCAGGGTGCTCACACACTCACCCTCACCAACTGTTAATGTGTGTGCGTGTCAGTTCACGCCTAGTCTCAGGGTGCTCACACACTTACCTCGCCCACTGTGAGTGTGTGTGCGTTTCCAGCTCACTCCCAGTCTCAGGGTGCTCACACACTCAAGCTCACTCACTATGAATGTGTGTGCATGTCCACTTCACACCGGTCTCGGGATGCTCACACACTCACCCTCACCCACTGTGAGAGTGTGTGTGCGTCCAGCTCACTTCAGTCTCAGGATGCTCACACACTCACCTCACTCACTGTGAGAGTGCATGCATGTCAATTCACACCAGTCTCAGGGTGTTCACACGCTCACCCTTACCCACTGTGAGTGTGTGTGCGTGCCTAACTCACTCCAGTCTCAGGGTGCTCACACACTCACCCTCACCCACTGTGAGAGTATGTGCGTGTAAGATCACACCAAGTCTCAGGGTGCTCACACACTCACCTCGCCCAGTGTGAGAGTTTGAGCGTTTCCAGCTCACTCCCAGTCTCAGGGTGCTCACACACTCAAGCTCACTCACTATGAATGTGTGTGCATGTCCACTTCACACGGGTCTCGGGATGCTCACACACTAACCCACACCCACTGTGAGAGTGTGTGTGCGTCCAGCTCACTTCAGTCTCAGGATGCTCACACACTCACCTCACTCACTATGAGAGTGCGTGCATGTCAATTCACACCAGTCTCAGGGTGTTCACATGCTCACCCTTACCCACTGTGAGTGTGTGTGCGTGCCTAACTCACTCCAGTCTCAGGGTGCTCACACACTCACCCTCACCCACTGTGAGAGTATGTGCGTGTAAGATCACACCAAGTCTCAGGGTGCTCACACACTCACCTCGCCCAGTGTGAGAGTTTGAGCGTTTCCAGCTCACTCCCAGTCTCAGGGTGCTCACACACTCAAGCTCACTCACTATGAATGTGTGTGCATGTCCACTTCACACGGGTCTCGGGATGCTCACACACTCACCCACACCCACTGTGAGAGTGTGTGTGCGTCCAGCTCACTTCAGTCTCAGGATGCTCACACACTCACCTCACTCACTATGAGAGTGCGTGCATGTCAATTCACACCAGTCTCAGGGTGTTCACACGCTCACCCTTACCCACTGTGAGTGTGTGTGTGTCCAGCTAACTCTCAGTCACAGGATGCTCACACACTCACCCTCACCCAATGTGAGTGTGTGTGCGTGTCCAGCTCAATCCCAGTCTCAGGGTGCTCACACACTCAAGGTCACTCACTATGAATGTGTGTGCATGTCCAGCTCACACCAGTCTCAGGATGCTCACACACTCACCTTCACACACTGTGAGAGCATGTGCGTGTGCAGCTCATTCCCAGTCTCAGGGTGCTCACACACTCACCTCACTCACTCTGAGAGTGTTTGCATGTCAGTTCACACCAGTCTCAGGGTGTTCACACACTCACCCTCACCCACTGTGAGTGTGTGTGCGTGCCTAGCTCACTCCAGTCTCAGGCTGCTCACACACTCACCTTCACCCACTGTGAGTGTGTGTGCGTATCCAGCTCACTCCCAGTCTCAGGGTGCTCACACACTCACCTTCACCCACTGTGAGTGTGTGTGCGTGTCAGTTCACACCATTCTCAGGGTGCTCACACACTCACCCTCACCCACTGTGAGTGTGTGTACATGTCAGTTCACACCAGTCTCAGGGTGCTCACACACTCATCTTCACCCACTGTGAGTGTGTGTGCGTGTCCAGCTCACACCCAGTCTCAGGGTGCTCACACACTCACCCTCACCCAATGTGAGTGTGTGTGCGTGTCCAGCACAATCCCAGTCTCAGGGTGCTCACACACTCAAGGTCACTCACTATGAATGTGTGTGCATGTCCAGCTCACACCAGTCTCAGGATGCTCACACACTCACCCTCACCCACTGTGAGTGTGTGTGTGTCCATCTCACTCCAGTCTCAGGATGCTCACACACTCACCTTCACCCACTGTGAGTGCGTGTTGAGTGTCCAGCTCATACCCGGTCTCAGGGTGCTCACACAGTCAACCTCACCCACTGTGAGAGTATGTGTGTGTCAGTTCACACAAGTCTCAGGGTGCTCACACACTCACCCTCACCCACTGTGAGTGTGTGGGCGTGTCCAGCTCACTCCAGTCTCTGGGTGCTCACACACTCACCTTCACCCACTGTGAGTGTGTGTGCGTGTCAATTCACACCAGTCTCAGGGTCCTCACACACTCACCTCACCCACTGTGAGTGTGTGTGTATGTCCAGCTCACACCCAGTCTCAGGGTGCTCACACACTCACCTCACCAACTGTGAGTGTGTGTGCATGTCCAGCTCACTCCCAGTCTCAGGGTGCTCACACACTCACCCTCACCCACTGTGAGATTATGTGCGTGTCAGTTCACACCCAGTCTCAGAATGCTCACACACTCACCCTCACCCACTGTGAGTGAGTGTGTGTTTCCAGCTCACTCCCAGTCTCAGGGTGCTCACACACTCACCCTCACCCACTGTGAGTGAGTGTGCGTTTCCAGCTCACTCCCAGTCTCAGGGTGCTCACACACTCAAGCTCACTCACTATGAATGTGTGTACATGTCCATGTTCACACCAGTCTCAGGATGCTCACACACTCACCTCACTCATTATGAGAGTGTGTCCAAGTCAATTCACACCAGTCTCAGGGTGTTCACATGCTCACTCTTACCCACTGTGCGTGTCTGTGCGTGCCTAGCTCACTCCAGTCTCAGGGTGCTCACACACTCACCCTCACCCACTGTGAGTGTGAGTGCATGTCCAGCTCACTCCAGTCTCAGGGTGCGCACACACTCACCTTCAGTCATTGTGAGTGTGTGTGCGTGTCCAGCTCACACAGAGTCTCAGGGTGCTCACACACTCACCCTCACCCACTGTGAGTGTGTGTGCGTGTCCAGCTCACACCCAGTCTCAGGGTGCTCACATACTCACCCTCACCCACTGTGAGAGCATGTGTGTGTCAGTTCACACCAGTCTCAGGGTGCTCACACACTCACCTTCACCCACTGTGAGAGTATGTGCGTGTAAGATCACACCAGTCTCAGGGTGTTCACACACTCATCCTCACCCACTGTGAGTGTGTGTGCGTGTCCAGCTCACTCCAGTCTCAGGGTGCTCACACACTCACCCTCACCAACTGTTAATGTGTGTGCGTGTCAGTTCACGCCTAGTCTCAGGGTGCTCACACACTTACCTCGCCCACTGTGAGTGTGTGTGCGTTTCCAGCTCACTCCCAGTCTCAGGGTGCTCACACACTCAAGCTCACTCACTATGAATGTGTGTGCATGTCCACTTCACACCGGTCTCGGGATGCTCACACACTCACCCTCACCCACTGTGAGAGTGTGTGTGCGTCCAGCTCACTTCAGTCTCAGGATGCTCACACACTCACCTCACTCACTGTGAGAGTGCATGCATGTCAATTCACACCAGTCTCAGGGTGTTCACACGCTCACCCTTACCCACTGTGAGTGTGTGTGCGTGCCTAACTCACTCCAGTCTCAGGGTGCTCACACACTCACCCTCACCCACTGTGAGTGTGTGTGCATGTCCAGCTCACTCCAGTCTCAGGGTGCGCAAACACTCACCTTCACCCACTGTGTGTGTGCATGTCAGTTCACACCAGTCTCAGGGTGCTCACACACTCACCCTCACCCACTGTGAGTGTGTGTGCGTGTCAGTTCACACCCAGTCTCACTGTGCTCACACACTCACCCTCACCCACTGTGAGAGTGTGTGCGTGTCCAGCTCACACCCAGTCTCAGGGTGCTTACACACTCACTTCACCCACTGAGTGTATGTGTGTGTCCAGCTCACTCTCAGTCACAGGATGCTCACACACTCACCCTCACCCACTGTGAGAGTGTGTGTGCGTCCAGCTCACTTCAGTCTCAGGATGCTCACACACTCACCTCACTCACTGTGAGAGTGCATGCATGTCAATTCACACCAGTCTCAGGGTGTTCACACGCTCACCCTTACCCACTGTGAGTGTGTGTGCGTGCCTAACTCACTCCAGTCTCAGGGTGCTCACACACTCACCCTCACCCACTGTGAGTGTGTGTGCATGTCCAGCTCACTCCAGTCTCAGGGTGCGCAAACACTCACCTTCACCCACTGTGAGTGTGTGTGCATGTCAGTTCACACCAGTCTCAGGGTGCTCACACACTCACCCTCACCCACTGTGAGTGTGTGTGCGTGTCAGTTCACACCCAGTCTCACTGTGCTCACACACTCACCCTCACCCACTGTGAGAGTGTGTGCGTGTCCAGCTCACACCCAGTCTCAGGGTGCTTACACACTCACTTCACCCACTGAGTGTATGTGTGTGTCCAGCTCACTCTCAGTCACAGGATGCTCACACACTCACCCTCACCCACTGTGAGTGTGTGTGCGTGTCCAGCTCAATCCCAGTCTCAGGGTGCTCACACACTCAAGGTCACTCACTATGAATGTGTGTGCATGTCCAGCTCACACCATTCTCAGGATGCTCACACACTCACCCTCACCCACTGTGAGTGTGTGTGTGTCCATCTCACTCCAGTCTCAGGATGCTCACACACTCACCTTCACCCACTGTGAGAGTGTGCGTGTGCAGCTCATTCCCAGTCTCAGGGTGCTCACACACTCACCTCGATCATTATGAGAGTGTGTGCATGTCAGTTCACACCAGTCTCAGGGTGTTCACACACTGACCCTCACCCACTGTGAGTGTGTGTGCTTGCCTAGCTCACTCCATTCTCAGGCTGCTCACACACTCACCTTCACCCACTGTGAGTGTGTGTGCGTGTCAGTTCACACCAGTCTCAGGGTGCTCACACACTCACCCTCACCCACTGAGTGTGTGTGCATGTCAGTTCACACCAGTCTCAGGGTGCTCACACACTCATCTTCACCCACTGTGAGTGTGTGTGCATGTCCAGCTCACACCAGTCTCAGGATGCTCACACACACACCCTCACCCACTGTGAGGGTGTGTGTGTGTCCAGCTCACTCCAGTCTCAGGATGCTCACACACTCACCTTCACCCACTGTGAGAGTGTGCGCGTTTGCAGCTCATTCCCAGTCTCAGGGTGCTCACACACACACCTCACGCACTATGAGAGTGTGTGCATGTCTGTTCACACCAGTATCAGGGTTTTCACACACTCACCCTCACCCACTGTGAGTGTGTGTGCGTGTCACTTCACACCAGTCTCAGGGTGCTCACACACTCATCTTCACCCACTATGAGTGCGTGTGAGTGTCCAGCTCACACCCGGTCTCAGGGTGCTCACACAGTCACCCTCACCCTTTGTGAGAGTATGTGTGTGTCAGTTCACACAAGTCTCAGGGTGCTCACACACTCACCCTCACCCACTGAGAGTGTGTGTGCATGTCCAGCTCACTCCAGTCTCTGGGTGCTCACACACTCACCTTCAAACACTGTGAGTGTGTGTGCGTGTCAATTCACACCAGGCTCAGGGTGCTCACACACTCACCCTCACCCACTGTGAGAGTATGTGCATGTCCAGCTCACACCTAGTCTCAGGGTGCTCACACACTCACCTCACCCACTGAGAGAGTATGTGCATATCCAGCTCACTCCCAGTCTCAGGGTGCTCACACACTCACCTCCCCCTCTGTGAGTGTGTGTGTGTGTGTCCAGCTCACTCCCAGTCTCAGGGTGCTCACACACTCACCCTCACTCACTATGAATGTGTGTGCAAGTCCAGCTCACACCAGTCTCAGGGTGCTCACATACTAACCCTCACCCACTGTGAGAGTGTGTGTGTGTCCAGCTCACACCCATTCTCAGGGTGCTCACACACTCACCTTCACCCACTGTGAGCGTGTGTGCATGTCAGTTCACACCAGTCTCAGGGTGTTCACACACTCACCCTCACCCACTGTGAGTGTGCGCATGTGTCAGTTCACACCAGTCTCAGGGTGCTCACACACTCACCCTCACCCACTGTGAGTGTGTGTGCGTGCCTAGCTCACTCCAGTCTCAGGGTGCTCACACACTCACCTTCACCCACTGTGAGTGTGTGTGTGTGTCAGTTCACAACAGTCTCAGGGTGCTCACGCACTCACCCTCACTAACTGTGAGTGTGTGTGCATGTAAGGTCACACCAGTCTCAGGGTGCTCACACACTCATCTTCACCCACTGTGAGTGTGTGTGCGTGTCCAGCTCACTCCAGTCTCAGAGTGCTCACATACTCACCTTCACCCACTGTGAGAGCATGTGCGTGTCAGTTCACACCAGTCTCAGGGTGCTCACACACTCACCCTCACCCACTGTGAGTGTGTGTGCGTGTCCAGCTCACTCCAGTCTCAGAGTGCTCACATACTCACCTTCACCCACTGTGAGAGCATGTGCGTGTCAGTTCACACCAGTCTCAGGGTGCGCACACACTCACCTTCACCCACTGTGAGTGTGTGTGTGTGTCAGTTCACACCAGTCTCAGGGTGCTCACACACTCACCTTCACCCACTGTCAGTGTGTGCACGTGTCAGTTCACACCAGTCTCAGGGTGCTCACACAGTCACCTTCACCCACTGTGAGAGTGTGTGTGAGTGTGCAGCTCATTCACAGTCTCAGGGTGCTCACACACTCACCTCACTCACTATGAGAGTGTGTGCATGTCACTTCACACCAGTCTCAGGGTGCTCACACACTCACCCTCACCCACTGTGAGTGTGTGTGCAGGTCAGTTCACACCAGTCTCAGGGTGCTAACACACTCATCTTCACCCACAGTGAGTGTGTGTGCGTGTCCAGTTCACACCCAGTCTCAGGCTGCTCACACACTCACCCTCACCCACTGTGAGTGTGTGTGCGTGTCCAGCTCACTCCAGTCTCAGGGTGCTCACACACTCACCTTCACCCACTGTGAGAGTATGTGCGTGTCAGTTCACAACAGTCTCAGGGTGCTTACACACTCACTTCACCCACTGTGAGTGTGTGTGTGTGTCCAGCTCACTCCAGTCTCAGGATGCTCACACACTCACCTTCACCCACTGTGAGAGTGTGCGCGTGTGCAGCTCATTCCCAGTCTCAGGGTGCTCACACACTCAACTCACTCACTATGAGAGTGTGTGCATGTCAGTTCACACCAGTCTCAGGGTGTTCACACACTCACCCTCACCCACTGTGAGTGTGTGTGTGTGTCACATCACACCAGTCTCAGGGTGCTCACATGCTCACCTTTACCCACTGTGAGTGTGTGTGGGTGTCAGTTCACACCAGTCTCAGGGTGCTCACACACTCATCTTCACCCACTATGAGTGCGTGTGAGTGTCCAGCTCACACTCGGTCTCAGGGAGCACACACCGTCACCCTCACCCAATGTGAGAGTATGTGTGTGTCAGTTCACACAAGTCTCAGGGTGCTCACACACTCACCCTCACCCACTGTGAGTGTGTGTGCGTGTCCAGCTCACTCCAGTCTCTGGGTGCTCACACACTCAGCTTCACCAACTGTGAGTCTGTGTGCGTGTCAGTTCACACCAGGCTCAGGGTGCTCACACACTCACCTCACCCACTGTGAGAGTATGTGCATATCCAGCTCACTCCCAGTCTCAGGGTGCTCACACACTCACCTCACCCTCTGTGAGTGTGTGTGTGTGTCCAGCTCACTCCCAGTCTCAGGGTACTCACACACTCACCCTCACTCACTATGAATGTGTGTGCATGTCCAGCTCACACCAGTCTCAGGGTGCTCACATACTCACCCTCACCCACTGTGAGAGTGTGTGTGTGTCCAGCTCACACCCATTCTCAGGGTGCTCACACATTCACCTTCACCCACTGTGAGCATGTGTGCATGTCAGTTCACACCAGTCTCAGGGTGTTCACACACTCACCCTCACCCACTGTGAGTGTGTGTGCGTGTCCAGCTCAGACCAGTCCCAGGGCGCGCACACAATCACCTACACCCACTGTGAGAGTGTGTGTGTGTCAGTTCACACCAGTCTCAGGGTGCTCACACACTCAACTTCACCCACTGTGAGTGTGTGCACGTGTCAGTTCACACCAGTCTCAGGGTGCTCACACACTCACCTTCACCCACTGTGAGTGTGTGTGCGCATCCAGCTCACTCCCAGTCTCAGGGTGCTCACACACTCACCTTCACCCACTGTAAGTGTGTGTGCGTGTCAGTTCACAACAGTCTCAGGGTGCTCACACACTCACCCTCACCCACTGTGATTGTGTGTGCATGTCAGTTCACTCCAGTCTCAGGGTGCTCACACACTCATCTTCACCCACTGTGAATGTGTGTGCGTGTCCATCTCACACCCAGTCTCAGGGTGCTCACACACTCACCCTCACCCACTGTGAGTGTGTGTGCGTGTCCAGCTCACACCCAGTCTCAGGGTGCTCACACACTCACCCTCACCCACTGTGAGAGCATGTGTGTGTCAGTTCACACCAGTCTCAGGCTGCTCACACACTCACCCTCACCCACTGTAAGTGTGCGTGCTTGTCCAGCTCACTCTAGTCTCAGGGTGCTCACACACTCACCTTCACCCACTGCGAGAGTATGTGCGTGTCAGTTCACACCAGTCTCAGTGTGCTTACACACTCACTACAGCCACTGTGCGTGTGTGTGTGTTTCCAGCTCACTCTCAGTCACAGGATGCTCACACACTCACCATCACCCACTGTGAGTGTGTGTGCGTGTCCAGCTCACTCCCAGTCTCAGGGTGCTCGCACAATCAGGCTCACTCACTATGAATGTGTGTGCATGTCCAGCTCACACCAGTCTCAGGGTGTTCACACACTCACCCTCACCCACTGTGAGTGTGTGTGCGTGTCACTTCACACCAGTCTCAGGGTGCTCACATGCGCACCCTTACCCACTGTGAGTGTGTGTGCGTGTCAGTTCACACCAGTCTCAGGGTGCTCACACACTCACCTTCACCCACTATGAGTGCGTGTGAGTGTCCAGCTCACACCCGGTCTCAGGGTGCTCACACAGTCACCCTAACCCACTGTGAGAGTATGTGTGTGTCAGTTCACACCAGTCTCAGGGTGCTCACACACTCACCCTCACCCACTGTGAGTGTGTGTGCACGTCAGTTCACGCCTAGTCTCAGTGTGCTCACACACTCACCTCACCCACTGTGAGTGTGTGTGTATGTCCAGCTCACACCCAGTCTCAGGGTGCTCACACACTCAAATCACCCATTGTGAGTGTGTGTGCATGTCCAGCTCACTCCCAGGCTCAGGGTGCTCACACACTCACCCTCACCCACTGTGAGAGTATTTGCGTGTCAGTTCACACCCAGTCTCAGGATGCTCACACACTCACCTTCACCCAATGAGAGTGTGTGTGCGTTTCCAGCTCACTCCCAGTCTCAGGGTGCTCACATCCTCAAGCTCACTCACTATGAATGTGTGTGCATGTCCAGTTCACACCGTTCTCAGGATGCTCACACACTCACCCTCACCCACTGTGAGAGTGTGTGTGCACGTCAGTTCACGCCTAGTCTCAGTGTGTTCACACACTCACCTTCACCCACTGTGAGAGTGTGTGCGTGCCCAGCTCACACCAAGTCTCAGGGTGCTCACACACTCACCTCACCCACTGTGAGTGTGTGTGTATGTCCAGCTCACAACCAGTCTCAGGGTGCTCACACACTCACATCACCCATTGTGAGTGTGTGTGCATGTCCAGCTCACCCCCAGTCTCAGGGTGCTCACACACTCACCCTCACCCACTGTGAGAGTGTTTGCGTGTCAGTTCACACCCAGTCTCAGGATGCTCACACAATCACCTTCACCCACTGAGAGTGTGTGCGCGTTTCCAGCTCACTCCCAGTCTCAGGGTGCTCACACACTCAAGCTCACTCACTATGAAAGTGTGTGCATGTCCAGTTCACACCGTTCTCAGGATGCTCACACACTCACCCTCACCCACTGTGAAAGTATTTGCGTGTCAGTTCACACCCAGTCTCAGGATGCTCACACACTCACCCTCACCCACTGTGAGAGTGTGTGTGTCCAGCTCACTCCAGTCTCAGGATGCTCACACACTCACCTCACTCACTATGAGAGTGTGTGCAAGTCAATTCACACCAGTCTCAGGGTGTTCACACGCTCACCCTTACCCACTGTGAGTGTGTGTGCATGCCTAGCTCACTCCAGTCTCAGGGTGCTCACACACTCACCCTCACCCACTGTGAGTGTGTGTGCACGTCAGTTCCCGCCTAGTCTCAGTGTGCTCACACACTCACCTTCACCCACTGTGAGAGTGTGTGCGTGCCCAGCTCACACCAAGTCTCAGGGTGCTCACACACTCACCTCACCTATTGTGAGTGTGTGTGCATGTCCAGCTCACACCCAGTCTCAGGGTGCTCACAGACTCACATCACCCATTGTGAGTGTGTGTGCATGTCCAGCTCACTCCCAGTCTCAGGGTGCTCACACACTCACCCTCACCCACAGTGAGAGTATATGCGTGTCAGTTCACACCCAGTCTCAGCATGCTCACACACTCACCTTCACCCACTGAGAGTGTGTGTGCGTTTCCAGCTCATTCCCAGTCTCAGGGTGCTCACACACTCAAGCTCACTCACTATGAATGTGTGTGCATGTCCAGTTCACACCGTTCTCAGGATGCTCACACACTCACCCTCACCCACTGTGAGAGTGTGTGTGCACGTCAGTTCACGCCTAGTCTCAGTGTGCTCACACACTCACCTTCACCCACTGTGAGAGTGTGTGCGTGCCCAGCTCACACCAAGTCTCAGGGTGCTCAAACACTCACCTCACCCACTGTGAGTGTGTGTGTATGTCCAGCTCACACCCAGTCTCAGGCTGCTCACACACTCACATCACCCATTATGAAAGTGTGTGCATGTCCAGCTCACTCCCAGTCTCAGGGTGCTCACACACTCACCCTCACCCACTGTGACAGTATTTGCGTGTCAGTTCACACCCAGTCTCAGGATGCTCACACACTCAACTTCACCCACTGAGAGTGTTTGTGCGTTTCCAGCTCACTCCCAGTCTCAGGGTGCTCACACACTCAAGCTCACTCACTATGAATGTGTGTGCATGTCCAGCTCACACCGTTCTCAGGATGCTCACACACTCACCCTCACCCACTGTGAGAGTATTTGCGTGTCAGTTCACACCCAGTCTCAGTATGCTCACACACTCACCCTCACCCACTGTGAGAGTGTGTGCGTGTCCAGCTCACTCCAGTCTCAGGATGCTCACACACTCACCTCACTCACTATGAGAGTGTGTGCATGTCAATTCACACCAGTCTCAGGGTGTTCACACGCTCACCCTTACCCACTGTGAGTGGGTGTGCATGCCTAGCTCACTCCAGTCTCAGGGTGCTCACACACTCACCCTCACCCACTGTGAGTGTGTGTGCATGTAGAGCTCACTCCAGTCTCAGGGTGCGCACACACTCACCTGCACCCACTGTGAGTGTATGTGCGTGTCAGTTCACACCAGTCTCAGGGTGCTCACACACTCACCCTCACCCACTGCGAGTGTGTGTGCATGGCCAGCTCACTACCAGTCTCAGGGTGCTCACACACTCAAGCTCACTCACTATGAATGTGTGTGCATGTCCAGCTCACACCAGTCTCAGGATGCTCACACACACACCCTCACCCACTGTGAGAGTGTGTGTGTGTCCAGCTCACTCCAGTCTCAGGGTGCTCACACACTCACCTCACTCACTGTGAGTGTGTCTGCGTGTCATTTCACACCAGTCTCAGGGTGCTCACATGCTCACCCTTACCCACTGTGAGTGTGTGTGCGTGTCAGTTCACACCAGTCTCAGGGTGCTCACACACTCACCTTCACCCACTATGAGTGCGCGTGAGTGTCCAGCTCACACCCGGTCTCAGGGTGCTCACACAGTCACCCTCACCACTGTGAGAGTATGTCTGTGTCAGTTCACACCAGTCTCAGGGTGCTCACAAACTCACCCTCACCCACTGTGAGTGTGTGTGTGTCCATCTCACTCCAGTCTCAGGATGCTCAAACACTCACCTTCACCCACTGTGAGAGTGTGTGCGTGCCCAGCTCACACCCAGTCTCAGGGTGCTCACACACTCACATCACCCATTGTGAGTGTGTGTGCATGTCCAGCTCACTCCCAGTCTCAGGGTGCTCACACACTCAAGCTCACTCACTATGAATGTGTGTGCATGTCCAGTTCACACCGTTCTCAGGATGCTCAGACACTCACCCTCACCCACTGTGAGAGTATTTGCGTGTCAGTTCACACCCAGTCTCACGATGCTCACACACTCACCCTCACCCAGTGTGAGAGTGTGTGTGTGTCCAGCTCACTCCAATCTCAGGCTGCTCACACACTCACCTTCACCCACTGTGAGTGTGTGTGCGTATCCAGCTCACTCCCAGTCTCAGGGTGCTCACACACTCACCTTCACCCACTGTGAGTGTGTGTGCGTGTCAGTTCACACCAGTCTCAGGGTGCTCACACACTCACCCTCATCCACTGTGAGTGTGTGTGCATGTCCAGCTCACACCCAGTCTCAGGGTGCTCACACACTCATGCTCACCCACTGTGAGTGTGTGTGCGTGTCCAGCTCACACCCAGTCTCAGGGTGCTCACACACTCACCCTCACCCACTGTGAGAGCATGTGTGTGTCAGTTCACACCAGTCTCAGGGTGCTCACACACTCACCCTCACCCACTGTAAGTGTGTGTGCGTGTCCAGCTCACTCCAGTCTCAGGGTGCTCACACACTCACCTTCACCCACTGTGAGAGTATGTGCGTGACAGTTCACACCAGTCTCAGGGTGCTCACACACTCAAGCTCACTCACTATGAATGTGTGTGCATGTCCAGCTCACACCAGGCTCAGGATGCTCACACACACACCCTCACCCACTGTGAGTGTGTGTGTGTGTCCAGCTCACTCCAGTCTCAGGGTGCTCACACACTCACCTTCACCCACTGTGAGAGTGTGCCCGTGTGCAGCTCATTCCCAGGCTCAGGGTGCTCACACACTCACCTCACTCACTGTGAGTGTGTGTGCGTGTCATTTCACACCAGTCTCAGGGTGCTCACATGCTCACCCTTACCCACTGTGAGTGTGTGTGCGTGTCAGTTCAAACCAGTCTCAGGGTGCTCACACACTCACCTTTACCCACTATGAGTGCGTGTGAGTGTCCAGCTCACACCCGGTCTCAGGGTGCTCACACAGTCACACTCACCCATTGTGAGAGCATGTGTGTGTCAGTTAACACCAGTCTCAGGGTGCTCACACACTCACCCTCACCCACTGTGAGTGTGTGAGCGTGTCCAGCTCACTCCAGTCTCTGGGTGCTCACACACTCACCTTCACCCACTGTGAGTGTGTGTGCGTGACAGTTCACACCAGGCTCAGGGTACTCACACACTCACCCTCACCCACTGTGAGTGTGTTTGTGTGTGTCCAGCTCACACCTAGTCTCAGGGAGCTCACACACTCACCTCACCCACTGTGAGTGTGCGTGTTTGTGTCCAGCTCACACCTAGTCTCAGGGTGCACACACACTCACCTCACCCACTGTGAGAGTGTGTGTGTGTCCAGCTCACACCCATTCTCAGGGTGCTCACACACTCACCTCCACCCACTGTGAGCGTGTGTGCATGTCAGTTCACACCAGTCTCAGGGTGTTCACACACTCACCCACACCCACTGTGAGTGTGTGTGCGTGCCTAGCTCACACCAGTCTCAGGGTGCTCACACACTCACCCTTCACCCACTGTGAGTGTGTGTGCTTGTCAGTTCACAACAGTCTCAGGGTGCTCACACACTCACCCTCACCCACTGTGAGAGCATGTGTGTGTCAGTTCACACCAGTCTCAGGGTGCTCACACACTCACGCTCACCCACTGTAAGTGTGTGTGCGTGTCCAGCTCACTCCAGTCTCAGGGTGCTCACACACTCACCTTCACCCACTGTGAGAGTATGTGCGTGACAGTTCACACCAGTCTCAGGGTGCTTACACACTCACTTCACCCACTGTGAGTGTGTGTGTGTGTCCAGCTCACTCTCAGTCACAGGATGCTCACACACTCACCCTCACCCAATGTGAGTGTGTGTGCATGTCCAGCTCACTCACAGTCTCAGGGTGCTCACACACTCAAGCTCACTCAATATGAATGTGTGTGCATGTCCAGCTCACACCAGTCTCAGGATGCTCACACAGACACCCTCACCCACTGTGAGAGTGTGCGCGTGTGCAGCTCATTCCCAGTCTCAGGGTGCTCACACACTCACCTCACTCACTGTGAGTGTGTGTGCATGTCACTTCACACCAGTCTCAGGGTGCTCACATGCTCACCCTTACCCACTGTGAGTGTGTGTGCGTGTCAGTTCACACCAGTCTCAGGGTGCTCACACACTCACCTTCACCCACTATGAGTGCGTGTGCGTGTCCAGCTCACTCCCGGTCTCAGGGTGCTCACACACTCACCCGCACCCTCTGTGAGAGTATGTGTGTGTCAGTTCACACCAGTCTCAGGGTGCTCACACACTCACCCTCACCCACTGTGAGTGTGTGTGCGTGTCCAGCTCACTCCAGTCTCTGGGTGCTCACACACTCACCTTCACACACTGTGAGTGCGTGTGCGTGTCAGTTCACACCTGGCTCAGGGTGCTCACACACTCACCCTCACCCACTGTGAGAGTATGTGCATGTCCAGCTCACACCCAGTCTCAGTGTGCTCACACACTCACCTTCACCCACTGTGAGAGTGTGTGCGTGCCCAGCTCACACCAAGTCTCAGGGTGCTCGCACACTCACCTCACCCACTGTGAGTGTGTGTGTATGTCCAGCTCACACCCAGTCTCAGGGTGCTCACACACTCACATCACCCATTATGAAAGTGTGTGCATGTCCAGCTCACTCCCAGTCTCAGGGTGCTCACACACTCACCCTCACCCACTGTGACAGTATTTGCGTGTCAGTTCACACCCAGTCTCAGGATGCTCACACACTCAACTTCACCCACTGTGAGTGTTTGTGCGTTTCCAGCTCACTCCCAGTCTCAGGGTGCTCACACACTCAAGCTCACTCACTATGAATGTGTGTGCATGTCCAGCTCACACCGTTCTCAGGATGCTCACACACTCACCCTCACCCACTGTGAGAGTATTTGCGTGTCAGTTCACACCCAGTCTCAGTATGCTCACACACTCACCCTCACCCACTGTGAGAGTGTGTGCGTGTCCAGCTCACTCCAGTCTCAGGATGCTCACACACTCACCTCACTCACTATGAGAGTGTGTGCATGTCAATTCACACCAGTCTCAGGGTGTTCACACGCTCACCCTTACCCACTGTGAGTGGGTGTGCATGCCTAGCTCACTCCAGTCTCAGGGTGCTCACACACTCACCCTCACCCACTGTGAGTGTGTGTGCATGTAGAGCTCACTCCAGTCTCAGGGTGCGCACACACTCACCTGCACCCACTGTGAGTGTATGTGCGTGTCAGTTCACACCAGTCTCAGGGTGCTCACACACTCACCCTCACCCACTGCGAGTGTGTGTGCATGGCCAGCTCACTACCAGTCTCAGGGTGCTCACACACTCAAGCTCACTCACTATGAATGTGTGTGCATGTCCAGCTCACACCAGTCTCAGGATGCTCACACACACACCCTCACCCACTGTGAGAGTGTGTGTGTGTCCAGCTCACTCCAGTCTCAGGGTGCTCACACACTCACCTCACTCACTGTGAGTGTGTCTGCGTGTCATTTCACACCAGTCTCAGGGTGCTCACATGCTCACCCTTACCCACTGTGAGTGTGTGTGCGTGTCAGTTCACACCAGTCTCAGGGTGCTCACACACTCACCTTCACCCACTATGAGTGCGCGTGAGTGTCCAGCTCACACCCGGTCTCAGGGTGCTCACACAGTCACCCTCACCACTGTGAGAGTATGTCTGTGTCAGTTCACACCAGTCTCAGGGTGCTCACAAACTCACCCTCACCCACTGTGAGTGTGTGTGTGTCCATCTCACTCCAGTCTCAGGATGCTCAAACACTCACCTTCACCCACTGTGAGAGTGTGTGCGTGCCCAGCTCACACCCAGTCTCAGGGTGCTCACACACTCACATCACCCATTGTGAGTGTGTGTGCATGTCCAGCTCACTCCCAGTCTCAGGGTGCTCACACACTCAAGCTCACTCACTATGAATGTGTGTGCATGTCCAGTTCACACCGTTCTCAGGATGCTCAGACACTCACCCTCACCCACTGTGAGAGTATTTGCGTGTCAGTTCACACCCAGTCTCACGATGCTCACACACTCACCCTCACCCAGTGTGAGAGTGTGTGTGTGTCCAGCTCACTCCAATCTCAGGCTGCTCACACACTCACCTTCACCCACTGTGAGTGTGTGTGCGTATCCAGCTCACTCCCAGTCTCAGGGTGCTCACACACTCACCTTCACCCACTGTGAGTGTGTGTGCGTGTCAGTTCACACCAGTCTCAGGGTGCTCACACACTCACCCTCATCCACTGTGAGTGTGTGTGCATGTCCAGCTCACACCCAGTCTCAGGGTGCTCACACACTCATGCTCACCCACTGTGAGTGTGTGTGCGTGTCCAGCTCACACCCAGTCTCAGGGTGCTCACACACTCACCCTCACCCACTGTGAGAGCATGTGTGTGTCAGTTCACACCAGTCTCAGGGTGCTCACACACTCACCCTCACCCACTGTAAGTGTGTGTGCGTGTCCAGCTCACTCCAGTCTCAGGGTGCTCACACACTCACCTTCACCCACTGTGAGAGTATGTGCGTGACAGTTCACACCAGTCTCAGGGTGCTCACACACTCAAGCTCACTCACTATGAATGTGTGTGCATGTCCAGCTCACACCAGGCTCAGGATGCTCACACACACACCCTCACCCACTGTGAGTGTGTGTGTGTGTCCAGCTCACTCCAGTCTCAGGGTGCTCACACACTCACCTTCACCCACTGTGAGAGTGTGCCCGTGTGCAGCTCATTCCCAGGCTCAGGGTGCTCACACACTCACCTCACTCACTGTGAGTGTGTGTGCGTGTCATTTCACACCAGTCTCAGGGTGCTCACATGCTCACCCTTACCCACTGTGAGTGTGTGTGCGTGTCAGTTCAAACCAGTCTCAGGGTGCTCACACACTCACCTTTACCCACTATGAGTGCGTGTGAGTGTCCAGCTCACACCCGGTCTCAGGGTGCTCACACAGTCACACTCACCCATTGTGAGAGCATGTGTGTGTCAGTTAACACCAGTCTCAGGGTGCTCACACACTCACCCTCACCCACTGTGAGTGTGTGAGCGTGTCCAGCTCACTCCAGTCTCTGGGTGCTCACACACTCACCTTCACCCACTGTGAGTGTGTGTGCGTGACAGTTCACACCAGGCTCAGGGTACTCACACACTCACCCTCACCCACTGTGAGTGTGTTTGTGTGTGTCCAGCTCACACCTAGTCTCAGGGAGCTCACACACTCACCTCACCCACTGTGAGTGTGCGTGTTTGTGTCCAGCTCACACCTAGTCTCAGGGTGCACACACACTCACCTCACCCACTGTGAGAGTGTGTGTGTGTCCAGCTCACACCCATTCTCAGGGTGCTCACACACTCACCTCCACCCACTGTGAGCGTGTGTGCATGTCAGTTCACACCAGTCTCAGGGTGTTCACACACTCACCCACACCCACTGTGAGTGTGTGTGCGTGCCTAGCTCACACCAGTCTCAGGGTGCTCACACACTCACCCTTCACCCACTGTGAGTGTGTGTGCTTGTCAGTTCACAACAGTCTCAGGGTGCTCACACACTCACCCTCACCCACTGTGAGAGCATGTGTGTGTCAGTTCACACCAGTCTCAGGGTGCTCACACACTCACGCTCACCCACTGTAAGTGTGTGTGCGTGTCCAGCTCACTCCAGTCTCAGGGTGCTCACACACTCACCTTCACCCACTGTGAGAGTATGTGCGTGACAGTTCACACCAGTCTCAGGGTGCTTACACACTCACTTCACCCACTGTGAGTGTGTGTGTGTGTCCAGCTCACTCTCAGTCACAGGATGCTCACACACTCACCCTCACCCAATGTGAGTGTGTGTGCATGTCCAGCTCACTCACAGTCTCAGGGTGCTCACACACTCAAGCTCACTCAATATGAATGTGTGTGCATGTCCAGCTCACACCAGTCTCAGGATGCTCACACAGACACCCTCACCCACTGTGAGAGTGTGCGCGTGTGCAGCTCATTCCCAGTCTCAGGGTGCTCACACACTCACCTCACTCACTGTGAGTGTGTGTGCATGTCACTTCACACCAGTCTCAGGGTGCTCACATGCTCACCCTTACCCACTGTGAGTGTGTGTGCATGTCAGTTCACACCAGTCTCAGGGTGCTCACACACTCACCTTCACCCACTATGAGTGCGTGTGAGTGTCCAGCTCACACCCGGTCTCAGGGTGTTCACACAGTCAACCTCACCCACTGTGAGAGTATGTCTGTGTCAGTTCACACCAGTCTCAGGGTGCTCACACACTCACCCTCACCCACTGTGAGTGTGTGTGCGTGTCCAGCTCACTCCAGTCTCTGGGTGCTCACACACTCACCTTCACACACTGTGAGTGCGTGTGCGTGTCAGTTCACACCTGGCTCAGGGTGCTCACACACTCACCCTCACCCACTGTGAGAGTATGTGCATGTCCAGCTCACACCTAGTCTCAGGGTGCTCACACACTCACCTCACCCACTGTGAGAGTATGTGCATATCCAGCTCTCTCCCAGTCTCAGGGTGCTCAGACACTCACTCACCCACTGTGAGTGTGTGTGCATGTCCATCTCACTCCCAGTCTCAGGGTGTTCACACACTCACCCTCACCCACTGTGAGTGTGTGTGCGTGCCTAGCTCACTCCAATCTCAGGCTGCTCACACACTCACCTTCACCCACTGTGAGTGTGTGTGCGTATCCAGCTCACTCCCAGTCTCAGGGTGCTCACACACTCACCTTCACCCACTGTGAGTGTGTGTGCGTGTCAGTTCACACCAATCTCAGGGTGCTCACACACTCACCCTCACCCACTGTGAGTGTGTGTGCATGTCAGCTCACACCAGTCTCAGGGTGCTCACACACTCATCCTCACCCACTTTGAGTGTGTGTGCGTGTCCAGCTCACACCCAGTCTCATGGTGCTCACACACTCACGCTCACCCACTGTGAGTGTGTGTGCGTGTCCAGCTCACACCCAGTCTCAGGGTGCTCACACACTCACCTTCACCCACTGTGAGAGTATGTGCGTGACAGTTCACACCAGTCTCAGGGTGCTTACACACTCACTTCACCCACTGTGAGAGTGTGTGCGTGCCCAGCTCACACCAAGTCTCAGGATGCTCACACGCTCACCTCACCCACTGTGAGTGTGTGTGTATGTCCAGCTCACACCCAGTCTCAGGGTGCTCACAAACTCACATCACCCATTGTGAGTGTGTGTGCATGTCCACCTCACTCCCAGTCTCAGGGTGCTCACACACTCAAGCTCACTCACTATGAATGTGTGTGCATGTCCAGTTCACACCGTTCTCAGGATGCTCAGACACTCACCCTCACCCACTGTGAGAGTATTTGCGTGTCAGTTCACACCCAGTCTCACGATGCTCACACACTCACCCTCACCCAGTGTGAGAGTGTGTGTGTGTCCAGCTCACTACAGTCTCAGGATGCTCACACACTCACCTCACTCACTATGAGAGTTTGTGCATGTCAATTCACACCAGTCTCAGGGTGTTCACAAGCTCACCCTTACCCACTATGAGTGTGTGTGCGTGTCAGTTCACACCAGTCTCAGGGTGCTCACACACTCACTCTCACCCACTGTGAGTGTGTGTGTGTCCATCTCACTCCAGTCTCAGGATGCTCAAACAATCACCTTCACCCACTGTGAGAGTGTGTGCGTGAGCAGCACATTCCCAGTCTCAGGGTACTCACACACTCACCTCACTCATTATGAGAGTGTGTGCATGTCAGTTCACACCAGTCTCAGGGTGTTCACACACTCACCCTCACCCACTGTGAGTGTGTGTGCGTGCTTAGCTCACTCCAATCTCAGGCTGCTCACACACTCACCTTCACCCACTGTGAGTGTGTGTGCGTATCCAGCTCACTCCCAGTCTCAGGGTGCTCACACACTCACCTTCACCCACTGTGAGTGTGTGTGCGTGTCAGTTCACACCAGTCTCAGGGTGCTCACACACTCACCCTCACCCACTGTGAGTGTGTGTGCATGTCAGCTCACACCAGTCTCAGGGTGCTCACACACTAATCCTCACCCACTTTGAGTGTGTGTGCATGTCCAGCTCACACCCAGTCTCAGGGTGCTCACACACTCATGCTCACCCACTGTGAGTGTGTGTGCGTGTCCAGCTCACACCCAGTCTCAGGGTGCTCACACACTCACCCTCACCCACTGTGAGAGCATGTGTGTGTCAGTTCACACCAGTCTCAGGGTGCTCACACACTCACCCTCACCCACTGTAAGTGTGTGTGCGTGTCCAACTCACTCCAGTCTCAGGGTGCTCACACACTCACCTTCACCCACTGTGAGAGTATGTGCGTGACAGTTCACACCAGTCTCAGGGTGCTCACACACTCAAGCTCACTCACTATGAATGTGTGTGCATGTCCAGCTCACACCAGGCTCAGGATGCTCACACACACACCCTCACCCACTGTGAGTGTGTGTGTGTGTCCAGCTCACTCCAGTCTCAGGGTGCTCACACACTCACCTTCACCCACTGTGAGAGTGTGCCCGTGTGCAGCTCATTCCCAGTCTCAGGGTGCTCACACACTCACCTTCACCCACTGTGAGTGTGTGTGCTTGTAAGTTCACAACAGTCTCAGGGTGCTCACATGCTCACCCTTACCCACTGTGAGTGTGTGTGCGTGTCAGTTCAAACCAGTCTCAGGGTGCTCACACACTCACCTTTACCCACTATGAGTGCGTGTGAGTGTCCAGCTCACACCCGGTCTCAGGGTGCTCACACAGTCACACTCACCCATTGTGAGAGCATGTGTGTGTCAGTTAACACCAGTCTCAGGGTGCTCACACACTCACCCTCACCCACTGTGAGTGTGTGAGCGTGTCCAGCTCACTCCAGTCTCTGGGTGCTCACACACTCACCTTCACCCACTGTGAGTGTGTGTGCGTGACAGTTCACATCAGGCTCAGGGTACTCACACACTCACCCTCACCCACTGTGAGTGTGTTTGTGTGTGTCCAGCTCACACCTAGTCTCAGGGAGCTCACAAACTCACCTCAGCCACTGTGAGTGTGCGTGTTTGTGTCCAGCTCACACCTAGTCTCAGGGTGCACACACACTCACCTCACCCACTGTGAGAGTGTGTGTGTGTCCAGCTCACATCCATTCTCAGGGTGCTCACACACTCACCTCCACCCACTGTGAGCGTGTGTGCATGTCAGTTCACACCAGTCTCAGGGTGTTCACACACTCACCCTCACCCACTGTGAGTGTGTGTGCGTGACTAGCTCACACCAGTCTAAGGGTGCTCACACACTCACCCTTCACCCACTGTGAGTGTGTGTGCTTGTCAGTTCACAACAGTCTCAGGGTGCTCACACACTCACCCTCACCCACTGTGAGAGCATGTGTGTGTCAGTTCACACCAGTCTCAGGGTGCTCACACATTCACCCTCACCCACTGTAAGTGTGTGTGCGTGTCCAGCTCACTCCAGTCTCAGGGTGCTCACACACTCACCTTCACCCACTGTGAGAGTATGTGCGTGACAGTTCACACCAGTCTCAGGGTGCTTACACACTCACTTCACCCACTGAGTGTGTGTGTGTGTCCAGCTCACTCCCAGTCACAGGATGCTCACACACTCACCCTCACCCACTGTGAGTGTGTGTGCATGTCCAGCTCACTCACAGTCTCAGGGTGCTCACACATTCAAGCTCACTCAATATGAATGTGTGTGCATGTCCAGCTCACACCAGTCTCAGGATGCTCACACACACACCCTCACCCACTGTGAGAGTGTGCGCGTGTGCAGCTCATTCCCAGTCTCAGGGTGCTCACACACTCACCTCACTCACTGTGAGTGTGTGTGCGTGTCATTTCACACCAGTCTCAGGGTGCTCACATGCTCACCCTTACCCACTGTGAGTGTGTGTGCATGTCAGTTCACACCAGTCTCAGGGTACTCACACACTCACCTTCACCCACTATGAGTGTGTGTGAGTGTCCAGCTCACACCCGGTCTCAGGGTGCTCACACAGTCAACCTCACCCACTGTGAGAGTATGTCTGTGTCAGTTCACACCAGTCTCAGGGTGCTCACACACTCACCCTCACCCACTGTGAGTGTGTGTGCGTGTCCAGCTCACTCCAGTCTCTGGGTGCTCACACACTCACCTTCACACACTGTGAGTGCGTGTGCGTGTCAGTTCACACCTGGCTCAGGGTGCTCACACACTCACCCTCACCCACTGTGAGAGTATGTGCATATCCAGCTCTCTCCCAGTCTCAGGGTGCTCAGACACTCACCTCACCCACTGTGAGTGTGTGTGCATGTCCATCTCACTCCCAGTCTCAGGGTGTTCACACACTCACCCTCACCCACTGTGAGTGTGTGTGCGTGCCTAGCTCACTCCAATCTCAGGCTGCTCACACACTCACCTTCACCCACTGTGAGTGTGTGTGCGTATCCAGCTCACTCCCAGTCTCAGGGTGCTCACACACTCACCTTCACCCACTGTGAGTGTGTGTGCGTGTCAGTTCACACCAATCTCAGGGTGCTCACACACTCAGCCTCACCCACTGTGAGTGTGTGTGCATGTCAGCTCACACCAGTCTCAGGGTGCTCACACACTCATCCTCACCCACTTTGAGTGTGTGTGCGTGTCCAGCTCACACCCAGTCTCATGGTGCTCACACACTCACGCTCACCCACTGTGAGTGTGTGTGCGTGTCCAGCTCACACCCAGTCTCAGGGTGCTCACACACTCACCTTCACCCACTGTGAGAGTATGTGCATGACAGTTCACACCAGTCTCAGGGTGCTTACACACTCACTTCACCCACTGTGAGTGGGTGTGTGTGTACAGCTCACTCTCACTCACAGGATGCTCACACACTCACCCTCACCCACTGTGAGTGTGTGTGCATGTCCAGCTCACTACCAGTCTCAGGGTGCTCACACACTCAAGCTCACTCACTATGAATGTGTGTGCATGTCCAGCTCACACCAGGCTCAGGATGCTCACACACACACCCTCACCCACTGTGAGTGTGTGTGTGTGTCCAGCTCACTCCAGTCTCAGGGTGCTCACACACTCACCTTCACCCACTGTGAGAGTGTGCCCGTGTGCAGCTCATTCCCAGTCTCAGGGTGCTCACACACTCACCTCACTCACTGTGAGTGTGTGTGCGTGTCATTTCACACCAGTCTCAGGGTTCTCACATGCTCACCCTTACCCACTGTGAGTGTGTGTGCATGTCAGTTCACACCAGTCTCAGGGTGCTCACACACTCACCTTCACCCACTCTGAGTGCGTGTGAGTGTCCAGCTCACACCCGGTCTCAGGGTGCTCACACAGTCACCCTCACCCACTGTGAGAGTATGTCTGTGTCAGTTCACACCAGTCTCAGGGTGCTCACACACTCACCCTCACCCACTGTGAGTGTGTGTGCGTGTCCAGCTCACTCCAGTCTCTGGGTGCTCACACACTCACCTTCACCCACTGTGATTGTGTGTGCATGTCAGTTCACACCTGGCTCAGGGTGCTCACACACTCACCCTCACCCACTGTGAGAGTATGTGCATGTCCAGCTCACACCTAGTCTCAGGGTGCTCACACACTCACCTCACCCACTGTGAGAGTATGTGCATATCCAGCTCACTCCCAGTCTCAGGGTGCTCACACACTCACCCTCACCCACTGTGAGTGTGTGTGCATGTCAGCTCACACCAGTCTCAGGGTGCTCACACACTCATCCTCACCCACTTTGAGTGTGTGTGCGTGTCCAGTTCACACCCAGTCTCATGGTGCTCACACACTCACGCTCACCCACTGTGAGTGTGTGTGCGTGTCCAGCTCACACCCAGTCTCAGGGTGCTCACACACTCACCTTCACCCACTGTGAGAGTATGTGCGTGACAGTTCACACCAGTCTCAGGGTGCTTACACACTCACTTCACCCACTGTGAGTGGGTGTGTGTGTCCAGCTCACTCTCAGTCACAGGATGCTCACACACTCACCCTCACCCACTGTGAGTGTGTGTGCATGTCCAGCTCACTCCCAGTCTCAGGGTGCTCACACACTCAATCTCACTCACTATGAATGTGTGTGCATGTCCAGCTCACACCAGTCTCAGGATGCTCACACACACACCCTCACCCACTGTGAGTGTGTGTGTGTGTCCAGCTCACTCCAGTCTCAGGGTGCTCACACACTCACCTTCACCCACTGTGAGAGTGTGCCCGTGTGCAGCTCATTCCCAATCTCAGGGTGCTCACAAACTCACCTCACTCACTGTGAGTGTATGTGCGTGTCATTTCACACCAGTCTCAGGGTTCTCACATGCTCACCCTTACCCACTGTGAGTGTGTGTGCATGTCAGTTCACAACAGTCTCTGGGTGCTCACACACTCACCTTCACCCACTCTGAGTGCGTGTGAGTGTCCAGCTCACACCCGGTCTCAGGGTGCTCACACAGTCACCCTCACCCACTGTGAGAGTATGTCTGTGTCAGTTCACACCAGTCTCAGGGTGCTCACACACTCACCCTCACCCGCTGTGAGTGTGTGTGCGTGTCCAGCTCACTCCAGTCTCTGGGTGCTCACACACTCACCTTCACCCACTGTGATTGTGTGTGCGTGTCAGTTCACACCTGGCTCAGGGTGCTCACACACTCACCCTCACCCACTGTGAGAGTATGTGCATGTCCAGCTCACACCTAGTCTCAGGGTGCTCACACACACACCTCACCCACTGTGAGAGTATGTGCAAATCCAGCTCACTCCCAGTCTCAGGGTGCTCACACACTCACCTCACCCACTGTGATTGTGTGTGCATGTCCATCTCACTCCCAGTCTCAGGGTGCTCACACACTCACCTCACTCACTATGAGAGTGTGTGCATGTCAGTTCACACCAGTCTTAGGGTGTTCACACACTCACCCTCACCCACTGTGAGTGTGTGTGCGTGCCTAGCTCACTCCAATCTCAGGCTGCTCACACACTCACCTTCACCCACTGTGAGTGTGTGTGCGTATCCAGCTCACTCCCAGTCTCAGGGTGCTCACACACTCACCTTCACCCACTGTGAGTGTGTGTGTGTGTCAGTTCACACCAATCTCAGGGTGCTCACACACTCACCCTCACCCACTGTGAGTGTGTGTGCATGTCAGCTCACACCAGTCTCAGGGTGCTCACACACTCATCCTCACCCACTTTGAGTGTGTGTGCGTGTCCAGCTCACACCCAGTCTCAGGGTGCTCACACACTCACGCTCACCCACTGTGAGTGTGTGCGCGTGTCCAGCTCACACCCAGTCTCAGGGTGCTCACACACTCACCCTCACCCACTGTGAGAGCATGTGTGTGTCAGTTCACACCAGTCACAGGATGCACACACACCCACCCTCACCCACTGTGAGTGTGTGTGTGTGTCCAGCTCACTCACAGTCTCAGGGTGCTCACACACTCAAGCTCACTCACTATGAAAGTGTGTGCATGTCCAGCTCACACCAGTCTCAGGATGCTCACACACACACCCTCACCCACTGTGAGTGTGTGTGTGTGTCCAGCTCACTCCAGTCTCAGGATGCTCACACACTCACCTTCACCCACTGTGAGAGTGTGCCCGTGTGCAGCTCATTCCCAGTCTCAGGGTGCTCACACACACACCTCACTCACTGTGAGTGTGTCTTCGTGTCATTTCACACCAGTCTCAGGGTGCTCACATGCTCACCCTTACCCACTGTGAGTGTGTGTGCGTGTCAGTTCACACCAGTCTCAGGGTGCTCACACACTCACCTTCACCCACTATGAGTGCGTGTGAGTATCCAGCTCACACCCGGTCTCAGGGTGCTAAACACAGTCACCCTCACCCACTGTGAGAGTATGTCTGTGTCAGTTCACACCAGTCTCAGGGTGCTCACACACTCACCCTCACCCACTGTGAGTGTGTGTGCGCGTCAGTTCACACCAGGCTCAGGGTGCTCGCATACTCACCCTCACCCACTGTGAGAGTATGTGCATGTCCAGCTCACACCTAGTCTCAGGGTGCTCACACACTCACCTCACCCACTGTGAGAGTATTTACGTGTCAGTTCACACCCAGTCTCAGGATGCTCACACACTCAAACTCACCCACTGAGAGTGTGTGTGCGTTTCCAGCTCACTCCCAGTCTCAGGGTGCTCACACACTCAAGCTCACTCACTATGAATGTGTGTGCATGTCCAGTTCACACCGGTCTCAGGATGCTCACACACTCACCCTCACCCATTGTGAGAGTGTGTGTGTGTCCAGCTCACTCCAGTCTCAGGATGCTAAAACACTCAAAAAACTCACTATGAGATTGTGTGCATGTCAATTCACACCAGTCTCAGGGTGTTCACACGCTCACCCTTACCCACTGTGAGTGTGTGTGCGTACCTAGCTCACTCGAGTCTCAGGGTGCTCACATACTCACCCGCACCCATTGTGAGTGTGTGTGCATGTCCAAATCACTCCAGTCTCAGGGTGCGCACACACTCACTTTCACCCAATGTGAGTGTGTGTGCGTGTCAGTTCACACCAGTCTCAGGATGCTCACACACTCACCCTCACCCACTGTGAGTGTGTGTGTGTCCATCTCACTCCAGTCTCAGGATGCTCACACACTCACCTTCACCCACTGTGCGTGTGTGTGCGTGTGCAGCTCATTCCCAGTCTCAGGGTGCTCACACACTCACCTCACTCACTATGAGAGTGTGTGCATGTCAGTTCACACTAGTCTCAGGGTGTTCACACACTCACCCTCACCCACTGTGAGTGTGTGTGCGTGCCTAGCTCACTCCAGTCTCAGGCTGCTCACACACTCACCTTCACCCACTGTGAATGTGTGTGCGTATCCAGCTCACTCCCAGTCTCAGGGTGCTCACACACTCACCTTCACCCACTATGAGTGTGTGTGCGTTTCAGTTCACACCAGTCTCAGGGTGCTCACACACTCACCCTCACCCACTGTGAGTGTGTGTGCATTTCAGTTCACACCAGTCTCAGGGTGCTCACACACTCATCTTCAACCACTGTGAGTGTTTGTGCATGTCCAGCTCACACCCAGTCTCAGGGTGCTCACACAATCACCCTCACCCACTGTGAGTGTGTGTGCGTGTCCAGCTCACACCCAGTCTCAGGGTGCTCACACACTCACCCTCACCCACTGTGAGAGCATGTGTGTGTCAGTTCACACCAGTCTCAGGGTGCTCACACACTCACCCTCACCCACTGTAAGTGTGTGTGCGTGTCCAGTTTACTCCAGTCTCAGGGTGCTCACACACTCACCTTCACCCACTGTGAGAGTATGTGCGTGTCAGTTCACACCAGTCTCAGGGTGCTTACACACTCACTTCACCCACTGTGAGTTTGTGTGTGTGTCCAGCTCACTCTCAGTCACAGGATGCTCACACACTCACCCTCACCCACTGTGAGTGTGTGTGCGTGTCCAGCTCACTCCCAGTCTCAGGGTGCTCACACACTCAAGCTCACTCACTATGAATGTGAGTGCATGTCCAGCTCACACCAGTCTCAGGCTGCTCACACACACACCCTCACCCACTGTGAGTGTGTGTGCGTGTCAGTTCACTCCAGTCTCAGGGTGCTCACACACTCACCTCACCCACTGTGAGTGTGTGTGCATGTCCAGCTCACTCCAGTCTCAGGGTGCACACACACTCACCTGCACCCACTGTGAGTGTGTGTGCGTGTCAGTTTACACCAGTCTCAGGGTGCTCACACACTCACCCTCAACCACTGTGAGTGTGTGTGTGTCCATCTCACTCCAGTCTCTGGATGCTCAAACAATCACCTTCACCCACTGTGAGAGTGTGTGCATGTGCAGCTCATTCCCAGTCTCAGGGTGCTCACACACTCACCTCACTCACTATGAGAGTGTTTGCATGTCAGTTCACACCAGTCTCAGGGTGTTCACACACTCACCCTCACCCACTTTGAGTGTGTGTGCGTGTCCAGCTCACACCCAGTCTCAGGGTGCTCACACACTCACGCTCACCCACTGTGAGTGTGTGTGCGTGTCCAGCTCACACCCAGTCTCAGGGTGCTCACACACTCACCCTCACCCACTGTGAGAGCATGTGTGTGTCAGTTCACACCAGTCTCAGGGTGCTCACACACTCACCCTCACCCACTGTAAGTGTGTGTGCGTGTCCAGCTCAATCCAGTCTCAGGGTGCTCACACACTCACCTTCACCCACTGTGAGAGTATGTGCGTGACAGTTCACACGAGTCTCAGGGTGCTTACACACTCACTTCACCCACTGTGAGTGTGTGTGTGTGTCCAGCTCACTCCAGTCTCAGGGTGCTCACACACTCACCTTCACCCACTGTGAGAGTGTGCCCGTGTGCAGCTCATTCCCAATCTCAGGGTGCTCACACACTCACCTCACTCACTGTGAGTGTATGTGCGTGTCATTTCACACCAGTCTCAGGGTTCTCACATGCTCACCCTTACCCACTGTGAGTGTGTGTGCATGTCAGTTCACACCAGTCTCAGGGTGCTCACACACTCACCTTCACCCACTCTGAGTGCGTGTGAGGGTCCAGCTCACACCCGGTCTCAGGGTGCTCACACAGTCACCCTCACCCACTGTGAGAGTATGTCTGTGTCAGTTCACACCAGTCTCAGGGTGCTCACACACTCACCCTCACCCACTGTGAGTGTGTGTGCGTGTCCAGCTCACTCCAGTCTCTGGGTGCTCACACACTCACCTTCACCCACTGTGATTGTGTGTGCGTGTCAGTTCACACCTGGCTCAGGGTGCTCACACACTCACCCTCACCCACTGTGAGAGTATGTGCATGTCCAGCTCACACCTAGTCTCAGGGTGCTCACACACTCACCTCACCCACTGTGAGAGTATGTGCATATCCAGCTCACTCCCAGTCTCAGGGTGCTCACACACTCACCTCACCCACTGTGAGTGTGTGTGCATGTCCATCTCACTCCCAGTCTCAGGGTGCTCACACACTCACCTCACTCACTATGAGAGTGTGTGCATGTCAGTTCACACCAGTCTCAGGGTGTTCACACACTCACCCTTACCCACTAGGAGTGTGTGTGCGTGTCAGTTCACACCAGTCTCAGGGTGCTCACACACTCACTCTCACCCACTGTGAGTGTGTGTGTGTCCATCTCACTCCAGTCTCAGGATGCTCAAACAATCACCTTCACCCACTGTGAGAGTGTGTGCGTGAGCAGCTCATTCCCAGTCTCAGGGTACTCACACACTCACCTCACTCATTATGAGAGTGTGTGCATGTCAGTTCACACCAGTCTCAGGGTGTTCACACACTCACCCTCACCCACTGTGAGTGTGTGTGCGTGCTTCGCTCACTCCAATCTCAGGCTGCTCACACACTCACCTTCACCCACTGTGAGTGTGTGTGCGTATCCAGCTCACTCCCAGTCTCAGGGTGCTCACACACTCACCTTCACCCACTGTGAGTGTGTGTGCGTGTCAGTTCACACCAGTCTCAGGGTGCTCACACACTCACCCTCACCGACTGTGAGTGCGTGTGCATGTCAGCTCACACCAGTCTCAGGGTGCTCACACACTAATCCTCACCCACTTTGAGTGTGTGTGCATGTCCAGCTCACACCCAGTCTCAGGGTGCTCACACACTCATGCTCACCCACTGTGAGTGTGTGTGCATGTCCAGCTCACACCCAGTCTCAGGGTGCTCACACACTCACCCTCACCCACTGTGAGAGCATCTGTGTGTCAGTTCACACCAGTCTCAGGGTGCTCACACACTCACCCTCACCCACTGTAAGTGTGTGTGCGTGTCCAGCTCACTCCAGTCTCAGGGTGCTCACACACTCACCTTCACCCACTGTGAGAGTATGTGCGTGACAGTTCACACCAGTCTCAGGGTGCTCACACACTCAAGCTCACTCACTATGAATGTGTGTGCATGTCCAGCTCACACCAGTCTCAGGATGCTCACACACACACCCTCACCAACTGTGAGTGTGTGTGTGTGTCCAGCTCACTCCAGTCTCAGGATGCTCACACACTCACCCTCACCCACTGTGAGAGTATGTGCGTGACAGTTCACACCAGTCTCAGGGTGCTCACACAGTCAACCTCACCCACTGTGAGAGTATGTCTGTGTCAGTTCACACCAGTCTCAGGGTGCTCACACACTCACCCTCACCCACTGTGAGTGTGTGTGTGTGTCCAGCTCACTCTCAGTCACAGGATGCTCACACACTCAACCTCACCCACTGTGAGTGTGTGTGCGTGTCCAGCTCACTCCCAGTCTCAGGGTGCTCACACACTCAAGCTCACTCACTATGAATGTGTGTGTGTCCAGCTCACTCCAGTCTCAGGATGCTCACACACTCACCTTCACCCACTGTGAGAGTGTGCGCGTGTGCAGCTCATTCCCAGTCTCAGGGTGCTCACACACTCACCTCACTCACTATGAGAGTGTGTGCGTGTCACTTCACACCAGTCTCAGGGTGCTCACATGCTCACCCTTACCCACTGTGAGTGTGTGTGCGTATCAGTTCACACCAGTCTCAGGGTGCTCACACACTCATCTTCACCCACTATGAGTGCGTGTGAGTCTCCAGCTCACACCCGGTCTCAGGGTGCTCACACAGTCAACCTCACCCACTGTGAGAGTATGTCTGTGTCAGTTCACACCAGTCTCAGGGTGCTCACACACTCACCCTCACCCACTGTGAGTGTGTGTGCGTGTCCAGCTCACTCCAGTCTCTGGGTGCTCACACACTCACCTTCACCCACTGTGATTGTGTGTGCGTGTCAGTTCACACCTGGCTCAGGGTGCTCACACACTCACCCTCACCCACTGTGAGAGTATGTGCATGTCCAGCTCACACCTAGTCTCAGGGTGCTCACACACTCACCTCACCCACTGTGAGAGTATGTGCATATCCAGCTCACTCCCAGTCTCAGGGTGCTCACACACTCACCTCACCCACTGTGAGTGTGTGTGCATGTCCATCTCACTCCCAGTCTCAGGGTGCTCACACACTCACCTCACTCACTATGAGAGTGTGTGCATGTCAGTTCACACCAGTCTTAGGGTGTTCACACACTCACCCTTACCCACTAGGAGTGTGTGTGCGTGTCAGTTCACACCTGTCTCAGGGTGCTCACACACTCACTCTCACCCACTGTGAGTGTGTGTGTGTCCATCTCACTCCAGTCTCAGGATGCTCAAACAATCACCTTCACCCACTGTGAGAGTGTGTGCGTGAGCAGCTCATTCCCAGTCTCAGGGTACTCACACACTCACCTCACTCATTATGAGAGTGTGTGCATGTCAGTTCACACCAGTCTCAGGGTGTTCACACACTCACCCTCACCCACTGTGAGTGTGTGTGCGTGCTTCGCTCACTCCAATCTCAGGCTGCTCACACACTCACCTTCACCCACTGTGAGTGTGTGTGCGTATCCAGCTCACTCCCAGTCTCAGGGTGCTCACACACTCACCTTCACCCACTGTGAGTGTGTGTGCGTGTCAGTTCACACCAGTCTCAGGGTGCTCACACACTCACCCTCACCCACTGTGAGTGTGTGTGCATGTCAGCTCACACCAGTCTCAGGGTGCTCACACACTAATCCTCACCCACTTTGAGTGTGTGTGCATGTCCAGCTCACACCCAGTCTCAGGGTGCTCACACACTCATGCTCACCCACTGTGAGTGTGTGTGCATGTCCAGCTCACACCCAGTCTCAGGGTGCTCACACACTCACCCTCACCCACTGTGAGAGCATCTGTGTGTCAGTTCACACCAGTCTCAGGGTGCTCACACACTCACCCTCACCCACTGTAAGTGTGTGTGCGTGTCCAGCTCACTCCAGTCTCAGGGTGCTCACACACTCACCTTCACCCACTGTGAGAGTATGTGCGTGACAGTTCACACCAGTCTCAGGGTGCTCACACACTCAAGCTCACTCACTATGAATGTGTGTGCATGTCCAGCTCACACCAGGCTCAGGATGCTCACACACACACCCTCACCCACTGTGAGTGTGTGTGTGTGTCCAGCTCACTCCAGTCTCAGGGTGCTCACACACTCACCCTCACCCACTGTGAGAGTATGTGCGTGACAGTTCACACCAGTCTCAGGGTGCTCACACAGTCAACCTCACCCACTGTGAGAGTATGTCTGTGTCAGTTCACACCAGTCTCAGGGTGCTCACACACTCACCCTCACCCACTGTGAGTGTGTGTGTGTGTCCAGCTCACTCTCAGTCACAGGATGCTCACACACTCACCCTCACCCACTGTGAGTGTGTGTGCATGTCCAGCTCACTCACAGTCTCAGGGTGCTCACACACTCAAGCTCACTCAATATGAATGTGTGTGCATGTCCAGCTCACACCAGTCTCAGGATGCTCACACACACACCCTCACCCACTGTGAGAGTGTGCGCGTGTGCAGCTCATTCCCAGTCTCAGGGTGCTCACACACTCACCTCACTCACTGTGAGTGTGTGTGCGTGTCATTTCACACCAGTCTCAGGGTGCTCACATGCTCACCCTTACCCACTGTGAGTGTGTGTGCATGTCAGTTCACACCAGTCTCAGGGTGCTCACACACTCACCTTCACCCACTATGAGTGCGTGTGAGTGTCCAGCTCACACCCGGTCTCAGGGTGCTCACACAGTCAACCTCACCCACTGTGAGAGTATGTCTGTGTCAGTTCACACCAGTCTCAGGGTGCTCACACACTCACCCTCACCCACTGTGAGTGTGTGTGCGTGTCCAGCTCACTCCAGTCTCTGGGTGCTCACACACTCACCTTCACACACTGTGAGTGCGTGTGCGTGTCAGTTCACACCTGGCTCAGGGTGCTCACACACTCACCCTCACCCACTGTGAGAGTATGTGCATGTCCAGCTCACACCTAGTCTCAGGGTGCTCACACACTCACCTCACCCACTGTGAGAGTATGTGCATATCCAGCTCTCTCCCAGTCTCAGGGTGCTCAGACACTCACCTCACCCACTGTGAGTGTGTGTGCATGTCCATCTCACTCCCAGTCTCAGGGTGTTCACACACTCACCCTCACCCACTGTGAGTGTGTGTGCGTGCCTAGCTCACTCCAATCTCAGGCTGCTCACACACTCACCTTCACCCACTGTGAGTGTGTGTGCGTATCCAGCTCACTCCCAGTCTCAGGGTGCTCACACACTCACCTTCACCCACTGTGACTGTGTGTGCGTGTCAGTTCACACCAATCTCAGGGTGCTCACACACTCACCCTCACCCACTGTGAGTGTGTGTGCATGTCAGCTCACACCAGTCTCAGGGTGCTCACACACTCATCCTCACCCACTTTGAGTGTGTGTGCGTGTCCAGCTCACACCCAGTCTCATGGTGCTCACACACTCACGCTCACCCACTGTGAGTGTGTGTGCGTGTCCAGCTCACACCCAGTCTCAGGGTGCTCACACACTCACCTTCACCCACTGTGAGAGTATGTGCGTGACAGTTCACACCAGTCTCAGGGTGCTTACACACTCACTTCACCCACTGTGAGTGGGTGTGTGTGTACAGCGCACTCTCACTCACAGGATGCTCACACACTCACCCTCACCCACTGTGAGTGTGTGTGCATGTCCAGCTCACTACCAGTCTCAGGGTGCTCACACACTCAAGCTCACTCACTATGAATGTGTGTGCATGTCCAGCTCACACCAGGCTCAGGATGCTCACACACACACCCTCACCCACTGTCAGTGTGTGTGTGTGTCCAGCTCACTCCAGTCTCAGGGTGCTCACACACTCACCTTCACCCACTGTGAGAGTGTGCCCGTGTGCAGCTCATTCCCAGTCTCAGGGTGCTCACACACTCACCTCACTCACTGTGAGTGTGTGTGCGTGTCATTTCACACCAGTCTCAGGGTTCTCACATGCTCACCCTTACCCACTGTGAGTGTGTGTGCATGTCAGTTCACACCAGTCTCAGGGTGCTCACACACTCACCTTCACCCACTCTGAGTGCGTGTGAGTGTCCAGCTCACACCCGGTCTCAGGGTGCTCACACAGTCACCCTCACCCACTGTGAGAGTATGTCTGTGTCAGTTCACACCAGTCTCAGGGTGCTCACACACTCACCCTCACCCACTGTGAGTGTGTGTGCGTGTCCAGCTCACTCCAGTCTCTGGGTGCTCACACACTCACCTTCACCCACTGTGATTGTGTGTGCCTGTCAGTTCACACCTGGCTCAGGGTGCTCACACACTCACCCTCACCCACTGTGAGAGTATGTGCATGTCCAGCTCACACCTAGTCTCAGGGTGCTCACACACTCACCTCACCCACTGTGAGAGTATGTGCATATCCAGCTCACTCCCAGTCTCAGGGTGCTCACACACTCACCCTCACCCACTGTGAGTGTGTGTGCATGTCAGCTCACACCAGTCTCAGGGTGCTCACACACTAACCTCACTCACTATGAGAGTGTGTGCATGTCAATTCACACCAGTCTCAGGGTGTTCACACGCTCACCCTTACCCACTGTGAGTGTGTGTGCATGCCTAGCTCACTCCAGTCTCAGGGTGCTCACACACTCACCCTCACCCACTGTGAGTGTGTGTGCATGTAGAGCTCACTCCAGTCTCAGGGTGCGCACACACTCACCTGCACCCACTGTGAGTGTATGTGCGTGTCAGTTCACACCAGTCTCAGGGTGCTCACACACTCACGTTCAGCCACTGTGAGAGTATGTGCGTGACAGTTCACACCAGTCTCAGGGTGCTTACACACTCACTTCACCCACTGTGAGTGTGTGTGTGTGTCCAGCTCACTCTCAGTCACAGGATGCTCACACACTCACCCTCACCCACTGAGTGTGTGTGCATGTCCAGCTCACTCACAGTCTCAGGGTGCTCACACACTCAAGCTCACTCAATATGAATGTGTGTGCATGTCCAGCTCACACCAGTCTCAGGATGCTCACACACACACCCTCACCCACTGTGAGAGTGTGCGCGTGTGCAGCTCATTCCCAGTCTCAGGGTGCTCACACACTCACCTCACTCACTGTGAGTGTGTGTGCGTGTCATTTCACACCAGTCTCAGGGTGCTCACATGCTCACCCTTACCCACTGTGAGTGTGTGTGCATGTCAGTTCACACCAGTCTCAGGGTGCTCACACACTCACCTTCACCCACTATGAGTGCGTGTGAGTGTCCAGCTCACACCCGGTCTCAGGGTGCTCACACAGTCAACCTCACCCACTGTGAGAGTATGTCTGTGTCAGTTCACACCAGTCTCAGGGTGCTCACACACTCACCCTCACCCACTGTGAGTGTGTGTGCGTGTCCAGCTCACTCCAGTCTCTGGGTGCTCACACACTCACCTTCACACACTGTGAGTGCGTGTGCGTGTCAGTTCACACCTGGCTCAGGGTGCTCACACACTCACCCTCACCCACTGTGAGAGTATGTGCATGTCCAGCTCACACCTAGTCTCAGGGTGCTCACACACTCACCTCACCCACTGTGAGAGTATGTGCATATCCAGCTCTCTCCCAGTCTCAGGGTGCTCAGACACTCACCTCACCCACTGTGAGTGTGTGTGCATGTCCATCTCACTCCCAGTCTCAGGGTGTTCACACACTCACCCTCACCCACTGTGAGTGTGTGTGCGTGCCTAGCTCACTCCAATCTCAGGCTGCTCACACACTCACCTTCACCCACTGTGAGTGTGTGTGCGTATCCAGCTCACTCCCAGTCTCAGGGTGCTCACACACTCACCTTCACCCACTGTGACTGTGTGTGCGTGTCAGTTCACACCAATCTCAGGGTGCTCACACACTCACCCTCACCCACTGTGAGTGTGTGTGCATGTCAGCTCACACCAGTCTCAGGGTGCTCACACACTCATCCTCACCCACTTTGAGTGTGTGTGCGTGTCCAGCTCACACCCAGTCTCATGGTGCTCACACACTCACGCTCACCCACTGTGAGTGTGTGTGCGTGTCCAGCTCACACCCAGTCTCAGGGTGCTCACACACTCACCTTCACCCACTGTGAGAGTATGTGCGTGACAGTTCACACCAGTCTCAGGGTGCTTACACACTCACTTCACCCACTGTGAGTGGGTGTGTGTGTACAGCGCACTCTCACTCACAGGATGCTCACACACTCACCCTCACCCACTGTGAGTGTGTGTGCATGTCCAGCTCACTACCAGTCTCAGGGTGCTCACACACTCAAGCTCACTCACTATGAATGTGTGTGCATGTCCAGCTCACACCAGTCTCAGGATGCTCACACACACACCCTCACCCACTGTCAGTGTGTGTGTGTGTCCAGCTCACTCCAGTCTCAGGGTGCTCACACACTCACCTTCACCCACTGTGAGAGTGTGCCCGTGTGCAGCTCATTCCCAGTCTCAGGGTGCTCACACACTCACCTCACTCACTGTGAGTGTGTGTGCGTGTCATTTCACACCAGTCTCAGGGTTCTCACATGCTCACCCTTACCCACTGTGAGTGTGTGTGCATGTCAGTTCACACCAGTCTCAGGGTGCTCACACACTCACCTTCACCCACTCTGAGTGCGTGTGAGTGTCCAGCTCACACCCGGTCTCAGGGTGCTCACACAGTCACCCTCACCCACTGTGAGAGTATGTCTGTGTCAGTTCACACCAGTCTCAGGGTGCTCACACACTCACCCTCACCCACTGTGAGTGTGTGTGCGTGTCCAGCTCACTCCAGTCTCTGGGTGCTCACACACTCACCTTCACCCACTGTGATTGTGTGTGCCTGTCAGTTCACACCTGGCTCAGGGTGCTCACACACTCACCCTCACCCACAGTGAGAGTATGTGCATGTCCAGCTCACACCTAGTCTCAGGGTGCTCACACACTCACCTCACCCACTGTGAGAGTATGTGCATATCCAGCTCACTCCCAGTCTCAGGGTGCTCACACACTCACCCTCACCCACTGTGAGTGTGTGTGCATGTCAGCTCACACCAGTCTCAGGGTGCTCACACACTCACCTCACTCACTATGAGAGTGTGTGCATGTCAATTCACACCAGTCTCAGGGTGTTCACACGCTCACCCTTACCCACTGTGAGTGTGTGTGCATGCCTAGCTCACTCCAGTCTCAGGGTGCTCACACACTCACCCTCACCCACTGTGAGTGTGTGTGCATGTAGAGCTCACTCCAGTCTCAGGGTGCGCACACACTCACCTGCACCCACTGTGAGTGTATGTGCGTGTCAGTTCACACCAGTCTCAGGGTGCTCACACACTCACCCTCACCCACTGTGAGTGTGTGTGCATGTCCAGCTCACTACCAGTCTCAGGGTGCTCACACACTCAAGCTCACTCACTATGAATGTGTGTGCATGTCCAGCTCACACCAGTCTCAGGATGCTCACACACACACCCTCACCCACTGTGAGAGTGTGTGTGTGTCCAGCTCACTCCAGTCTCAGGGTGCTCACACACTCACCTCACTCACTGTGAGTGTGTCTGCGTGTCATTTCACACCAGTCTCAGGGTGCTCACATGCTCACCCTCACCCACTGTAAGAGCATGTGTGTGTCAGTTCACACCAGTCTCAAGGTGCTCACACACTCACCCTCACCCACTGTGAGAGCATGTGTGTGTCAGTTCACACCAGTCTCAAGGTGCTCACACACTCACCCTCACCCACTGTGAGAGTGTCTGCGTGTGCAGCTCATTCCCAGTCTCAGGGTGCTCACACACTCACCTCACTCACTATGAGAGTGTGTGCATGTCAGTTCACACCAGTCTCAGGGTGTTCACACACTCACCCTCACCCACTGTGAGTGTGTGTGTGTGCCTAGCTCACTCCAGTCTCAGGCTGCTCACACACTCACCTTCACCCACTGTGAGTGTGTGTGCGTATCCAGCTCACTCCCAGTCTCAGGGTGCTCACACACTCACCTTCACCCACTGTGAGTGTGTGTGCGTTTTAGTTCACACCAGTCTCAGGATGCTCACACACTCACCCTCACCCACTTTGAGTGTGTGTGCATGTCAGTTCACACCAGTCTCAGGGAGCTCACACACTCATCTTCACCCACTGTGAGTGTTTGTGCATGTCCAGCTCACACCCAGTCTCAGGGTGCTCACACAATCACCCTCACCCACTGTGAGTGTGTGTGCATGTCCAGCTCACTCCAGTCTCAGAGTGCTCACACACTCACCTTCACCCACTGTGAGTGTGTGTGCGTGTCCAGCTCACTCTAGTCTCAGTGTGCTCACACACTCACCCTCACCCACTGTGAGTGTGTGTGCGTGTCCGGCTCACACCCAGTCTCAGGGTGCTCACACACTCACCCTCACCCACTGTAAGAGCATGTGTGTGTCAGTTCACACCAGTCTCAAGGTGCTCACACACTCACCCTCACCCACTGTGAGAGCATGTGTGTGTCAGTTCACACCAGTCTCAGGGTGCTCACACACTCACCCTCAACCACTGTAAGTGTGTGTGCGTGTCCAGTTCACTCCAGTCTCAGGGTGCTCACACAATCACCTCCACCAACTTTGAGAGTATGTGCAGGTCAGTTCACACCAGTCTCAGGGTGCTTACACACTCACTTCACCCACTGTGAGTGTGTGTGTGTCCAGCTCACTCTCAGTCACAGGATGCTCACACACTCAACCTCACCCACTGTGAGTGTGTGTGCGTGTCCAGCTCACTCCCAGTCTCAGGGTGCTCACACACTCAATCTCACTCACTATGAATGTGTGTGCATGTCCAGCACACACCAGTCTCAGGATGCTCACACACACACCCTCACCCACTGTGAGTGTGTGTGCGTGTCAGTTCACACCAGGCTCAGGGTGCTCACACAATCACCCTCACCCACTGTGAGTGTGTGTGCGTGTCAAGCTCACACCCAGTCTCAGGGTGCTCACACACTCACCCTCACCCACTGTGAGAGCATGTGTGTGTCAGTTCACACCAGTCTCAGGGTGCTCACACACTCACCCTCACCCACTGTAAGTGTGTGTGCGTGTCCAGTTCACTCCAGTCTCAGGGTGCTCACACACTCACCTTCACCCACTGTGAGAGTATGTGCGTGTCAGTTCACACCAGTCTCAGGGTGCTTACACACTCACTTCACCCACTGTGAGTGTGTGTGTGTGTCCAGCTCACTCTCAATCACAGGATGCTCACACACTCACCCTCACCCACTGAGAGTGTGTGTGCGTTTCCAGCTCACTCCCAGTCTCAGGGTGCTCACACACTCAAGCTCACTCACTATGAATGTGAGTGCATGTCCAGCTCACACCAGTCTCAGGATGCTCACACACACACCCTCACCCACTGTGAGTGTGTGTGCGTGTCAGTTCACACCAGGCTCAGGGTGCTCACACACTCACCCTCACCCACTGTGAGAGTATGTGCATGTCCAGCTCACACCTAGTCTCAGGGTGCTCACACACTCACCTCACCCACTGTGAGAGTATGTGCATATCCAGCTCACTCCCAGTCTCAGGATGCTCACACACTCACCCTCACCCACTGAGAGTGTGTGTGCGTTTCCAGCTCACTCCCAGTCTCAGGGTGCTCACACACTCAAGCTCAATCACTATGAATGTGTGTGCATGTCCAGTTCACACCGGTCTCAGGATGCTCACACACTCACCCTCACCCATTGTGAGAGTGTGTGTGTGTCCAGCTCACTCCAGTCTCAGGATGCTCACACACTCAACTCACTCACTATGAGAGTGTGTGCATGTCAATTCACACCAGTCTCAGGGTGTTCACACGCTCACCCTTACCCACTGTGACTGTGTGTGCGTGCCTAACTCACTCCAGTCTCAGGGTGCTCACACACTCGCCCTCACTGACTGTGAGTGTGTGTGTGTCCATCTCACTCCAGTCTCAGGATGCTCACACACTCACCTTCACGCACTGTGAGAGTGTGTGCGTGTGCAGCTCATTCCCAGTCTCAGGGTGCTCACACACTCACCTCACTCACTATGAGAGTGTGTGCATGTCAGTTCACACCAGTCTCAGGGTGTTCACACACTCACCCTCACCCACTGTGAGTGTGTGTGCATGCCTAGCTCACACCAGTCTCAGGCTGCTCACACACTCACCTTCACCCACTGTGAGTGTGTGTGCGTATCCAGCTCACTCCCAGTCTCATGGAGCTCACACACTCATCTTCACTCACTGTGAGTGTTTGTGCATGTCCAGCTCACACCCAGTCTCTGGGTGCTCACACAATCACCCTCACCCACTGTGAGTGTGTGTGCGTGTCCAGCTCACACCCAGTCTCAGGGTGCTCACACACTCACCCTCACCCACTGTGAGAGCATGTGTGTGTCAGTTCACACCAGTCTCAGGGTGCTCACACACTCACCCTCACCCACTGTGAGAGCATGTGGGTGTCAGTTCACACGAGTCTCAGGGTGCTCACACACTCACCCTCACCCACTGTAAGTGTGTGTGCGTGTCCAGTTCACTCCAGTCTCAGGGTGCTCACACACTCACCTTCACCCACTGTGAGAGTATGTGCGTGTCAGTTCACACCAGTCTCAGGCTGCTTACACACTCACTTCACCCACTGTGAGTGTGTGTGTGTCCAGCTCACTCTCAGTCACAGGATGCTCACACACTCACCCTCACCCACTGTGAGTGTGTGTGCGTGTCCAGCTCACTCCCAGTCTCAGGGTGCTCACACACTCAAGCTCACTCACTATGAATGTGTGTGCATGTCCAGCTCACACCAGTCTCAGGATGCTCACACACACACCCTCACCCACTGTGAGTGTGTGTGCGTGTCAGTTCACACCAATCTCAGGGTGCTCACACACTCACCCTCACCCACTGTGAGAGTATGTGCATGTCCAGCTCACACCTAGTCTCAGGGTGCTCACACACTCACCTCACCCACTGTGAGAGTATGTGCATATCCAGCTCACTCCCAGTCTCAGGGTGCTCACACACTCACCTCACCAACTGTGAGTGTGTGTGCATGTCCATCTCACTCCCAGTCTCAGGGTGCTCACACACTCACCCTCACCCACTGTGAGAGTATTTGCATGTCAGTTCACACCCAGTCTCAGGATGCTCACACACTCACCCTCACCCACTGAGAGTGTGTGTGCGTTTCCAGCTAACTCCCAGTCTCAGGGTGCTCACACACTCAAGCTCACTCACTATGAATGTGTGTGCATGTCCAGTTCACACCGGTCTCAGGATGCTCACACACTCACCCTCACCCACTGTGACAGCATGTGTGTGTCAGTTCACACGAGTCTCAGGGTGCTCACACACTCACCCTCACCCACTGTAAGTGTGTGTGCGTGTCCAGTTCACTCCAGTCTCAGGGTGCTCACACACTCACCTTCACCCACTGTGAGAGTATGTGCGTGTCAGTTCACACCAGTCTCAGGGTGCTTACACACTCACTTCACCCACTGTGAGTGTGTGTGTGTGTCCAGCTCACTCTCAGTCACAGGATGCTCACACACTCACCCTCACCCACTGTGAGTGTGTGTGCGTGTCCAGCTCACTCCCAATCTCAGGGTGCTCACACTCTCAAGCTCACTCACTATGAATGTGTGTGCATGTCCAGCTCACACCAGTCTCAGGGTGCTCACACACTCACCCTCACCCACTGTAAGTGTGTGTGCGTGTCCAGTTCACTCCAGTCTCAGGGTGCTCACACACTCACCTTCACCCACTGTGAGAGTATGTGCATATCCAGCTCACTCCCAGTCTCAGGGTGCTCACACACTCACCTCACCCACTGTGAGTGTGAGTGCATGTCCATCTCACTCCCAATCTCAGGGTGCTCACACACTCACCCTCACCCACTGTGAGAGTATTTGCGTGTCAGTTCACACCCAGTCTCAGGATGCTCACACACTCACCCTCACCCACTGAGAGTGTGTGTGCGTTTCCAGCTCACTCCCAGTCTCAGGGTGCTCACACACTCAAGCTCACTCACTATGAATGTGTGTGCATTTCCAGTTCACACCGGTCTCAGGATGCTCACACACTCACTCTCACCCATTGTGAGAGTGTGTGTGTGTCCAGCTCACTCCAGTCTCAGGATGCTCACACACTCAACTCACTCACTATGAGAGTGTGTGCATGTCAATTCACACCAGTCTCAGGGTGTTCACACGCTCACCCTTACCCACTGTGAGTGTGTGTGCGTGCCTAACTCACTCCAGTCTCAGGGTGCTCACACACTCGCCCTCACCGACTGTGAGTGTGCGTGTGTCTATCTCACTCCAGTCTCAGGATGCTCACACACTCACCTTCACCCACTGTGAGAGTGTGTGCGTGTGCAGCTCATTCCCAGTCTCAGGGTGCTCACACACTCACCTCACTCACTATGAGAGTGTGTGCATGTCAGTTCACACCAGTCTCAGGGTGTTCACACACTCACCCTCACCCACTGTGAGTGTGTGTGCATGCCTAGCTCACTCCAGTCTCAGGCTGCTCAAACACTCACCTTCACCCACTGTGAGTGTGTGTGTGTATCCAGCTCACTCCCAGTCTCAGGGTGCTCACACACTCACCTTCACCCACTGTGAGTGTGTGTGCGTTTCAGTTCACGCCAGTCTCAGGGTGCTCACACACTCACCCTCACCCACTGTGAGTGTGTGTGCATGTCATTTCACACCAGTCTCAGGGAGCTCACACACTCATCTTCACTCACTGTGAGTGTTTGTGCATGTCCAGCTCACACCCAGTCTCAGGGTGCTCACACAATCACCCTCACCCACTGTGAGTGTGTGTGCGTGTCCAGCTCACACCCAGTCTCAGGGTGCTCACACACTCACCCTCACCCACTGTGAGAGCATGTGTGTGTCAGTTCACACCAGTCTCAGGGTGCTCACACACTCACCCTCACCCACTGTGACAGCATGTGTGTGTCAGTTCACACCAGTCCTAGGGTGCTCACACACTCACCCTCACCCACTGTAAGTGTGTGTGCGTGTCCAGTTCACTCCAGTCTCAGGGTGCTCACACACTCACCTTCACCCACTGTGAGAGTATGTGCGTGTCAGTTCACACCAGTCTCAGGGTGCTTACACACTCACTTCACCCACTGTGAGTGTGTGTGTGTGTCCAGCTCACTCTCAGTCACAGGATGCTCACACACTCACCCTCACCCACTGTGAGTGTGTGTGCGTGTCCAGCTCACTCCCAGTCTCAGGGTGCTCACACACTCAAGCTCACTCACTATGAATGTGTGTGCATGTCCAGCTCACACCAGTCTCAGGATGCTCACACACACTCACCTCACCCACTGTGAGAGTATGTGCATATCCAGCTCACTCCCAGTCTCAGGGTGCTCACACACTCACCTCACCCACTGTGAGTGTGTGTGCATGTCCATCTCACTCCCAGTCTCAAGGTGCTCACACACTCACCCTCACCCACTGTGAGAGTATTTGCGTGTCAGTTCACACCCAGTCTCAGGATGCTCACACACTCACCCTCACCCACTGAGAGTGTGTGTGCATTTCCAGCTAACTCCCAGTCTCAGGGTGCTCACACACTCAAGCTCACTCACTATGAATGTGTGTGCATGTCCAGTTCACACCGGTCTAAGGATGCTCACACACTCACCCTCACCCACTGTGAGTGTGTGTGCGTATCCAGCTCACTCCCAGTCTCATGGAGCTCACACACTCATCTTCACTCACTGTGAGTGTTTGTGCATGTCCAGCTCACACCCAGTCTCTGGGTGCTCACACACTCACCCTCACCCACTGTGAGTGTGTGTGCATGTCAGTTCACACCAGTCTCAGGGAGCTCACACACTCATCTTCACCCACTGTGAGTGTTTGTGCATGTCCAGCTCACACCCAGTCTCAGGGTGCTCACACAATCACCCTCACCCACTGTGAGTGTGTGTGCATGTCCAGCTCACTCCAGTCTCAGAGTGCTCACACACTCACCTTCACCCACTGTGAGTGTGTGTGCGTGTCCAGCTCACTCTAGTCTCAGTGTGCTCACACACTCACCCTCACCCACTGTGAGTGTGTGTGCGTGTCCGGCTCACACCCAGTCTCAGGGTGCTCACACACTCACCCTCACCCACTGTAAGAGCATGTGTGTGTCAGTTCACACCAGTCTCAAGGTGCTCACACACTCACCCTCACCCACTGTGAGAGCATGTGTGTGTCAGTTCACACCAGTCTCAGGGTGCTCACACACTCACCCTCAACCACTGTAAGTGTGTGTGCGTGTCCAGTTCACTCCAGTCTCAGGGTGCTCACACAATCACCTCCACCAACTTTGAGAGTATGTGCATGTCAGTTCACACCAGTCTCAGGGTGCTTACACACTCACTTCACCCACTGTGAGTGTGTGTGTGTCCAGCTCACTCTCAGTCACAGGATGCTCACACACTCAACCTCACCCACTGTGAGTGTGTGTGCGTGTCCAGCTCACTCCCAGTCTCAGGGTGCTCACACACTCAATCTCACTCACTATGAATGTGTGTGCATGTCCAGCACACACCAGTCTCAGGATGCTCACACACACACCCTCACCCACTGTGAGTGTGTGTGCGTGTCAGTTCACACCAGGCTCAGGGTTCTCACACAATCACCCTCACCCACTGTGAGTGTGTGTGCGTGTCAAGCTCACACCCAGTCTCAGGGTGCTCACACACTCACCCTCACCCACTGTGAGAGCATGTGTGTGTCAGTTCACACCAGTCTCAGGGTGCTCACACACTCACCCTCACCCACTGTAAGTGTGTGTGCGTGTCCAGTTCACTCCAGTCTCAGGGTGCTCACACACTCACCTTCACCCACTGTGAGAGTATGTGCGTGTCAGTTCACACCAGTCTCAGGGTGCTTACACACTCACTTCACCCACTGTGAGTGTGTGTGTGTGTCCAGCTCACTCTCAGTCACAGGATGCTCACACACTCACCCTCACCCACTGAGAGTGTGTGTGCGTTTCCAGCTCACTCCCAGTCTCAGGGTGCTCACACACTCAAGCTCACTCACTATGAATGTGAGTGCATGTCCAGCTCACACCAGTCTCAGGATGCTCACACACACACCCTCACCCACTGTGAGTGTGTGTGCGTGTCAGTTCACACCAGGCTCAGGGTGCTCACACACTCACCCTCACCCACTGTGAGAGTATGTGCATGTCCAGCTCACACCTAGTCTCAGGGTGCTCACACACTCACCTCACCCACTGTGAGAGTATGTGCATATCCAGCTCACTCCCAGTCTCAGGATGCTCACACACTCACCCTCAGCCACTGAGAGTGTGTGTGCGTTTCCAGCTCACTCCCAGTCTCAGGGTGCTCACACACTCAAGCTCAATCACTATGAATGTGTGTGCATGTCCAGTTCACACCGGTCTCAGGATGCTCACACACTCACCCTCACCCATTGTGAGAGTGTGTGTGTGTCCAGCTCACTCCAGTCTCAGGATGCTCACACACTCAACTCACTCACTATGAGAGTGTGTGCATGTCAATTCACACCAGTCTCAGGGTGTTCACACGCTCACCCTTACCCACTGTGAGTGTGTGTGCGTGCCTAACTCACTCCAGTCTCAGGGTGCTCACACACTCGCCCTCACCGACTGTGAGTGTGTGTGTGTCCATCTCACTCCAGTCTCAGGATGCTCACACACTCACCTTCACCCACTGTGAGAGTGTGTGCGTGTGCAGCTCATTCCCAGTCTCAGGGTGCTCACACACTCACCTCACTCACTATGAGAGTGTGTGCATGTCAGTTCACACCAGTCTCAGGGTGTTCACACACTCACCCTCACCCACTGTGAGTGTGTGTGCATGCCTAGCTCACTCCAGTCTCAGGCTGCTCACACACTCACCTTCACCCACTGTGAGTGTGTGTGCGTATCCAGCTCACTCCCAGTCTCATGGAGCTCACACACTCATCTTCACTCACTGTGAGTGTTTGTGCATGTCCAGCTCACACCCAGTCTCTGGGTGCTCACACAATCACCCTCACCCACTGTGAGTGTGTGTGCGTGTCCAGCTCACACCCAGTCTCAGGGTGCTCACACACTCACCCTCACCCACTGTGAGAGTATGTGTGTGTCAGTTCACACCAGTCTCAGGGTGCTCACACACTCACCCTCACCCACTGTGAGAGTATGTGCGTGTCAGTTCACACGAGTCTCAGGGTGCTCACACACTCACCCTCACCCACTGTAAGTGTGTGTGCGTGTCCAGTTCACTCCAGTCTCAGGGTGCTCACACACTCACCTTCACCCACTGTGAGAGTATGTGCGTGTCAGTTCACACCAGTCTCAGGCTGCTTACACACTCACTTCACCCACTGTGAGTGTGTGTGTGTCCAGCTCACTCTCAGTCACAGGATGCTCACACACTCACCCTCACCCACTGTGAGTGTGTGTGCGTGTCCAGCTCACTCCCAGTCTCAGGGTGCTCACACACTCAAGCTCACTCACTATGAATGTGTGTGCATGTCCAGCTCACACCAGTCTCAGGATGCTCACACACACACCCTCACCCACTGTGAGTGTGTGTGCGTGTCAGTTCACACCAATCTCAGGGTGCTCACACACTCACCCTCACCCACTGTGAGAGTATGTGCATGTCCAGCTCACACCTAGTCTCAGGGTGCTCACACACTCACCTCACCCACTGTGAGAGTATGTGCATATCCAGCTCACTCCCAGTCTCAGGGTGCTCACACACTCACCTCACCAACTGTGAGTGTGTGTGCATGTCCAGCTCACTCCCAGTCTCAGGGTGCTCACACACTCACCCTCACCCACTGTGAGAGTATTTGCATGTCAGTTCACACCCAGTCTCAGGATGCTCACACACTCACCCTCACCCACTGAGAGTGTGTGTGCGTTTCCAGCTAACTCCCAGTCTCAGGGTGCTCACACACTCAAGCTCACTCACTATGAATGTGTGTGCATGTCCAGTTCACACCGGTCTCAGGATGCTCACACACTCACCCTCACCCACTGTGACATCATGTGTGTGTCAGTTCACACGAGTCTCAGGGTGCTCACACACTCACCCTCACCCACTGTAAGTGTGTGTGCGTGTCCAGTTCACTCCAGTCTCAGGGTGCTCACACACTCACCTTCACCCACTGTGAGAGTATGTGCGTGTCAGTTCACACCAGTCTCAGGGTGCTTACACACTCACTTCACCCACTGTGAGTGTGTGTGTGTGTCCAGCTCACTCTCAGTCACAGGATGCTCACACACTCACCCTCACCCACTGTGAGTGTGTGTGCGTGTCCAGCTCACTCCCAATCTCAGGGTGCTCACACACTCAAGCTCACTCACTATGAATGTGTGTGCATGTCCAGCTCACACCAGTCTCAGGGTGCTCACACACTCACCCTCACCCACTGTAAGTGTGTGTGCGTGTCCAGTTCACTCCAGTCTCAGGGTGCTCACACACTCACCTTCACCCACTGTGAGAGTATGTGCATATCCAGCTCACTCCCAGTCTCAGGGTGCTCACACACTCACCTCACCCACTGTGAGTGTGAGTGCATGTCCATCTCACTCCCAATCTCAGGGTGCTCACACACTCACCCTCACCCACTGTGAGAGTATTTGCGTGTCAGTTCACACCCAGTCTCAGGATGCTCACACACTCACCCTCACCCACTGAGAGTGTGTGTGCGTTTCCAGCTCACTCCCAGTCTCAGGGTGCTCACACACTCAAGCTCACTCACTATGAATGTGTGTGCATTTCCAGTTCACACCGGTCTCAGGATGCTCACACACTCACCCTCACCCATTGTGAGAGTGTGTGTGTGTCCAGCTCACTCCAGTCTCAGGATGCTCACACACTCAACTCACTCACTATGAGAGTGTGTGCATGTCAATTCACACCAGTCTCAGGGTGTTCACACGCTCACCCTTACCCACTGTGAGTGTGTGTGCGTGCCTAACTCACTCCAGTCTCAGGGTGCTCACACACTCGCCCTCACCGACTGTGAGTGTGCGTGTGTCTATCTCACTCCAGTCTCAGGATGCTCACACACTCACCTTCACCCACTGTGAGAGTGTGTGCGTGTGCAGCTCATTCCCAGTCTCAGGGTGCTCACACACTCACCTCACTCACTATGAGAGTGTGTGCATGTCAGTTCACACCAGTCTCAGGGTGTTCACACACTCACCCTCACCCACTGTGAGTGTGTGTGCATGCCTAGCTCACTCCAGTCTCAGGCTGCTCAAACACTCACCTTCACCCACTGTGAGTGTGTGTGTGTATCCAGCTCACTCCCAGTCTCAGGGTGCTCACACACTCACCTTCACCCACTGTGAGTGTGTGTGCGTTTCAGTTCACGCCAGTCTCAGGGTGCTCACACACTCACCCTCACCCACTGTGAGTGTGTGTGCATGTCAGTTCACACCAGTCTCAGGGAGCTCACACACTCATCTTCACTCACTGTGAGTGTTTGTGCATGTCCAGCTCACACCCAGTCTCAGGGTGCTCACACAATCACCCTCACCCACTGTGAGTGTGTGTGCGTGTCCAGCTCACACCCAGTCTCAGGGTGCTCACACACTCACCCTCACCCACTGTGAGAGCATGTGTGTGTCAGTTCACACCAGTCTCAGGGTGCTCACACACTCACCCTCACCCACTGTGACAGCAAGTGTGTGTCAGTTCACACCAGTCTCAGGGTGCTCACACACTCACCCTCACCCACTGTAAGTGTGTGTGCGTGTCCAGTTCACTCCAGTCTCAGGGTGCTCACACACTCACCTTCACCCACTGTGAGAGTATGTGCGTGTCAGTTCACACCAGTCTCAGGGTGCTTACACACTCACTTCACCCACTGTGAGTGTGTGTGTGTGTCCAGCTCACTCTCAGTCACAGGATGCTCACACACTCACCCTCACCCACTGTGAGTGTGTGTGCGTGTCCAGCTCACTCCCAGTCTCAGGGTGCTCACACACTCAAGCTCACTCACTATAAATGTGTGTGCATGTCCAGCTCACACCAGTCTCAGGATGCTCACACACACTCACCTCACCCACTGTGAGAGTATGTGCATATCCAGCTCACTCCCAGTCTCAGGGTGCTCACACACTCACCTCACCCACTGTGAGTGTGTGTGCATGTCCATCTCACTCCCAGTCTCTGGGTGCTCACACACTCACCCTCACCCACTGTGAGAGTATTTGCGTGTCAGTTCACACCCAGTCTCAGGATGCTCACACACTCACCCTCACCCACTGAGAGTGTGTGTGCGTTTCCAGCTAACTCCCAGTCTCAGGGTGCTCACACACTCAAGCTCACTCACTATGAATGTGTGTGCATGTCCAGTTCACACCGGTCTAAGGATGCTCACAAACTCACCCTCACCCACTGTGAGTGTGTGTGCGTATCCAGCTCACTCCCAGTCTCATGGAGCTCACACACTCATCTTCACTCACTGTGAGTGTTTGTGCATGTCCAGCTCACACCCAGTCTCTGGGTGCTCACACAATCACCCTCACCCACTGTGAGTGTGTGTGCGTGTCCAGCTCACACCCAGTCTCAGGGTGCTCACACACTCACCCTCACCCACTGTGAGAGCATGTGTGTGTCAGTTCACACCAGTCTCAGGGTGCTCACACACTCACCCTCACCCACTGTGAGAGCATGTGGGTGTCAGTTCACACGAGTCTCAGGGTGCTCACACACTCACCCTCACCCACTGTAAGTGTGTGTGCGTGTCCAGTTCACTCCAGTCTCAGGGTGCTCACACACTCACCTTCACCCACTGTGAGAGTATGTGCGTGTCAGTTCACACCAGTCTCAGGCTGCTTACACACTCACTTCACCCACTGTGAGTGTGTGTGTGTCCAGCTCACTCTCAGTCACAGGATGCTCACACACTCACCCTCACCCACTGTGAGTGTGTGTGCGTGTCCAGCTCACTCCCAGTCTCAGGGTGCTCACACACTCAAGCTCACTCACTATGAATGTGTGTGCATGTCCAGCTCACACCAGTCTCAGGATGCTCACACACACACCCTCACCCACTGTGAGTGTGTGTGCGTGTCAGTTCACACCAATCTCAGGGTGCTCACACACTCACCCTCACCCACTGTGAGAGTATGTGCATGTCCAGCTCACACCTAGTCTCAGGGTGCTCACACACTCACCTCACCCACTGTGAGAGTATGTGCATATCCAGCTCACTCCCAGTCTCAGGGTGCTCACACACTCACCTCACCAACTGTGAGTGTGTGTGCATGTCCAGCTCACTCCCAGTCTCAGGGTGCTCACACACTCACCCTCACCCACTGTGAGAGTATTTGCATGTCAGTTCACACCCAGTCTCAGGATGCTCACACACTCACCCTCACCCACTGAGAGTTTGTGTGCGTTTCCAGCTAACTCCCAGTCTCAGGGTGCTCACACACTCAAGCTCACTCACTATGAATGTGTGTGCATGTCCAGTTCACACCGGTCTCAGGATGCTCACACACTCACCCTCACCCACTGTGACAGCATGTGTGTGTCAGTTCACACGAGTCTCAGGGTGCTCACACACTCACCCTCACCCACTGTAAGTGTGTGTGCGTGTCCAGTTCACTCCAGTCTCAGGGTGCTCACACACTCACCTTCACCCACTGTGAGAGTATGTGCGTGTCAGTTCACACCAGTCTCAGGGTGCTTACACACTCACTTCACCCACTGTGAGTGTGTGTGTGTGTCCAGCTCACTCTCAGTCACAGGATGCTCACACACTCACCCTCACCCACTGTGAGTGTGTGTGCGTGTCCAGCTCACTCCCAATCTCAGGGTGCTCACACACTCAAGCTCACTCACTATGAATGTGTGTGCATGTCCAGCTCACACCAGTCTCAGGGTGCTCACACACTCACCCTCACCCACTGTAAGCGTGTGTGCGTGTCCAGTTCACTCCAGTCTCAGGCTGCTCAAACACTCACCTTCACCCACTGTGAGTGTGTGTGTGTATCCAGCTCACTCCCAGTCTCAGGGTGCTCACACACTCACCTTCACCCACTGTGAGTGTGTGTGCGTTTCAGTTCACGCCAGTCTCAGGGTGCTCACACACTCACCCTCACCCACTGTGAGTGTGTGTGCATGTCAGTTCACACCAGTCTCAGGGAGCTCACACACTCATCTTCACTCACTGTGAGTGTTTGTGCATGTCCAGCTCACACCCAGTCTCAGGGTGCTCACACAATCACCCTCACCCACTGTGAGTGTGTGTGCGTGTCCAGCTCACACCCAGTCTCAGGGTGCTCACACACTCACCCTCACCCACTGTGAGAGCATGTGTGTGTCAGTTCACACCAGTCTCAGGGTGCTCACACACTCACCCTCACCCACTGTGACAGCAAGTGTGTGTCAGTTCACACCAGTCTCAGGGTGCTCACACACTCACCCTCACCCACTGTAAGTGTGTGTGCGTGTCCAGTTCACTCCAGTCTCAGGGTGCTCACACACTCACCTTCACCCACTGTGAGAGTATGTGCGTGTCAGTTCACACCAGTCTCAGGGTGCTTACACACTCACTTCACCCACTGTGAGTGTGTGTGTGTGTCCAGCTCACTCTCAGTCACAGGATGCTCACACACTCACCCTCACCCACTGTGAGTGTGTGTGCGTGTCCAGCTCACTCCCAGTCTCAGGGTGCTCACACACTCAAGCTCACTCACTATAAATGTGTGTGCATGTCCAGCTCACACCAGTCTCAGGATGCTCACACACACTCACCTCACCCACTGTGAGAGTATGTGCATATCCAGCTCACTCCCAGTCTCAGGGTGCTCACACACTCACCTCACCCACTGTGAGTGTGTGTGCATGTCCATCTCACTCCCAGTCTCTGGGTGCTCACACACTCACCCTCACCCACTGTGAGAGTATTTGCGTGTCAGTTCACACCCAGTCTCAGGATGCTCACACACTCACCCTCACCCACTGAGAGTGTGTGTGCGTTTCCAGCTAACTCCCAGTCTCAGGGTGCTCACACACTCAAGCTCACTCACTATGAATGTGTGTGCATGTCCAGTTCACACCGGTCTAAGGATGCTCACAAACTCACCCTCACCCACTGTGAGTGTGTGTGCGTATCCAGCTCACTCCCAGTCTCATGGAGCTCACACACTCATCTTCACTCACTGTGAGTGTTTGTGCATGTCCAGCTCACACCCAGTCTCTGGGTGCTCACACAATCACCCTCACCCACTGTGAGTGTGTGTGCGTGTCCAGCTCACACCCAGTCTCAGGGTGCTCACACACTCACCCTCACCCACTGTGAGAGCATGTGTGTGTCAGTTCACACCAGTCTCAGGGTGCTCACACACTCACCCTCACCCACTGTGAGAGCATGTGGGTGTCAGTTCACACGAGTCTCAGGGTGCTCACACACTCACCCTCACCCACTGTAAGTGTGTGTGCGTGTCCAGTTCACTCCAGTCTCAGGGTGCTCACACACTCACCTTCACCCACTGTGAGAGTATGTGCGTGTCAGTTCACACCAGTCTCAGGCTGCTTACACACTCACTTCACCCACTGTGAGTGTGTGTGTGTCCAGCTCACTCTCAGTCACAGGATGCTCACACACTCACCCTCACCCACTGTGAGTGTGTGTGCGTGTCCAGCTCACTCCCAGTCTCAGGGTGCTCACACACTCAAGCTCACTCACTATGAATGTGTGTGCATGTCCAGCTCACACCAGTCTCAGGATGCTCACACACACACCCTCACCCACTGTGAGTGTGTGTGCGTGTCAGTTCACACCAATCTCAGGGTGCTCACACACTCACCCTCACCCACTGTGAGAGTATGTGCATGTCCAGCTCACACCTAGTCTCAGGGTGCTCACACACTCACCTCACCCACTGTGAGAGTATGTGCATATCCAGCTCACTCCCAGTCTCAGGGTGCTCACACACTCACCTCACCAACTGTGAGTGTGTGTGCATGTCCAGCTCACTCCCAGTCTCAGGGTGCTCACACACTCACCCTCACCCACTGTGAGAGTATTTGCATGTCAGTTCACACCCAGTCTCAGGATGCTCACACACTCACCCTCACCAACTGAGAGTTTGTGTGCGTTTCCAGCTAACTCCCAGTCTCAGGGTGCTCACACACTCAAGCTCACTCACTATGAATGTGTGTGCATGTCCAGTTCACACCGGTCTCAGGATGCTCACACACTCACCCTCACCCACTGTGACAGCATGTGTGTGTCAGTTCACACGAGTCTCAGGGTGCTCACACACTCACCCTCACCCACTGTAAGTGTGTGTGCGTGTCCAGTTCACTCCAGTCTCAGGGTGCTCACACACTCACCTTCACCCACTGTGAGAGTATGTGCGTGTCAGTTCACACCAGTCTCAGGGTGCTTACACACTCACTTCACCCACTGTGAGTGTGTGTGTGTGTCCAGCTCACTCTCAGTCACAGGATGCTCACACACTCACCCTCACCCACTGTGAGTGTGTGTGCGTGTCCAGCTCACTCCCAATCTCAGGGTGCTCACACACTCAAGCTCACTCACTATGAATGTGTGTGCATGTCCAGCTCACACCAGTCTCAGGGTGCTCACACACTCACCCTCACCCACTGTAAGCGTGTGTGCGTGTCCAGTTCACTCCAGTCTCAGGGTGCTCACACACTCACCTTCACCCACTGTGAGAGTATGTGCATATCCAGCTCACTCCCAGTCTCAGGGTGCTCACACACTCACCTCACCCACTGTGAGTGTGAGTGCATGTCCATCTCACTCCCAATCTCAGGGTGCTCACACACTCACCCTCACCCACTGTGAGAGTATTTGCGTGTCAGTTCACACCCAGTCTCAGGATGCTCACACACTCACCCTCACCCACTGAGAGTGTGTGTGCGTTTCCAGCTCACTCCCAGTCTCAGGGTGCTCACACACTCAAGCTCACTCACTATGAATGTGTGTGCATTTCCAGTTCACACCGGTCTCAGGATGCTCACACACTCACCCTCACCCATTGTGAGAGGGTGTGTGTGTCCAGCTCACTCCAGTCTCAGGATGCTCACACACTCAACTCACTCACTATGAGAGTGTGTGCATGTCAATTCACACCAGTCTCAGGGTGTTCACACGCTCACCCTTACCCACTGTGAGTGTGTGTGCGTGCCTAACTCACTCCAGTCTCAGGGTGCTCACACACTCGCCCTCACCGACTGTGAGTGTGCGTGTGTCTATCTCACTCCAGTCTCAGGATGCTCACACACTCACCTTCACCCACTGTGAGAGTGTGTGCGTGTGCAGCTCATTCCCAGTCTCAGGGTGCTCACACACTCACCTCACTCACTATGAGAGTGTGTGCATGTCAGTTCACACCAGTCTCAGGGTGTTCACACACTCACCCTCACCCACTGTGAGTGTGTGTGCATGCCTAGCTCACTCCAGTCTCAGGCTGCTCACACACTCACCTTCACCCACTGTGAGTGTGTGTGTGTATCCAGCTCACTCCCAGTCTCAGGGTGCTCACACACTCACCTTCACCCACTGTGAGTGTGTGTGCGTTTCAGTTCACGCCAGTCTCAGGGTGCTCACACACTCACCCTCACCCACTGTGAGTGTGTGTGCATGTCAGTTCACACCAGTCTCAGGGAGCTCACACACTCATCTTCACTCACTGTGAGTGTTTGTGCATGTCCAGCTCACACCCAGTCTCAGGGTGCTCACACAATCACCCTCACCCACTGTGAGTGTGTGTGCGTGTCCAGCTCACACCCAGTCTCAGGGTGCTCACACACTCACCCTCACCCACTGTGAGAGCATGTGTGTGTCAGTTCACACCAGTCTCAGGGTGCTCACACACTCACCCTCACCCACTGTGACAGCATGTGTGTGTCAGTTCACACCAGTCTCAGGGTGCTCACACACTCACCCTCACCCACTGTAAGTGTGTGTGCATGTCCAGTTCACATCCAGTCTCAGGGTGCTCACACACTCACCTTCACCCACTGTGAGAGTATGTGCGTGTCAGTTCACACCAGTCTCAGGGTGCTTACACACTCACTTCACCCACTGTGAGTGTGTGTGTGTGTCCAGCTCACTCTCAGTCACAGGATGCTCACACACTCACCCTCACCCACTGTGAGTGTGTGTGCGTGTCAGTTCACACCAGGCTCAGGGCGCTCACACAATCACCCTCACCCACTGTGAGTGTGTGTGCGTGTCCAGCTCACACCCAGTCTCAGGGTGCTCACACACTCACCCTCACCCACTGTGAGAGCATGTGTGTGTCAGTTCACGCCAGTCTCAGGGTGCTCACACACACCCTCACCCACTGTAAGTGTGTGTGCGTGTCCAGTTCACTCCAGTCTCAGGGTGCTCACACACTCACCTTCACCCACTGTGAGAGCATGTGCGTGTCAGTTCACACCAGTCTCAGGGTGCTTACACACTCACTTCACCCACTGTGAGTGTGTGTGTGTGTCCAGCTCACTCCCAGTCTCAGGGTGCTCACACACTCAAGCTTACTCACTATGAATGTGAGTGCATGTCCAGCTCACACCAGCCTCAGGAAGCTCACACACACACCCTCACCCACTGTGAGTGTGTGTGCGTGTCAGTTCACACCTAGTCTCAGGGTGCTCACACACTCACCTCACCCACTGTGAGAGTATGTGCATATCCAGCTCACTCCCAGTCTCAGGGTGCTCACACACTCACCTCACCCACTGCGAGTGTGTGTGCATGTCCATCTCACTCCCAATCTCAGGGTGCTCACACACTCACCCTCACCCACTGTGAGAGTATTTGCGTGTCAGTTCACACCCAGTCTCAGGATGCTCACACACTCACCCTCACCCACTGAGAGTATGTGTGCGTTTCCAGCTCACTCCCAGTCTCAGGGTGCTCACACACTCAAGCTCACTCACTATGAATGTGTGTGCATGTCCAGTTCACACCGGTCTCAGGATGCTCACACACTCACCCTCACCCATTGTGAGAGTGTGTGTGTGTCCAGCTCACTCCAGTCTCAGGATGCTCACACACTCAACTCACTCACTATGAGAGTGTGTGCATGTCAATTCACACCAGTCTCAGGGTGTTCACACGTTCACCCTTACCCACTGTGAGTGTGTGTGCGTGCCTAGCTCACTCCAGTCTCAGGGTGCTCACACACTCACCCTCACCCACTGTGAGTGTGTGTGTGTCCATCTCACTCCAGTCTCAGGATGCTCACACACTCACCTTCACCCACTGTGAGAGTGTGTGCGTGTGCAGCTCATTCCCAGTCTCAGGGTGCTCACACACTCACCTCACTCACTATGAGAGTGTGTGCATGTCAGTTCACACCAGTCTCAGGGTGTTCACACACTCACCCTCACCCACTGTGAGTGTGTGTGCGTGCCTAGCTCACTCCAGTCTCAGGCTGCTCACACACTCACCTTCACCCACTGTGAGTGTGTGTGCGTATCCAGCTCACTCCCAGTCTCAGGGTGCTCACACACTCACCTTCACCCACTGTGAGTGTGTGTGCGTTTCAGTTCACACCAGTCTCAGGGTGCTCACACACTCACCCTCACCCACTGTGAGTGTGTGTGCATGTCAGTTCACACCAGTCTCAGGGAGCTCACACACTCATCTTCACTCACTGTGAGTGTTTGTGCATGTCCAGCTCACACCCAGTCTCAGGGTGCTCACACAATCACCCTCACCCACTGTGAGTGTGTGTGCGTGTCCAGCTCACACCCAGTCTCAGGGTGCTCACACACTCACCCTCACCCACTGTGAGAGCATGTGTGTGTCAGTTCACACCAGTCTCAGGGTGCTCACACACTCACCCTCACCCACTGTGAGAGCATGTGGGTGTCAGTTCACACCAGTCTCAGGGTGCTCACACACTCACACTCACCCACTGTAAGTGTGTGTGCTTGTCCAGTTCACTCCAGTCTCAGGGTGCTCACACACTCACCTTCACCCACTGTGAGAGTATGTGCGTGTCAGTTCACACCAGTCTCAGGGTGCTTACACACTCACTTCACCCACTGTGAGTGTGTGTGTGTGTCCCGCTCACTCTCAGTCACAGGATGCTCACACACTCACCCTCACCCACTGTGAGTGTGTGTGCGTGTCCAGCTCACTCCCAGTCTCAGGGTGCTCACACACTCAAGCTCACTCACTATGAATGTGTGTGCATGTCCAGCTTACACCAGTCTCAGGATGCTCACACACACACCCTCACCCACTGTGAGTGTGTGTGCGTGTCAGTTCACACCAATCTCAGGGTGCTCACACACTCACCCTCACCCACTGTGAGAGTATGTGCATGTCCAGCTCACACCTAGTCTCAGGGTGCTCACACACTCACCTCACCCACTGTGAGTGTGTGTGCATATCCAGCTCACTCCCAGTCTCAGGGTGCTCACACACTCACCTCACCCACTGTGAGTGTGTGTGCATGTCCATCTCACTCCCAGTCTCAGGGTGCTCACACACTCACCCTCACCCACTGTGAGAGTATTTGCGTGTCAGTTCACACCCAGTCTCAGGATGCTCACACACTCACCCTCACCCACTGAGAGTGTGTGTGCGTTTCCAGCTAACTCCCAGTCTCAGGGTGCTCACACACTCAAGCTCACTCACTATGAATGTGTGTGCATGTCCAGTTCACACCGGTCTAAGGATGCTCACACACTCACCCTCACCCACTGTGAGAGCATGTGTGTGTCAGTTCACACGAGTCTCAGGGTGCTCACACACTCACCCTCACCCACTGTAAGTGTGTGTGCGTGTCCAGTTCACTCCAGTCTCAGGGTGCTCACACACTCACCTTCACCCACTGTGAGAGTATGTGCGTGTCAGTTCACACCAGTCTCAGGGTGCTTACACACTCACTTCACCCACTGTGAGTGTGTGTGTGTGTCCAGCTCACTCTCAGTCGCAGGATGCTCACACACTCACCCTCACCCACTGTGAGTGTGTGTGCGTGTCCAGCTCACTCCCAGTCTCAGGGTGCTCACACACTCAAGCTCACCCACTGTGAGTGTGTGTATGTGTCCAGCTCACTCCAGTCTCAGGATGCTCACACACTCACCTTCACCCACTGTGAGAGTGTGCGCGTGTGCAGCTCATTCCCAGTCTCAGGGTGCTCACACACTCACCTCACTCACTATGAGAGTGTGTGCATGTCAGTTCACACAAGTCTCAGGGTGCTCACACAGTCACCCTCACCCACTGTGAGCGTATGTGTGTGTCAGTTCACACCAGTCTCAGGGTGCTCACACACTCACCCTCACCCACTGTGAGTGTGTGTGCGTGTCCAGCTCACTCCAGTCTCTGGGTGCTCACACACTCACCTTCACCCACTGTGAGTGTGTGTACGTGTCAGTTCACACCAGGCTCAGGGTGCTCACACACTCACCTTCACCCACTGTGAGTGTGTGTGCGTATCCAGCTCACTCCCAGTCTCAGGGTGCTCACACATTCACCTTCACCCACTGTGAGTGTGTGTGCGTTTCAGTTCACACCAGTCTCAGGGTGCTCACACACTCACCCTCACCCACTGTGAGTGTGTGTGCATGTCAGTTCACACCAGTCTCAGGGAGCTCACACACTCATCTTCAATCACTGGGAGTGTTTGTGCATGTCCAGCTCACACCCAGTCTCTGGGTGCTCACACAATAACAGTCACCCACTGTGAGTGTGTGTGCGTGTCCAGCTCACACCCAGTCTCAGGGTGCTCACACACTCACCCTCACCCACTGTGAGAGCATGTGTGTGTCAGTTCACACCAGTCTCAGGGTGCTCACACACTCACCCTCACCCACTGTGAGAGCATGTGTGTGTCAGTTCACACCAGTCTCAGGGTGCTCACACACTCACCCTCACCCACTGTAAGTGTGTGTGCGTGTCCAGTTCACTCCAGTCTCAGGGTGCTCACACACTCACCTTCACCCACTGTGAGAGTATGTGCGTGTCAGTTCACACCAGTCTCAGGGTGCTTACACACTCACTTCACCCACTGTGAGTGTGTGTGTGTGTCCAGCTCACTCTCAGTCACAGGATGCTCACACACTCACCCTCACCCACTGTAAGTGTGTGTGCGTGTCCAGCTCACTCCCAGTCTCAGGGTGCTCACACACTCAAGCTCACTCACTATGAATGTGTGTGCATGTCCAGCTCACACCAGTCTCAGGATGCTCACACACACACCCTCACCCACTGTGAGTGTGTGTGCGTGTCAGTTCACACCAATCTCAGGGTGCTCACACACTCACCCTCACCCACTGTGAGAGTATGTGCATGTCCAGCTCACACCTAGTCTCAGGGTTCTCACACACTCACCTCACCCACTGTGAGAGTATGTGCATATCCAGCTCACTCCCAGTCTCAGGGTGCTCACACACTCACCTCACCCACTGTGAGTGTGTGTGCATGTCCATCTCACTCCCAGTCTCAGGGTGCTCACACACTCACCCTCACCCACTGTGAGAGTATTTGCGTGTCAGTTCACACCCAGTCTCAGGATGCTCACACACTCACCCTCACCCACTGAGAGTGTGTGTGCGTTTCCAGCTAACTCCCAGGCTCAGGGTGCTCACACACTCAAGCTCACTCACTATGAATGTGTGTGCATGTCCAGTTCACACCGGTCTCAGGATGCTCACACACTCACCCTCACCCACTGTGAGAGCATGTGTGTGTCAGTTCACACGAGTCTCAGGGTGCTCACACACTCACCCTCACCCACTGTAAGTGTGTGTGCGTGTCCAGTTCACTCCAGTCTCAGGGTGCTCACACATTCACCTTCACCCACTGTGAGAGTATGTGCGTGTCAGTTCACACCAGTCTCAGGGTGCTTACACACTCACTTCACCCACTGTGAGTGTGTGTGCGTGTCCAGCTCACTCCCAGTCTCAGGGTGCCCACACACTCAAGCTCACTCACTATGAATGTGTGTGCATGTCCAGCTCACACCAGTCTCAGGATGCTCACACACACACGCTCACCCACTGTGAGTGTGTGTATGTGTCCAGCTCACTCCAGTCTCAGGATGCTCACACACTCACCTTCACCCACTGTGAGAGTGTGCGCGTGTGCAGCTCATTCCCAGTCTCAGGGTGCTCACACACTCACCTCACTCACTATGAGAGTGTGTGCATGTCAGTTCACACAAGTCTCAGGGTGCTCACACAGTCACCCTCACCCACTGTGAGCGTATGTGTGTGTAAGTTCACACCAGTCTCAGGGTGCTCACACACTCACCCTCACCCAGTGTGAGTGTGTGTGCGTGTCCAGCTCACTCCAGTCTCTGGGTGCTCACACACTCACCTTCACCCACTGTGAGTGTGTGTGCGTGTCAGTTCACACCAGGCTCAGGGTGCTCACACACTCAACCTCACCCACTGTGAGAGTATGTGCATGTCCAGCTCACACCTAGTCTCAGGGTGCTCACACACTCACCTCACCCACTGTGAGAGTATGTGCATATCCAGCTCACTCCCAGTCTCAGGGTGCTCACATACTCACCCTCACCCACTGTGAGAGTGTGTGCGTGTCCAGCTCACACCCGTTCTCAGGGTGCTCACACACTCAAATTCACCCACTGTGAGCGTGTGTGCATGTCAGTTCACACCAGTCTCAGGGTGTTCACAAACTCACACTCACCCACTGTGAATGTGTGTGCGTGCCTAGCTCACTCCAGTCTCAGGGTGCTCACACGCTCACCTTCACCCACTGTGAGTGTGTGTGCGTGTCCAGCTCACTCCCAGTCTCAGGGTGCTCACACACTCAAGCTCACTCACTATGAATGTGTATGCATGTCCAGCTCACACCAGTCTCAGGATGCTCACACACACACCCACACCCACTGTGAGTGTGTGTGCGTGTCAGTTCACACCAATCTCAGGGTGCTCACACACTCACCCTCACCCACTGTGAGAGTATGTGCATGTCCAGCTCACACCTAGTCTCAGGGTTCTCACACACTCACCTCACCCACTGTGAGAGTATGTGCATATCCAGCTCACTCCCAGTCTCAGGGTGCTCACACACTCACCTCACCCACTGTGAGTGTGTGTGCATGTCCATCTCACTCCCAGTCTCAGGGTGCTCACACACTCACCCTCACCCACTGTGAGAGTATTTGCGTGTCAGTTCACACCCAGTCTCAGGTTGCTCACACACTCACCCTCACCCACTGAGAGTGTGTGTGCGTTTCCAGCTAACTCCCAGTCTCAGGGTGCTCACACACTCAAGCTCACTCACTATGAATGTGTGTGCATGTCCAGTTCACACCGGTCTCAGGATGCTCACACACTCACCCTCACCCACTGTGAGAGCATGTGTGTGTCAATTCACACGAGTCTCAGGGTGCTCACACACTCACCCTCACCCACTGTAAGTGTGTGTGCGTGTCCAGTTCACTCCAGTCTCAGGGTGCTCACACATTCACCTTCACCCACTGTGAGAGTATGTGCGTGTCAGTTCACACCAGTCTCAGGGTGCTTACACACTCACTTCACCCACTGTGAGTGTGTGTGTGTGTCCAGCTCACTCTCAGTCACAGGATGCTCACACACTCACCCTCACCCACTGTGAGTGTGTGTGCGTGTCCAGCTCACACCCAGTCTCAGGGTGCTCACACACTCAAGCTCACTCACTATGAATGTGTGTGCATGTCCAGCTCACACCAGTCTCAGGATGCTCACACACACACGCTCACCCACTGTGAGTGTGTGTATGTGTCCAGCTCACTCCAGTCTCAGGATGCTCACACACTCACCTTCACCCACTGTGAGAGTGTGCGCGTGTGCAGCTCATTCCCAGTCTCAGGGTGCTCACACACTCACCTCACTCACTATGAGAGTGTGTGCATGTCAGTTCACACAAGTCTCAGGGTGCTCACACAGTCACCCTCACCCACTGTGAGCGTATGTGTGTGTAAGTTCACACCAGTCTCAGGGTGCTCACACACTCACCCTCACCCACTGTGAGTGTGTGTGCGTGTCCAGCTCACTCCAGTCTCTGGGTGCTCACACACTCACCTTCACCCACTGTGAGTGTGTGTGCGTGTCAGTTCACACCAGGCTCAGGGTGCTCACACACTCACCCTCACCCACTGTGAGAGTATGTGCATGTCCAGCTCACACCTAGTCTCAGGGTGCTCACACACTCACCTCACCCACTGTGAGAGTATGTGCATATCCAGCTCACTCCCAGTCTCAGGGAGCTCACATACTCACCCTCACCCACTGTGAGAGTGTGTGCGTGTCCAGCTCACACCCGTTCTCAGGGTGCTCACACACTCAAATTCACCCACTGTGAGCGTGTGTGCATGTCAGTTCACACCAGTCTCAGGGTGTTCACAAACTCACACTCACCCACTGTGAATGTGTGTGCGTGCCTAGCTCACTCCAGTCTCAGGGTGCTCACACGCTCACCTTCACCCACTGTGAGTGTGTGTGCGTGTCCAGCTCACTCCCAGTCTCAGGGTGCTCATACACTCAAGCTCACTCACTATGAATGTGTGTGCATGTCCAGCTCACACCAGTCTCAGGATGCTCACACACACACCCTCACCCACTGTGAGTGTGTGTGCGTGTCAGTTCACACCAATCTCAGGGTGCTCACACACTCACCCTCACCCACTGTGAGAGTATGTGCATGTCCAGCTCACACCTAGTCTCAGGGTGCTCACACACTCACCTCACCCACTGTGAGAGTATGTGCATATCCAGCTCACTCCCAGTCTCAGTGTGCTCACACACTCACCTCACCCACTGTGAGTGTGTGTGCATGTCCATCTCACTCCCAGTCTCAGGGTGCTCACAAACTCACCCTCACCCACTGTGAAAGTATTTGCGTGTCAGTTCACACCCAGTCTCAGGACGCTCACACACTCACCCTCACCCACTGAGAGTGTGTGTGCGTTTCCAGCTAACTCCCAGTCTCAGGGTGCTCACACACTCAAGCTCACTCACTATGAATGTGTGTGCATGTCCAGATCACACCGGTCTCAGGATGCTCACACACTCACCCTCACCCACTGTGAGAGCATGTGTGTGACAGTTCACACGAGTCTCAGGGTGCTCACACACTCACCCTCACCCACTGTAAGAGTGTGTGCGTGTCCAGTTCACTCCAGTCTCAGGGTGCTCACACACTCACCTTCACCCACTGTGAGAGTATGTGCGTGTCAGTTCACACCAGTCTCAGGGTGCTTACACACTCACTTCACCCACTGTGAGTGTGTGTGTGTCTCCAGCTCACTCTCAGTCACAGGATGCTCACACACTCACCCTCACCCACTGTGAGTGTGTGTGCGTGTCCAGCTCACTCCCAGTCTCAGGGTGCTCACACACTCAAGCTCACTCACTATGAATGTGTGTGCATGTCCAGCTCACTCCAGTCTCAGGGTGCTCACACACTCACCTTCACCCACTGTGAGAGTATGTGCGTGTCAGTTCACACCAGTCTCAGGGTGCTTACACACTCACTTCACCCACTGTGAGTGTGTGTGTGTGTCCCGCTCACTCTCAGTCACAGGATGCTCACACACTCACCCTCACCCACTGTGAGTGTGTGTGCGTGTCCAGCTCACTCCCAGTCTCAGGGTGCTCACACACTCAAGCTCACTCACTATGAATGTGTGTGCATGTCCAGCTCACACCCAGTCTCAGGATGCTCACACACTCACCCTCACCCACTGTGAGTGTGTGTGCGTGTCAGTTCACACCAGTCTCAGGGTGCTCACACACTCACCCTCACCCACTATGAGAGTATGTGCATGTCCAGCTCACACCCAGTCTCAGGATGCTCACACACTCACCTTCATCCACTGTGAGAGTGTGTGCATATCCAGCTCACTCCCAGTCTCAGGGTGCTCACACACTCACCTCACCCACTGTGAGTGTGTGTGCATGTCCATCTCACTCCCAGTCTCAGGGTGCTCACACACTCACCCTCACCCACTGTGAGAGTATTTGCGTGTCAGTTCACACCCAGTCTCAGGATGCTCACACACTCACCCTCACCCACTGTGAGTGTGTGTGCGTTTCCAGTTCACTCCCAGTCTCAGGGTGCTCACACACTCAAGCTCACTCACTATGAATGTGTGTGCATGTCCAGCTCACACCAGTCTCAGGATGCTCACACACTCACCCTCACCCACTGTGAGAGCATGTGTGTGTCAGTTCACACCAGTCTCAGGGTGCTCACACTCACCCTCACCCACTGTGAGTGTGTGTGCATGTCTGTTCACACCAGTCTCAGGGTGCTCAACACTCACGTTCACCCACTGTGAGTGTGTGTGCGTGTCAGTTCACACCAGTCTCAGGGTGCTTACACACTCACTTCACCCACTGTGAGTGTGTGTGTGTGTCCAGCTCACTCTCAGTCGCAGGATGCTCACACACTCACCCTCACCCACTGTGAGTGTGTGTGCGTGTCCAGCTCACTCCCAGTCTCAGGGTGCTCACACACTCAAGCTCACCCACTGTGAGTGTGTGTATGTGTCCAGCTCACTCCAGTCTCAGGATGCTCACACACTCACCTTCACCCACTGTGAGAGTGTGCGCGTGTGCAGCTCATTCCCAGTCTCAGGGTGCTCACACACTCACCTCACTCACTATGAGAGTGTGTGCATGTCAGTTCACACAAGTCTCAGGGTGCTCACACAGTCACCCTCACCCACTGTGAGCGTATGTGTGTGTCAGTTCACACCAGTCTCAGGGTGCTCACACACTCACCCTCACCCACTGTGAGTGTGTGTGCGTGTCCAGCTCACTCCAGTCTCTGGGTGCTCACACACTCACCTTCACCCACTGTGAGTGTGTGTACGTGTCAGTTCACACCAGGCTCAGGGTGCTCACACACTCACCTTCACCCACTGTGAGTGTGTGTGCGTATCCAGCTCACTCCCAGTCTCAGGGTGCTCACACATTCACCTTCACCCACTGTGAGTGTGTGTGCGTTTCAGTTCACACCAGTCTCAGGGTGCTCACACACTCACCCTCACCCACTGTGAGTGTGTGTGCATGTCAGTTCACACCAGTCTCAGGGAGCTCACACACTCATCTTCAATCACTGGGAGTGTTTGTGCATGTCCAGCTCACACCCAGTCTCTGGGTGCTCACACAATAACAGTCACCCACTGTGAGTGTGTGTGCGTGTCCAGCTCACACCCAGTCTCAGGGTGCTCACACACTCACCCTCACCCACTGTGAGAGCATGTGTGTGTCAGTTCACACCAGTCTCAGGGTGCTCACACACTCACCCTCACCCACTGTGAGAGCATGTGTGTGTCAGTTCACACCAGTCTCAGGGTGCTCACACACTCACCCTCACCCACTGTAAGTGTGTGTGCGTGTCCAGTTCACTCCAGTCTCAGGGTGCTCACACACTCACCTTCACCCACTGTGAGAGTATGTGCGTGTCAGTTCACACCAGTCTCAGGGTGCTTACACACTCACTTCACCCACTGTGAGTGTGTGTGTGTGTCCAGCTCACTCTCAGTCACAGGATGCTCACACACTCACCCTCACCCACTGTAAGTGTGTGTGCGTGTCCAGCTCACTCCCAGTCTCAGGGTGCTCACACACTCAAGCTCACTCACTATGAATGTGTGTGCATGTCCAGCTCACACCAGTCTCAGGATGCTCACACACACACCCTCACCCACTGTGAGTGTGTGTGCGTGTCAGTTCACACCAATCTCAGGGTGCTCACACACTCACCCTCACCCACTGTGAGAGTATGTGCATGTCCAGCTCACACCTAGTCTCAGGGTTCTCACACACTCACCTCACCCACTGTGAGAGTATGTGCATATCCAGCTCACTCCCAGTCTCAGGGTGCTCACACACTCACCTCACCCACTGTGAGTGTGTGTGCATGTCCATCTCACTCCCAGTCTCAGGGTGCTCACACACTCACCCTCACCCACTGTGAGAGTATTTGCGTGTCAGTTCACACCCAGTCTCAGGATGCTCACACACTCACCCTCACCCACTGAGAGTGTGTGTGCGTTTCCAGCTAACTCCCAGGCTCAGGGTGCTCACACACTCAAGCTCACTCACTATGAATGTGTGTGCATGTCCAGTTCACACCGGTCTCAGGATGCTCACACACTCACCCTCACCCACTGTGAGAGCATGTGTGTGTCAGTTCACACGAGTCTCAGGGTGCTCACACACTCACCCTCACCCACTGTAAGTGTGTGTGCGTGTCCAGTTCACTCCAGTCTCAGGGTGCTCACACATTCACCTTCACCCACTGTGAGAGTATGTGCGTGTCAGTTCACACCAGTCTCAGGGTGCTTACACACTCACTTCACCCACTGTGAGTGTGTGTGCGTGTCCAGCTCACTCCCAGTCTCAGGGTGCCCACACACTCAAGCTCACTCACTATGAATGTGTGTGCATGTCCAGCTCACACCAGTCTCAGGATGCTCACACACACACGCTCACCCACTGTGAGTGTGTGTATGTGTCCAGCTCACTCCAGTCTCAGGATGCTCACACACTCACCTTCACCCACTGTGAGAGTGTGCGCGTGTGCAGCTCATTCCCAGTCTCAGGGTGCTCACACACTCACCTCACTCACTATGAGAGTGTGTGCATGTCAGTTCACACAAGTCTCAGGGTGCTCACACAGTCACCCTCACCCACTGTGAGCGTATGTGTGTGTAAGTTCACACCAGTCTCAGGGTGCTCACACACTCACCCTCACCCAGTGTGAGTGTGTGTGCGTGTCCAGCTCACTCCAGTCTCTGGGTGCTCACACACTCACCTTCACCCACTGTGAGTGTGTGTGCGTGTCAGTTCACACCAGGCTCAGGGTGCTCACACACTCACCCTCACCCACTGTGAGAGTATGTGCATGTCCAGCTCACACCTAGTCTCAGGGTGCTCACACACTCACCTCACCCACTGTGAGAGTATGTGCATATCCAGCTCACTCCCAGTCTCAGGGTGCTCACATACTCACCCTCACCCACTGTGAGAGTGTGTGCGTGTCCAGCTCACACCCGTTCTCAGGGTGCTCACACACTCAAATTCACCCACTGTGAGCGTGTGTGCATGTCAGTTCACACCAGTCTCAGGGTGTTCACAAACTCACACACACCCACTGTGAATGTGTGTGCGTGCCTAGCTCACTCCAGTCTCAGGGTGCTCACACGCTCACCTTCACCCACTGTGAGTGTGTGTGCGTGTCCAGCTCACTCCCAGTCTCAGGGTGCTCACACACTCAAGCTCACTCACTATGAATGTGTATGCATGTCCAGCTCACACCAGTCTCAGGATGCTCACACACACACCCACACCCACTGTGAGTGTGTGTGCGTGTCAGTTCACACCAATCTCAGGGTGCTCACACACTCACCCTCACCCACTGTGAGAGTATGTGCATGTCCAGCTCACACCTAGTCTCAGGGTTCTCACACACTCACCTCACCCACTGTGAGAGTATGTGCATATCCAGCTCACTCCCAGTCTCAGGGTGCTCACACACTCACCTCACCCACTGTGAGTGTGTGTGCATGTCCATCTCACTCCCAGTCTCAGGGTGCTCACACACTCACCCTCACCCACTGTGAGAGTATTTGCGTGTCAGTTCACACCCAGTCTCAGGATGCTCACACACTCACCCTCACCCACTGAGAGTGTGTGTGCGTTTCCAGCTAACTCCCAGTCTCAGGGTGCTCACACACTCAAGCTCACTCACTATGAATGTGTGTGCATGTCCAGTTCACACCGGTCTCAGGATGCTCACACACTCACCCTCACCCACTGTGAGAGCATGTGTGTGTCAATTCACACGAGTCTCAGGGTGCTCACACACTCACCCTCACCCACTGTAAGTGTGTGTGCGTGTCCAGTTCACTCCAGTCTCAGGGTGCTCACACATTCACCTTCACCCACTGTGAGAGTATGTGCGTGTCAGTTCACACCAGTCTCAGGGTGCTTACACACTCACTTCACCCACTGTGAGTGTGTGTGTGTGTCCAGCTCACTCTCAGTCACAGGATGCTCACACACTCACCCTCACCCACTGTGAGTGTGTGTGCGTGTCCAGCTCACACCCAGTCTCAGGGTGCTCACACACTCAAGCTCACTCACTATGAATGTGTGTGCATGTCCAGCTCACACCAGTCTCAGGATGCTCACACACTCACCCTCACCCACTGTGAGTGTGTGTGTGTGTCCAGCTCACTCCAGTCTCAGGATGCTCACACACTCACCTTCACCCACTGTGAGAGTGTGCGCGTGTGCAGCTCATTCCCAGTCTCAGGGTGCTCACACACTCACCTCACTCACTATGAGAGTGTGTGCATGTCAGTTCACACAAGTCTCAGGGTGCTCACACAGTCACCCTCACCCACTGTGAGCGTATGTGTGTGTAAGTTCACACCAGTCTCAGGGTGCTCACACACTCACCCTCACCCACTGTGAGTGTGTGTGCGTGTCCAGCTCACTCCAGTCTCTGGGTGCTCACACACTCACCTTCACCCACTGTGAGTGTGTGTGCGTGTCAGTTCACACCAGGCTCAGGGTGCTCACACACTCACCCTCACCCACTGTGAGAGTATGTGCATGTCCAGCTCACACCTAGTCTCAGGGTGCTCACACACTCACCTCACCCACTGTGAGAGTATGTGCATATCCAGCTCACTCCCAGTCTCAGGGAGCTCACATACTCACCCTCACCCACTGTGAGAGTGTGTGCGTGTCCAGCTCACACCCGTTCTCAGGGTGCTCACACACTCAAATTCACCCACTGTGAGCGTGTGTGCATGTCAGTTCACACCAGTCTCAGGGTGTTCACAAACTCACACTCACCCACTGTGAATGTGTGTGCGTGCCTAGCTCACTCCAGTCTCAGGGTGCTCACACGCTCACCTTCACCCACTGTGAGTGTGTGTGCGTGTCCAGCTCACTCCCAGTCTCAGGGTGCTCATACACTCAAGCTCACTCACTATGAATGTGTGTGCATGTCCAGCTCACACCAGTCTCAGGATGCTCACACACACACCCTCACCCACTGTGAGTGTGTGTGCGTGTCAGTTCACACCAATCTCAGGGTGCTCACACACTCACCCTCACCCACTGTGAGAGTATGTGCATGTCCAGCTCACACCTAGTCTCAGGGTGCTCACACACTCACCTCACCCACTGTGAGAGTATGTGCATATCCAGCTCACTCCCAGTCTCAGTGTGCTCACACACTCACCTCACCCACTGTGAGTGTGTGTGCATGTCCATCTCACTCCCAGTCTCAGGGTGCTCACAAACTCACCCTCACCCACTGTGAAAGTATTTGCGTGTCAGTTCACACCCAGTCTCAGGACGCTCACACACTCACCCTCACCCACTGAGAGTGTGTGTGCGTTTCCAGCTAACTCCCAGTCTCAGGGTGCTCACACACTCAAGCTCACTCACTATGAATGTGTGTGCATGTCCAGTTCACACCGGTCTCAGGATGCTCACACACTCACCCTCACCCACTGTGAGAGCATGTGTGTGTCAGTTCACACGAGTCTCAGGGTGCTCACACACTCACCCTCACCCACTGTAAGAGTGTGTGCGTGTCCAGTTCACTCCAGTCTCAGGGTGCTCACACACTCACCTTCACCCACTGTGAGAGTATGTGCGTGTCAGTTCACACCAGTCTCAGGGTGCTTACACACTCACTTCACCCACTGTGAGTGTGTGTGTGTCTCCAGCTCACTCTCAGTCACAGGATGCTCACACACTCACCCTCACCCACTGTGAGTGTGTGTGCGTGTCCAGCTCACTCCCAGTCTCAGGGTGCTCACACACTCAAGCTCACTCACTATGAATGTGTGTGCATGTCCAGCTCACACCAGTCTCAGGATGCTCACACACACACGCTCACCCACTGTGAGTGTGTGTATGTGTCCAGCTCACTCCAGTCTCAGGATGCTCACACACTCACCTTCACCCACTGTGAGAGTGTGCGCGTGTGCAGCTCATTCCCAGTCTCAGGGTGCTCACACACTCACCTCACTCACTATGAGAGTGTGTGCATGTCAGTTCACACAAGTCTCAGGGTGCTCACACAGTCACCCTCACCCACTGTGAGCGTATGTGTGTGTAAGTTCACACCAGGCTCAGGGTGCTCACACACTCACCCTCACCCACTGTGAGAGTATGTGCATGTCCAGCTCACACCTAGTCTCAGGGTGCTCACACACTCACCTCACCCACTGTGAGAGTATGTGCATATCCAGCTCACTCCCAGTCTCAGGGTGCTCACATACTCACCCTCACCCACTGTGAGAGTGTGTGCGTGTCCAGCTCACACCCGTTCTCAGGGTGCTCACACACTCAAATTCACCCACTGTGAGCGTGTGTGCATGTCAGTTCACACCAGTCTCAGGGTGTTCACAAACTCACACTCACCCACTGTGAATGTGTGTGCGTGCCTAGCTCACTCCAGTCTCAGGGTGCTCACACGCTCACCTTCACCCACTGTGAGTGTGTGTGCGTGTCAGTTCACACCAGGCTCAGGGTGCTCACACACTCACCCTCACCCACTGTGAGAGTATGTGCATGTCCAGCTCACACCTAGTCTCTGGGTGCTCACACACTCACCTCACCCACTGTGAGAGTATGTGCATATCCAGCTCACTCCCAGTCTCAGGGTGCTCACACACTCACCTCACCCTCTGTGAGTGTGTGTGTGTGTCCAGCTCACTCCCAGCCTCAGGGTGCTCACACACTCACCCTCACTCACTATGAATGTGTGTGCATGTCCAGCTCACACCATTCTCAGGGTGCTCACATACTCACCCTCACCCACTGTGAGAGTGTGTGCGTGTCCAGCTCACACCCATTCTCAGGGTGCTCACACACTCACCGTCACCCACTGTGAGCTTGTGTGCATGTCAGTTCATACCAGTCTCAGGGTGTTCACAAACTCACACTCACCCACTGTGAATGTGTGTGCGTGCCTAGCTCACTCCAGTCTTAGGGTGCTCACACGCTCACCTTCACCCACTGTGAGTGTGTGTGCGTGTCAGTTCACAACAGTCTCAGGGTGCACACACACTCACCCTCACCCACTGTGAATGTGTGTGCGTGTCCAGCTCACTCTCAGTCACAGGATGCTCACATACTCACCCTCACCCACTGTGAGTGTGTGTGCGTGTCCAGCTCACTCCCAGTCTCAGGGTGCTCACACACTCAAGCTCACTCACTATGAATGTGTGTGCATGTCCAGCTCACACCAGTCACAGGATGCTCACACACTCACCCTCACCCACTGTGAGTGTGTGTGTGTCCATCTTACTCCAGTCTCAGGATGCTCACACACTCCCCTTCACCCACTGCGAGAGTGTGTGCGTGTGCAGCTCATTCCCAGTCTCAGGCTGCTCACACACTCACCTCACTCACTATGAGAGTGTGTGCATGTCAGTTCACATCAGTCTCAGGGTGTTCACACACTCACCCTCTCCCACAGTGAGTGTGGGTGCGTGTCAGTTCACACCAGTCTCAGGGCGGTTAGATGCTCACCGTTACCCACTGTGAGTGTGTGTGCGTGTCAGTTCACACCAGTCTCAGGGTGCTCACACACTCACCCTCAGCCACTGTGAGTTTGTGTGCATGTCCAGCTCACTCCCAGTCTCAGGGTGCTCACACACTCAAGCTCACTCACTTTGAATGTGTGTGCATGTCCAGCTCACACCAGTCTCAGGATGCTCACACACTCACCCTCACCCACTGTGAGTGTGTGTGTGTGTCCATGTCACTCCAGTCTCAGGGTGCTCACACACTCACCTTCACCCACTGTGAGAGTGTGTGCGTGTGCAGCTCATTACCAGTCTCAGGGTGCTCACACACTCACCTCACTCAATATGAGAGTGTGTGCATGTCAGTTCACACCAGTCTCATGGTGTTCACACACTCACCCTCACCCACTGTGAGTGTGTGTGCGTGTCAGATCACACCAGTCTCAGGGTGCTCAGACGCTCACCCTCACCCACTGTGAGTGTGTGTGCGTATCCAGCTCACTCCCAGTCTCAGGGTGCTCACACACTCACCCTCACTCACTATGAATGTGTGTGCATGTCCAGCTCACACCAGTCTCAGGGTGCTCACATTCTCACCCTCACCCACTGTGAGAGTGTGTGTGTGTCCAGCTCACACCCATTCTCAGGGTGCTCACACACTCACCTTCACCCACTGTGAGAGTGTGTGCATGTCAGTTCACACCAGTCTCAGGGTGTTCACACACTCACCCTCACCCACTGTGAGTGTGTGCACGTGTCAGTTCACACCAGTCTCAGGGTGCTCACACACTCACCGTCACCCACTGTGAATGTGTGTGCGTGCCTAGCTCACTCCAGTCTCAGGGTGCTCACACACCCTCCTTCACCCACTGTGACTGTGTGTGCGTGTCAGTTCACAACAGTCTCAGGGTGCTCACACACTCACCCTCACCCACTGTGAGTGTGTGTGCGTATCCAGCTCACTCCAGTCTCAGGGTGCTCACACACTCACCTTCACCCACTGTGAGAGTATGTGCGTGTAAGTTCACAAGTCTCAGGGTGCTCACACACTCACCCTCAGCCACTGTTTGTGTGTGTGCGTGTCCAGCTCACTCCAGTCTCAGGGGGCGCACACACTCACCTTCACCCACTGCGAGTGTGTGTGCGTGTCAGTTCACACCAGTCTCAGGGTGCTCACACACTCACCCTCACCCACTGTGAGTGTGTGTGCGTGTCAGTTCACACCCAGTCTCAGTGTGCTCACACACTCACCCTCACCCACTGTGAGAGTGTGTGCGTGTCCACCTCACACCCAGTCTCAGGGTGCTTACACACTCACTTCACCCACTGTGAGTGTGTGTGTGTTTCCAGCTCACTCTCAGTCACAGGGTGCTCACATACTCACCCTCACCCACTGTGAGTGTGTGTGCATGTCCAGCTCACTCCCAGTCTCAGGGTGCTCACACACTCAAGCTCACTCACTATGAATGTGTGTGCATGTCCAGCTCACACCAGTCACAGGATGCTCACACACTCACCCTCACCCACTGTGAGTGTGTGTGTGTCCATCTTACTCCAGTCTCAGGATGCTCACACACTCCGCTTCACCCACTGTGAGAGTGTGTGCGTGTGCAGCTCATTCCCAGTCTCAGGGTGCTCACACACTCACCTCACTCACTATGAGAGTGTGTGCATGTCAGTTCACATCAGTCTCAGGGTGTTCACACACTCACCCTCTCCCACAGTGAGTGTGGGTGCGTGTCAGTTCACACCAGTCTCAGGGCGGTTAGATGCTCACCGTTACCCACTGTGAGTGTGTGTGCGTGTCAGTTCACACCAGTCTCAGGGTGCTCACACACTCACCCTCAGCCACTGTGAGTTTGTGTGCATGTCCAGCTCACTCCCAGTCTCAGGGTGCTCACACACTCAAGCTCACTCACTTTGAATGTGTGTGCATGTCCAGCTCACACCAGTCTCAGGATGCTCACACACTCACCCTCACCCACTGTGAGTGTGTGTGTGTGTCCATGTCACTCCAGTCTCAGGGTGCTCACACACTCACCTTCACCCACTGTGAGAGTGTGTGCGTGTGCAGCTCATTACCAGTCTCAGGGTGCTCACACACTCACCTCACTCAATATGAGAGTGTGTGCATGTCAGTTCACACCAGTCTCATGGTGTTCACACACTCACCCTCACCCACTGTGAGTGTGTGTGCGTGTCAGATCACACCAGTCTCAGGGTGCTCAGACGCTCACCCTCACCCACTGTGAGTGTGTGTGCGTATCCAGCTCACTCCCAGTCTCAGGGTGCTCACACACTCACCCTCACTCACTATGAATGTGTGTGCATGTCCAGCTCACACCAGTCTCAGGGTGCTCACATTCTCACCCTCACCCACTGTGAGAGTGTGTGTGTGTCCAGCTCACACCCATTCTCAGGGTGCTCACACACTCACCTTCACCCACTGTGAGCGTGTGTGCATGTCAGTTCACACCGGTCTCAGGGTGTTCACACACTCACCCTCACCCACTGTGAGTGTGTGCACGTGTCAGTTCACACCAGTCTCAGGGTGCTCACACACTCACCGTCACCCACTGTGAATGTGTGTGCGTGCCTAGCTCACTCCAGTCTCAGGGTGCTCACACACCCTCCTTCACCCACTGTGACTGTGTGTGCGTGTCAGTTCACAACTGTCTCAGGGTGCTCACACACTCACCCTCACCCACTGTGAGTGTGTGTGCGTGTCCAGCTCACTCCAGTCTCAGAGTGCTCACACACTCACCTTCACCCACTGTGAGAGTATGTGCGTGTAAGTTCACACCAGTCTCAGGGTGCTCACACACTCACCCTCACCCACTGTGTGTGTGCGTGTCCAGCTCACTCCAGTCTCAGGGTGCGCACACACTCACCTTCACCCACTGGGAGTGTGTGTGCGTGTCAGTTCACGCCAGTCTCAGGGTGCTCACACACTCACCCTCACCCACTGTGAGTGTGTGTGCGTGTCAGTTCACACCCAGTCTCAGTGTGCTCACACACTCACCCTCACCCACTGTGAGAGTGTGTGCGTGTCCACCTCACACCCAGTCTCAGGGTGCTTACACACTCACTTCACCCACTGTGAGTGTGTGTGTGTTTCCAGCTCACTCTCAGTCACAGGGTGCTCACATACTCACCCTCACCCACTGTGAGTGTGTGTGCATGTCCAGCTCACTCCCAGTCTCAGGGTGCTCACACACTCAAGCTCACTCACTATGAATGTGTGTGCATGTCCAGCTCACACCAGTCACACGATGCTCACACACTCACCCTCACCCACTGTGAGTGTGTGTGTGTCCATCTTACTCCAGTCTCAGGATGCTCACACACTCCGCTTCACCCACTGTGAGAGTGTGTGCGTGTGCAGCTCATTCCCAGTCTCAGGGTGCTCACACACTCACCTCACTCACTATGAGAGTGTGCGCATGTCAGTTCACATCAGTCTCAGGGTGCTCACACAGTCACTCTGACCCACTGTGAGAGTATGTGTGTCAGTTCACAGAAGTCTCAGGGTGCTCACACACTCACCCTCACCCACTGTGAGTGTGTGTGCGTGTCCAGCTCACTCCAGTCTCTGGGTGCTCACACACTCACCTCACCCACTGTGAGAGTATGTGCATATCCAGCTCACTCCCAGTCTCAGGGTGCTCACACACTCACCTCACCCTCTGTGAGTGTGTGTGTGTGTCCAGCTCACTCCCAGTCTCAGGGTGCTCACACACTCACCCTCACTCATTATGAATGTGTGTGCATGTCCAGCTCACACCAGTCTCAGGGTGCTCACATACTCACCCTCACCCACTGTGAGAGTGTGTGTGTGTCCAGCTCACACCCATTCTCAGGGTGCTCACACACTCACCTTCACCCACTGTGAGCGTGTGTGCATGTCACTTCACACCAGTCTCAGGGTGTTCACATGCTCACCCTCACCCACTGTGAATGTGTGTGCGTGCCTAGCTCACTCCAGTCTCAGGGTGCTCACACACTCACCTTCACCCACTGTGAGTGTGTGTGCGTGTCAGTTCACACCAGTCTCAGGGTGCTCACACACTCATCTTCACCCACTGTGAGTGTGTATGCGTGTCAGTTCACACCAGTCTCAGGGTGCTCACGCACTCACCCTCACCCACTGTGAGTGTGTGTGCGTGTCAGTTCACACCCAGTCTCAGTGTGCTCACACACTCACCCTCACCCACTTTGAGAGTGTGTGCGTGTCCAGCTCACACCCAGTCTCAGGGTGCTTACACACTCACTTCACCCACTGTGAGTGTGTGTGTGTGTGTCCAGCTCACTCTCAGTCACAGGATGCTCACACACTCACCCTCACCCACTGTGAGTGTGTGTGCGTGTCCAGCTCACTCCCAGTCTCAGGGTGCTCACACACTCAAGCTCACTCACTATGACTGTGTGTGCATGTCCAGTTCACACCGGTCTCAGGATGCTCACACACTCACCCTCACCCACTGTGAGAGTGTGTGTGTCCAGCTCACTCCAGACTCAGGATGCTCACACACTCACCTCACTCACTATGAGAGTGTGTGCATGTCAATTCACACCAGTCTCAGGGTGTTCACACGCTCACCCTTACCCACTGTGAGTGTGTGTGTGTGCCTAGCTCACTCCAGTCTCAGGGTGCTCACACACTCACCCTCACCCACTGTGAGTGTGTGTGCATGTCCAGCTCACTCCAGTCTCAGGGTGCGCACACACTCACCTTCACCCACTGTGAGTGTGTGTGCGTGTCAGTTCACACCCAGTCTCAAGGTGCTCACACACTCACCCTCACCCACTGTGAGTGTGTGTACGTGTCAGTTCACACCCAGTCTCAGTGTGCTCACACACTCACCCTCACCCACTTTGAGAGTGTGTGCGTGTCCAGCTCACACCCAGTCTCAGGGTGCTTACACACTCACTTCACCCACTGTGAGTGTGTGTGTGTGTCCAGCTCACTCTCAGTCACAGGATGCTCACACACTCACCCTCACCCACTGTGAGTGTGTGTGCGTGTCCAGCTCACTCCCAGTCTCAGGGTGCTCACACACTCAATCTCACTCACTATGAATGTGTGTGCATGTCCAGCTCACACCAGTCTCAGGATGCTCACACACTCACCCTCACCCACTGTGAGTGTGTGTGTGTCCATCTCACTCCAGTCTCAGGATGCTCACACACTCACCTTCACCCACTGTGAGTGTGTGTGCGTGTCAGTTCACACCCATTCTCAGGGTGCTCACACACTCACCTTCACCCACTGTGAGCGTGTGTGCATTTCAGTTCACACCAGTCTCAGGGTGTTCACACGCTCACCCTCACCCACTGTGAATGTGTGTGCGTGCCTAGCTCACTCCAGTCTCAGGGTGCTCACACACTCACCTTCACCCACTGTGAGTGTGTGTGCGTGTCAGTTCACACCAGTCTCAGGGTGCTCACACACTCATCTTCACCCACTGTGAGTGTGTGTGCGTGTCCAGCTCACACCCCGTCTCAGGGTGCTCACACACTCACCCTCACCCACTGTGAGAGCATGTGTGCGTCAGTTCACACCAGTCTCAGGGTGCTCACACACTCCCCTTCACCCACTGTGAGAGTGTGTGCGTGTGCAGCTCATTCCCAGTCTCAGGGTGCTCACACACTCACCTCACTCACTATGAGAGTGTGTGCATGTCAGTTCACATCAGTCTCAGGGTGTTCACACACTCACCCTCACCCACAGTGAGTGTGTGTGCGTGTCAGTTCACACCAGTCTCAGGGTGCTTAGATGCTCACCCTTACCCCCTGTGAGTGTGTGTGCGTGTCAGTTCACACCAGTCTCAGGGTGTTCACACACTCACCCTCACCCACTGTGAGTTTGGTTGCATGTCCAGCTCACTCCCAGTCTCAGGATGCTCACACACTCACCCTCACCCACTGTGAGCGTGTGTGCGTGTCAGTTCACACCAGTCTCAGGGTGCTCAGACGCTCACCCTTACCCACTGTGTGTGTGCGTGTCAGTTCACACCAGTCTCAGGGTGCTCACACACTCACCCTCACCCACTGTGAGAGTACGTGCATATTCAGCTCACACCCAGTCTCAGGGTGCTCACACACTCACCCTCACCCACTGTGAGTGTGTGTGCATGTTCAGCTCAAACCCAATCTCAGGGTGCTCACACACTCACCTCACCCACTGTGGGAGTGTGTGCGTATCCAGCTCACTCCCAGTCTCAGGGTGCTCACACACTCACCCTCACTCACTATGAATGTGTGTGCATGTCCAGCTCACACCAGTCTCAGGGTGCTCACATACTCACCCTCACCCACTGTGAGAGTGTGTGTGTGTCCAGCTCACACCCATTCTCAGGGTGCTCACACACTCACCTTCACCCACTGTGAGCGTGTGTGCATGTCAGTTCACACCGGTCTCAGGGTGTTCACACACTCACCCTCACCCACTGTGAGTGTGTGCACGTGTCAGTTCACACCAGTCTCAGGGTGCTCACACACTCACCCTCACCCACTGTGAATGTGTGTGCGTGCCTAACTCACTCCAGTCTCAGGGTGCTCACACACCCTCCTTCACCCACTGTGAGTGTGTGTCCGTGTCAGTTCACAACTGTCTCAGGGTGCTCACACACTCACCCTCACCCACTGTGAGAGCATGTGTGTGTCAGTTCACACCAGTCTCAGGGTGCTCACACACTCACCCTCACCCACTGTGAGTGTGTGTGCGTGTCCAGCTCACTCCAGTCTCAGAGTGCTCACACACTCACCTTCACCCACTGTGAGAGTATGTGCGTGTAAGTTCACACCAGTCTCAGGGTGCTCACATACTCACCCTCACCCACTGTGAGTGTGTGTGCGTGTCTAGCTCACTCCAGTCTCAGGGTGCGCACACACTCATCTTCACCCACTGTGAGTGTGTGTGTGTGTCAGTTCACACCAGTCTCAGGGTGCTCACACACTCACCCTCACCCACTTTGAGTGTGTGTGCATGTCAGTTCACGCCTAGTCTCAGTGTGCTCACACACTCACCTTCACCCACTGTGAAATTGTTTGCGTGCCCAGCTCACACCAAGTCTCAGGGTGCTCACACACTTACCTCACCCACTGTGAGTGTGTGTGTATGTCCAGCTCACACCCTGTCTCAGGGTGCTCACACACTCACCTCACCAACTTTGAGTGTGTGTGCATGTCTAGCTCACTCCCAGTCTCAGGGTGCTCACACACTCACCCTCAACCGCTTTGAGAGTATTTGCGTGTCATTTCACACCCAGTCTCAGGGTACTCACACACTCACCCTCCCCCACTGAGAGTGTGTGTGCGTTTCCAGCTCACTCCCAGTCTCAGGGTGCTCACACACTCAAGCTCACTCACTATGACTGTGTGTGCATGTCCAGTTCACACCGGTCTCAGGATGCTCACACACTCACCCTTACCCACTGTGAGAGTGTGTGTGTCCAGCTCACTCCAGACTCAGGATGCTCACACACTCACCTCACTCACTATGAGAGTGTGTGCATGTCAATTCACACCAGTCTCAGGGTGTTCACACGCTCACCCTTACCCACTGTGAGTGTGTGTGCGTGCCTAGCTCACTCCAGTCTCAGGGTGCTCACACACTCACCCTCACCCACTGTGAGTGTGTGTGCATGTCCAGCTCACTCCAGTCTCAGGGTGCGCACACACTCACCTTCACCCACTGTGAGTGTGTATGCGTGTCAGTTCACACCAGACTCAGGGTGCTCACACACTCACCCTCACCCACTGTGAGTGTGTGTGCGTGTCAGTTCACACCCAGTCTCAGTGTGCTCACACACTCACCCTCACCCACTTTGAGAGTGTGTGCGTGTCCAGCTCACACCCAGTCTCAGGGTGCTTACACACTCACTTCACCCACTGTGAGTGTGTGTGTGTGTGTGTCCAGCTCACTCTCAGTCACAGGATGCTCACACACTCACCCTCACCCACTGTGAGTGTGTGTGCGTGTCCAGCTCACTCCCAGTCTCAGGGTGCTCACACACTCAAGCTCACTCACTATGACTGTGTGTGCATGTCCAGTTCACACCGGTCTCAGGATGCTCACACACTCACCCTCACCCACTGTGAGAGTGTGTGTGTCCAGCTCACTCCAGACTCAGGATGCTCACACACTCACCTCACTCACTATGAGAGTGTGTGCATGTCAATTCACACCAGTCTCAGGGTGTTCACACGCTCACCCTTACCCACTGTGAGTGTGTGTGTGTGCCTAGCTCACTCCAGTCTCAGGGTGCTCACACACTCACCCTCACCCACTGTGAGTGTGTGTGCATGTCCAGCTCACTCCAGTCTCAGGGTGCGCACACACTCACCTTCACCCACTGTGAGTGTGTGTGCGTGTCAGTTCACACCCAGTCTCAGGGTGCTCACACACTCAATCTCACTCACTATGAATGTGTGTGCATGTCCAGCTCACACCAGTCTCAGGATGCTCACACACTCACCCTCACCCACTGTGAGTGTGTGTGTGTCCATCTCACTCCAGTCTCAGGATGCTCACACACTCACCTTCACCCACTGTGAGTGTGTGTGCGTGTCAGTTCACACCAGTCTCAGGGTGCTCACACACTCACCCTCACCCACTGTGAGTGTGTGTGTGTGTCAGTTCACACCCAGTCTCAGTGTGCTCACACACTCACCCTCACCCACTTTGAGAGTGTGTGCGTGTCCAGCTCACACCCAGTCTCAGGGTGCTTACACACTCACTTCACTCACTATGAATGTGTGTGCATGTCCATCTCACACCAGTCTCAGGATGCTCACACACTCACCCTCACCCACTGTGAGTGTATGTGTGTCCATCTCACTCCAGTCTCAGGATGCTCACACACTCACCTTCACCCACTGTGAGTGTGTGTGCGTGTGCAGCTCATTCCCAGTCTCAGGGTGCTCACACACTCACCTCACTCACTATGAGAGTGTGTGCATGTCAGTTCACACCAGTCTCATGGTGTTCACACACTCACCCTCACCCACTGTGAGTGCGTGTGCGTGTCAGTTCACACCAGTCTCAGGGTGCTTAGATGCTCACCCTTACCCACTGTGAGTGTGTGTGCATGTCAGTTCACACCAGTCTCAGGGTGCTCACACACTCACCTTCACCCACTGTGAGTGTGTGTGCGTGTCCAGCTCACTCCCAGTCTCAGGGTGCTCACACACTCAAGCTCACTCACTTTGAATATGTGTGCATGTCCAGCTCACACCAGTCTCAGGATGCTCACACATTCACCCTCACCCACTGTGAGTGTTTGTGTGTGTCCATGTCACTCCAGTCTCAGGGTGCTCACACACTCACCTTCACCCACTGTGAGAGTGTGTGCGTGTGCAGCTCATTCGCAGTCTCAGGGTGCTCACACACTCACCTCACTCAATATGAGAGTGTGTGCATGTCAGTTCACACCGGTCTCATGGTGTTCACACACTCACCCTCACCCACTGTGAGTGTGTGTGCGTGTCAGTTCACACCAGTCTCAGGGTGCTCAGATGCTCACCCTTACCCACTGTGTGTGTGCGTGTCAGTTCACACCAGTCTCAGGGTGCTCACGCACTCACCCTCACCCATTGTGAGTGTACGTGCATGTCCAGCTCACACCCAGTCTCAGGGTGCTCACACACTCACCCTCACCCACTGTGAGTGTGTGTGCATGTCCAGCTCACACCCAGTCTCAGGGTGCTCACACACTCACCTCACCCACTGTGAGTGTGTGTGCGTATCCAGCTCACTCCCAGTCTCAGGGTGCTCACACACTCACCTCACCCTCTGTGAGTGTGTGTGTGCGTGTCCAGCTCACTCCCAGTCTCAGGGTGCTCACACACTCACCCTCACTCACTATGAATGTGTGTGCATGTCCAGCTCACACCAGTCTCAGGATGCTCACACATCACCCTCACCCACTGTGAGTGTGTGTGTGTGTCCAGCTCACTCCAGTCTCAGGATGCTCACACACTCACCCTCACCCACTGTGAGTGTGTGTGCATGTCCAGCTCACTCCCAGTCTCAGGGTGCTCACTCGCTCACCCTTACCCACTGTGAGTGTGTGTGCATGATCAGCTCACTCCCAGTCTCAGTGTGCTCACACACTCACCCTCACCCACTGTGAGTGTGTGTGCATTTCCAGCTCACTCCCTGTCTCAGGGTGCTCACACACTCACCTTCACCCACTGTGAGTGTGTGTGCGTATGCAGCTCACTCCCAGTCTCAGGGTGCTCACACACTCACCTTCACCCACTGTGACTGTGTGTGCGTGTCAGTTCACACCAGTCTCAGGGTGCTCACACACTCACCTTACCCACTGTGAGTGTGTGTGCGTGTCCAGCTCACACCCAATCTCAGGGTGCTCACACACTCACCCTCACCCACTGTGAGAGTCTTTGTGTGTCAGTTCACACCAGTCTCAGGGTGCTCACACGTTCACCCTCACCCATTGTAAGAGTGGGTGAGAGTGCCTGTTGATGCTTGGAGGCTTGAGTGAATGAGAACCCTGAGACTGGGAGTGAGCCAGGCACACATAGTCCCCTCCCCCTCACCCCCTCTCCCATACACTCACTTACTCACCCTCACACACATTACACATACACCCTCACATACACACACACATACACTCTCACGCACCCTCACACACATACACCCTCACTCACACCCTCACACACACATACACGCTCACACACACATACACCCTCACTCACCCTCACACACATACACCCTCACTCACACCTTCACACACACATACACCCTCACATACATACGACACACATACGCCCTCACACTCACTCACGCTCATACATACTCACTCACCTTCACATACTCACCTTCACACACACTCATCCACCCTCACTCACCTATCCTCAGACACACACACACTCACTCACCCTCACAAATACTCACTCACCCACCATCCTCACACACACTGACTGACACTTGCTCACTCTCACAAAAACTCACTCTCTCACGCACACAGAGGGGCTTCATGGGCCGGGCCGCGGGTGGGACAAGTCTGTCTTAGCTGAACCTCTTCCTTAGTCCCGCCTATGTCATCGGTACCCCATGTGAACCATGACAACCAGATCTTTCCCCGCCCACTCCAGGTTTTTCTCCCGCCCTCAGGAAATGTCCCTTAACCCTGGCACTGGGCAGGCAACACAGCTTTTGGATTTCATGGCTCTCAACAGCAGGCAACGTTATCTATCCCCCCTCGCTCTCCTGCCCCCAATACAACAACAACTCCCCCCACTTGTATGGCTCACTGCAACATGGTGCTGTGGTCAACTGCTCGTCGTCTCCCCAGTCCCTGCTCTTGTCAGTACAGGCTACAAGAACCTCAGACCTACTGGGCATATTTCAAGGCCTGAGGCTCCTCCACTTCTACCTTCCAGATCCCCACCCACAGTCACGCCCTCCTGTCCCTGACCACAGATCAAATTCGCAGCACCTAGCCTAAAAGACGTGACTGCCTCCTGGAACAAAACGTCCAGGTTACTTTCCCCTTCCCTGATGCATCACAGTGTCTGAAACTCAGACCCCAGCTCATCAACTCCGAGCTGAAGTTCCTCAAACTGTGGACCTTTACCGCATATGTGGTTGCTGTGGAACACACAGGTGTCCACCAGCTCCCACGTGCTACAGCTGCTACACATCACCTCTCCTGCCATCTTTACTGTGCTTTATTTAACAAATCAGGTTTATAAATATCACTCAATGACTACCTGTAGTTATACCAGGTGGTTTAAGTAGTTAAGCTATAAATTTAATACAACATATATCCGCCAATGACCAGTTTAAATTACTGCCCCTATTTATAGACAGAAACAAAAAAAAACTAAAACTCACCAAACATTCACCTACCTGCTCATCTAATGAATGCTCCTGGGCTTCAGCTCATACATCTCTCTGCTGCTCTCTGACTCCGTCAGTTGGACCATTCCTTTATTGCAAAGGTCAGAGCAGCACTTTGTCCCTCACTGCACCAAATTCCCTCACTTACCAAATTCCCACACTTACACTCTGTCTTGAGCTGCAACCTTTGTGCTTGCTTACAACACCAATAAAGTGATCTGTAAGAAATCAGGTTGTCTCTGAAACTCTTTTCTTCCAGGTCTCCAGCTGACCTCTCCTGACCTTCACTGGGAGGGTTGGTCACTGAAAGCCCTCCAAAAGTTTGGCAACAGGAAGAGGCCATTCTTTTATTTATTCTTTCATGGGATGTGGGTGTACCAGCATTTATTGCCCATCCCTAATTGCCCCTTGAGAAGGTGGTGGTGAGCTTCCTTCTTGAACCGCTGCAGTCCATGTGGTGTAGGGAGGGAGTTCCAGGATTGTGACCCAGCGACAGTGAAGGAACGGCTAATATATTTCCAAGTCAGGATGGTGAGTGGTTTGGAGGGGAACTTCCAGGTGGTAGTGTTCCCCATGTGTCTGCTGCCCTTGTCCTTCTAGATGGTAGAGGTCATGGGTTTGGAAGGTGAAGTCGAAGGGGCCTTGGTGAGTTGCTGCAATGCATTTTGTAGATGGTACATATTGCTGCCACTGTGCATTGGTGATGGTTGAAGTGTTTGGAGGTGGTGGATGGGATGCCAATCAAGCAGGTTGCTTTGTCCTGGTTGGTGTCAAGCTTGAGTGTTGTGGGAGCTGCACTCATCCAGGCAAGTGGGGAGTATTCCATCACACTCTTGACTTGTGTCTTGTGGATGGTGGACAGGCTTTGGGGTGTCAGGAGGTGAGTAACTCTCCGCAGGATTCCTAGCCTCTGACCTGCTCGTGTAGCCACAGTATTTATATGGCCGGTCCAGTTCAGTTTCTGGTCAATGGTAACCCCCAGGATGTTGATAGTGGGGGGATTCACTGACGGTAATGCCATTGAATGTCATGGGGAAATTAGATTCTCTCTCGTTGCAGATAATTATTACCTGGCACTTGTGTGGCGTGAATGTGACTTGCCACTTGACAGCCCAGCCTGGATATTGTCCAGCTCTTGCTGCATTTGGACATGAACTGCTTCAGTATCTCAGGAGTCACGAATGGTGCCGAGCATTTTGCAATCATCAGCGAACATCCCCACTTCTGACCTTATGATGGAAGGAAGGTCATTGATGAAGCCGTTGAAGATGGTTGGGCCGAGGACACTACCCTGAGGAACTCCTGCAGTGATGTCCTGGGACTGAGATGATTGACCTCCAACAACCTCAACTATCTTCCTTTGTGCTAGGTATGACTCCAACCAGCGGAGTGTTTCTCCCCCCTTATTCCCATTGTCTCCAGTTTTGCTAGGGCAAAACTTTGATGCCACACTCGGTCAAGGTCTGCCTTGATGTCAAGGGGAGTCTCCCTCACCTCATCTTGTGAGCTCAAATATTTTGTCCATGTTTGGACTAAGGCTATAATAAGGACAGGTGCTGCATGGCCCTCTCGAGCCTCTTCTGCCATCAGTTAGATCAGTGGCAGAGGTGTAATTTTAATTCTGACTACTGTGAGGAATGTTTCTGGAAAATTTGAAGGACATTGAATTTTGGACATTCTTCCTCCTGAGTTACTTTTAAAAGTTTGCAATTTTAATTTGAGGCTGTGAATATGCCATTCTTCAAAAAACCATGGATCAAGATAGATGTCCAGAGGGGACATCTGGACAGTGGAAGAGATACTTTGTATATCTAAGTTGACAGAGAAATGCTGTTGCCAGGCTAAAGATGCTTGTTGATTGGCCTGAGAGAAATATTATTTGAACACCTTTGTCTTTGAAACTCTCAGGCAGAGTGCGTGTGTGTTTGGATGGGGAGGTGGGGAGGTGCCTTAGAAGCAGGCTGCAAGAAAAAGACTCTTTCTTTCCTCTCTCTGCCCCACCCTTGTGTTAAAATTTCCTCAGAAATGTCTCACTGGGATAACTCATCTGTTTTCTTTTGCAAGTCTGCAAAGTTGTGATCAGTAAGAGTCATCAAGGGCAGTTTCCCCAAAATTCCATCTGAGAGAACTTCCAGAGCTACTGACACCAGGATTCTGTTAGATCGACAGCATCGACATCTTATCGAATTTTATCCTTTTAAAAGAAACGTTCCCATACTCCAGTCTCTGCAGGGCACGATGTTTGTTTTGTCCTTGTGTGTGAGTACATGGGGGTTCGAATTTCGGTGTTTTTAAAAAAGGGAAAATCGTTACATTTCTAAACTACAACTTGTATTTTAACTAGTTTCATAACTCGTTTTAAAAAAGAAGTTTGTTTTATAATAAATTAATTTTTTGTGTTTACTGAAAGAAGCCTGGTTAGAGTCTTTTTATGCTGGGAATAACAGTGTCAAAGGTAAACAATTGGCCAGTTTTGTGGGTGAATTAGACATCTAAACTATTGTTATGACCTCTGGAGAAGTGAGGCTAGAATTAACTGGGCACGTGTCCCATCACGGTCTGTAACATTACCTGCCTTGGTTCTGTAACTCTTACCCTGTGGAAATAGGCATGAAGTTGGTTAGTCAGTAACCACAAGTTGTTAGACCTTGGAGTTCCTGACCCATACCCACAGAGAATAGCCAAGAACACACTGACACACAAAGAAATGCATCAGAGATTACACCAGAGAAACTGAATAGAATTAAAGAACAGAAAGGTGAGCTGGTTTTCCCACACTGCTCCGAGACAGCTTCCGCCCCCTCCCCAGTTAAGGGGGACTGAGGGGAATTTAGCTACCAGCAATCAGGCATGGCTTATTGTGGTAGCACGCTCACTCTGAGACAGGATGAGCACAATCTAATCCAAATTCTTGAGCACAAAATCCAGGCTGACGTTCAGGTGCAGTACTAAGGGAGCTCTGCACTGTCGGAGGCTCAGTACTGAGGGATGCTGCATTGTCGGAGGGTCAGTACTGAGGGAATGCCACAGTGTTGGAGGGGCAGTACAGAAGGAGCATTGCAGTATTGAAGGGACAGCACTGAGGGAGTGTCACACTATCATAGGGGCAGTACTGAGGGAGCGCTGAACTGTCAGAGGGTTAGTACTGAGGGAGCGCCGCACAGTCAGAGGGTCAGGAAGAGGCCATTCAGCCCCTCGGGTCTGTTACACAGGAACAGGAAGAGGCCACTCAGCCCCTCAGGCTTGTTATACAGGAGCAGGAGGAAGCCATTCAGCCCCTTGAGCCTGCTCTGCCATTCAACTAGATCATGGCTGAGCAGTACTTTAATTCCATCTACCCGCTTTCGTTCCATATTGGTTAATCTCTCCTTGCCCAGCAAAAATTGATCAACCTCAGTTTTGAAATTTTCAATTAAGCCTCAGCAGCATCTGGGATCGTTGTTAACTTTGTTTTGGCACTTAAGAGAACTTCACAACATTCTCCCACTCAAACCTCTGTAACGTTACTCCCGGAAAAAATACTGGATCATTCCCACCGGATGAAGGTTGGTTACGTCCCTGCCATGGTGTCTAACTACAGGGCTTGTCTTCGGATATTTATGTCACTGATCCTGGAGTCCTTAGTAAATGGTGCAGCAACAGCTTAGAAAGGAAAAGAAGCAATTATCTGTCTCGGAAATTAAAAATTGGACTTTGAGTGCCCGTTGAATGTATCTGAAATTTCCACTTTTGTTGGGAATGTTCTAGACCCCTCTGGAATTCCCGGTGAAATGCAGGAAATCCCATTTAAAAACATGTGCTTGCGATTCTGGCACTTCCAGAATCTTCTAGTTCCTTCTCCAAAGTTGCCTGTAAACCCATTCCCAAATCTGCTCAAATTTATCTGGAACGGTCCCAGTCCTGGATTGAAATTGGGAAATTCAGGTGCCCCCTCGCTGTCAAATTCTGGAGTTCTTTCTAAAAAAAAAATTGGATCTTCGCAGATCTTTCCAGTCAGTCGCCTCTGGAACTGTCCGTGAATATTCTGGAGTTGGCTTTTTCTCCCGGAGATCGTCGGGTCGACCTGAAATCCCCCTATGTATTTTCTGGGACGTTCCGGATCTTTTCCTGGAATTTGTCTCACGAGGTTCTGGACTTCCCCTGGATTTTTCCAGAAGAATCCGGACAGTTTTGCTAGAATTCACCAGAATGCTGTGGGGCCCTCCAGGATTTTGTTGGAGGAATGCGGGATGATTCCCCACCACAACCCCCCCCCCGCACCCCCCCCCCCCCCCCCCCCCGGAACATTCCGATCCATCCCTGGAATTTTCTGGAACGTTCAGACCCATCCCTGAATTTTCTGGAAGACCCGGATCCATCCCTGGGATTTTCTGGAACATTCCGACCGATCCACACCCCTGAATTTTCTGGAACATTCCGATCCATCCTTGGAATTTTCTGGAACATTCCGATCCATCCCCGATATTCTGGAACATTCTGACCCACTCCCCCCCACCCCCCACCCCCCGAATTTTCTGGAACATTCCGATCCATCCTTGGAATTTTCTGGAACATTCTGATCCATCCTTGGAATTTTCTGGAACATTCCGATCCATCCTTGGAATTTTCTGGAACATTCCGATCCATCCTTGGAATTTTCTGGAACATTCCGATCCATCCTTGGAATTTTCTGGAACATTCCGATCCATCCTTGGAATTTTCTGGAACATTCCGATCCATCCCCGATATTCTGGAACATTCTGACCCACCCCTCCCCCCCCCCCCCCCCCCCCCGAATTTTCTGGAACATTCCGATCCATCTCTGGGACTTTCGGGAACATTCCAGATGATTATCCAGAAGACTGAATTTTATTACGGGAATCCCCCCCCTCCCCCCCCCCCCCCCCCCAGAATGTCCCCCGAATCTCTCCTGAAGTTTTCTAGAACAATCGAGGGCCATTTTTTGGGGGTGGGGGTGGGGAGGGTGCTAGAATATTCTGGGACTTTCTTGGCAATGGTTGGGAAGATGCCGGATCATTTTCTGAAACATTCCCTGCGATTATGTGAGACACGGGGTCCATTTTTTTCTAGAAGATTCTGGATCTTTCCCGGGATTTGCCGGCGGTTGTCTGGCGCCTTCCAGCGGCCGGCCGGCCGGCCGGGTGGGGGCGGGTTGGGGGGGGGCGGGGAGTGTAAACGGAACCTTTCTCGTCGGCGTAACAACATCCGCAGGCGCCCGGACTCTATTTGGCGCTACATCAACGCCCGGAGGCCTTTTGCTGCGACACCGACTTCCAGTGGTGGCGGACCAGTTTTTGGGGGTGGGGGGCAGGGAATGGGCGGGGGGGGGGGGTAGATTGACGCCGACTTCCGGCGGCGGCGGACCGATTTGCTGGGGGGGACGGAGTGGTACTTTGACGCCGACTTCTGGTGGCAGCGGACTGTTTAGGCGGCCACACCGACTTCCGGTGTCGGCAGTTAGGTTTGGTGGGGGGTGGGGGGGGGTGGTGGAGATTGAAGCCGACATCCGGTGGCGGCGGACAGTTTAGGTGGCCACACCAACTTCCGGTGTCGGCGGACAGTTTAGGCGGCCACACCGACTTCCGGTGTCGGTGGACCGGTCTTTTTTTTGGAAGGGGGGGCAGTTTAGTTTGACGCTGGCTTCCGGTGGCGGCGGACTAATTTGGCGGCCACACCGACTTCCGGTGCCTACAGTTCTCGCGGGTCGGTCGTCGGAGCCGGGAGTGGGTGAGTGATCGAGCGCGGTCGAGGCCTGAGGCCTTGCGATGTGTGGGGGAAAGGGAGGCCTGGAGCCGGGGCCTCGGTTCCACTTTTACACTCAAATTGAGGGGGAGGTGGTTGTCCGCCTGGTTTCACATTTAGCTCCATCTGGAACTTTCTAGGTGAAGCTTCAGGCGCTTTGGGGCCCCCTCCCCTCCCCCGTCTCCCCCCCACCCACCCAGCATGGGGGGGTTAGGATTGTTGGAGAGGAAGGTTGGGGGGGAGGTGTTATCTAAATCACCCAGTGGTCCTGTTCCTGATCCACCCTCTCCTTGCCTGGCACCATGGGGGCGAAGGAACATCTAGCCATCAGTAGCAGCCCATCTATTTGCCAGCCCCCTCCTATACCCCCCCCCCCCACCCCCCCCCAACTCACCCAGTCAAAAGCCCACCCACACTGGTCGCCTGGCCCTGCCTGGGTGCCAGAGGGGGCAGGCTGACTTCGATGGCGGGGGTGGGGTGCGTGGGAAAGGGGTCGGGGAGTTTGGGTGGTGGGGGGAGGTGTAGCTGCTGGTGGAAGGAAATGGGCTGGGGTGCTGGGTGCTCCGTGAGGCATCTTTAACTTTTGGGGGTCGGGTGGGGTGGGGGGGGCTGGTGGTGTGTTTGGTTTTGGTGTTCGGTCTCGGCTCTAGGGCTGAAGTGACGTTGATCTTCGCCTCTTCGAGGTGGAGTTAGTTTTGGCCTAGATCTCCCTGAACAAGCGCCCAGGGTGTAAAATATACCCATAATCGGTGAGCTGATAGCTGGGGGTTGCGGGGTGGGGTGGGGGGGGGTTTGTTGTTTGTTTGTGGTTTTGGCAGAAGTAGGAATGTACTGGAGCATCTCTTCTATGCATTAACGTACTGACCCTCCGACAGTGCAGTGCTCCCTCAGTGTTGATCCTCCGACAGTGCGGCACCCCCTCTGCACTGACCTTCCGACAGTACAGAACTCCCTTGGCAATGACCCTTCGACAGCGCGGCACTCCCTTGGCACTGACACTCCGACAGCACGGCGCTCCCTCAGCACTGACCCTCCGACAGCGCAGCGCTCCTGCAGCACTGACCCTCCGACAGTGCGGCATTCCCTTTGCATTGGTCATCACTGCTCTGAGACCTGGCCCCTGAGCTTCGTCAGTAGATTATGGGTTTCCAGTCCAACTTCCAAACTCAAAACCATCTAGTCTAGGAGGAAAAAAACAAAAAACTGCGGATGCTGGAAATCCAAAACAAAAACAGAATTACCTGGAAAAACTCAGCAGGTCTGGCAGCATCGGCGGAGAAGAAAAGAGTTGACGTTTCGAGACCTCGAAGGGTCATGAGGACTCAAAACGTCAACTCTTCTTCTCCGCCGATGCTGCCAGACCTGCTGAGTTTTTCCAGGTAATTCTGTTTTTGTTTTAGTCTAGGAGGAAGTTCAATGCTGTCGTTTAGGTGAAAGATGAATCTGCCTGTTTGGGAAGCTTTAAAAAAATCCTGTTGCGCAATAGGTATGGATGTGTTGTTTGTGCTTTGTGCTGGCCCATATTCTTACCCTGACAGATGGCACTGTGGACTACCCTCACTCATGCTTTTATCTGATTATTCTGTCATACACACTCTCGCCTGGTGCTCCCTACAAACGTGCAAAGTAGCAGATGTGAAATTACCAACTGGTCCATCAGACTTGCCCTACACCCCTGATGGCCGCAGAGTCATGACCAAACACTCCTTCCCACCATTCTGCAGCCATGTCATCTTCTAAACAATCTTTTCATTGGCCCAGGGCTAATTAGTGAAAAAGTACTTTGTTAAATTCCCCTCCCTCAGATGGAATGCATTCATGATAGTTTTCTACGTCAATATGTTGATGAACCAATTTTGGAAACAGGCTTTCTTAGATCTCATATTGTGCAATGATATGAGGCTAATGAATAACTTTGTTGTATCGGAGTGTCTGAGGAAGAGTGATCATAACACGATAGAATTTTATTTTGAATTTTGGAGTGATTTAGTTAAGGCCACAACTAGTCTTAACTCTGAGCAAAGCAAACTATGTAGGCAGGCAGTGTTGGCTAAGGTAGATTGGGAAACAATGGGAAGAAATGATCCAAAAGCAAAATACTGCAGATCAGAAAATCTAAAATAAAAACAGAAAATGCTGGAAGTACTCAGCAGCTCTGACGGCATCTGTGGAAAGTGAGAAACTGTCAAAAAAAATACACGTAGCATAATCATTAACAAACATTTGTTACGATCCCCAGCTGAGGTTACCCCTGGATAAGCCTGATCCCAGAGTGGAATCCAGCTTGATAAATCCTAACTTTTATTTGTGTGTATGGTTACGTGGAGAGTAGCTACTGAACAGAGTCATAGGTGTCAGCTACTGAACTTGTAACAAAAGAATAAAACAAGATTATTAATAGACACGATTTATTAAACAAGAAAGGATGAACTATATTACATTACACCTTCACCCACAATTATACCTTTACAGATATATACAGATTTGTAAGGATGACACAAGTTACAAAAGATATCTTATACTTTAATGTACACAATCAGTACATAGTCCACGTACCAATAAACACCCTGTGGTCAGACACACCACACTCTGAAGCCAAGTGACAGATGCCACCTCAACCAGATGCTATGGATCTCTCCTCAACTCCTACCAGACGCTTGTTACGCCATGAGCCAACCAGTCTCACTGAATTCCGTCTTTCACAAGAGGGTTTCCAATCTCCACTCTCTTAAGAGCTCGCTTTGGAATCTTCTCCTAAACCGACACTTTCTCTCACGGCTTCCGCAAGGGTTCACGTCCAGGGTTTTGAACTCTCGTTCTGATGTTCCTCACCACTGGGTCACCACATGCTTTCAAGCTGTCTTCCGCGCACTCACTCTTTCTGACTCAGCCGTCAACAGTACCACTGCTTCACATGCCCATAGCAAAGAGTTACAGATCTTCAGTTGTCTCTTTGGACCTTCTTGCCTTTTGCAAGCAGTTTTCGCTTTAAATCTGAAGCTTGGAGCCTTTCTGCCCCTCACGTTTAACTTCACTTAACAAGATTTTTTCCAGGTTCCTGTCCTTCCTTTGACTAGAAGGTTGAATTGGGACTTTCTGTTCTGCCACTCCCCTGGACTTTTGGGGTATTTTCTTTAGCTTGGGGCTGGCTATCTGTCCCCTTTGCTCCAGTCTCTCCTGGCAAAAAAACAATTGAACTCCAACAGCTTCCAAAACAAACTGAAACTTAAAACCGCTGTTTCTTTAGTTTTTCTGTCTGTGGGAGGTACCAGCCTCTCTGGGCCCCTGTTGCTAGTCAGCAGCTCAATTCTTCCACCCTTGTTTGCTTTCCTTTTCTTTAGGAGTCGTAAAACTCATTAGAAATGCGGGCACCTTTTAAAAGTGAAAAGCAAAATAGATTGACAGTTTGACCTTTCTTAACACACACACACATACAGAAATATAAATCAAACCCAAATACCAAATCTAAACTCATCCCTAACACCCACAAATACCAATATCTTATTTAAATTGTCTCTATTTCTGAACACATTTAAGGAATTCTGTAATTTACAGTAAATATACACTCCCAGAATAAAAACTTCATCGGAAAAGTGGTCTAACCGTGTCTAACTGAGCATTAACATGAACGAGACATTAGGGGAGTTGTGGCATAGTGGTAATGTCACTGGACTAGTAAACCAGAGGTTCAGGCTAATGCTTCTGGGGACACTGGTTCAAATCCCACCACAGCAGCTGGTGGAATGTGAATTCACTTAATAAATCTGGAATTGAAAGCTCGTCTCAGTAATGGTGACCATGAAACTCTCATCGATTGTTGTAAAAACCCATTTGGTTCGCTAATGTCCTTGGCCTACATGTGAACTCCAGACCCACAGCCATGTGGTTGACCCTTAGCTGCCCTCTGAAATGGCCGAGCAAGCCACTCAGTTCAAGGGATGGGGACAAATGCTGGCCTTTTCAGGAATGCCCACATCCCATCAAAGGATAATGAAAATAAGAAGCACAAAAGTCTAGGCTGGCTCTCCAAGGCGGTAACTAGCATGGTGAGTAAAGGAGGTAAAAACATAATCCTGTGGATGCTGGAAATCTGAAATAAATACAGAAAGTGCTGGAAAAGCTCAGCAGGTCTGGCAGCATCACTGGACAGTGAAACAGAGTCCAATATCACTCCGAAATCGAATTCCACAGATGCTGCCAGACCGGCACTTTTTGTTTTCATTTATTGTAACATTATGTATTTACAATACATATTGTGTATTTGGATTTCCCAAAAAAGCATTTGATAAAGTCCTACATAAAATGGTTATTACACAAAATCAGGATTCACGGACTGAGAGTAATGTATCAGCATGGATAGAGGATCGGTTAACGGACAGGAGTAGGAATAAACAGGTCATTTCCAGGTTGGTAGGCTGTAACAGGTGAGGCACAGGGAGAATCTGTACTGGGGCCTCAGCTATTTACAATCTATACTAATTAATTAGATGAAGGGGCTGAATGTAATGTAGCTGAGTTCCATGACAGTACAAATCTAGGTGAGAAAGTAAGCCGTGAGGAGGACACAAAGAAACTGGACAGGTTGGGTGAGTGGATACGAACGTGACAGCTGGAATATCATCTGGTGAAGTTCAGTAGGAAAAGTTTTTTTTTAAGTGGAGGAGAGATTGGGAAATGTTGGTATTTGGAGGGAGCTGGGTGTCCTTGTGGAAGAGTCTCAGAAAGTTAACATGCAGGTTCAGCAGTTAGAAAAGCAAACAGTGTGTTAGCCTTTATTACCAAGGGGTTGGAGTGTCAGAGTAAAGAGGTCTTACTGCAATTGTCCAGGCCTTAGCGAGACCACACCTGGAATACTGTGTACAGTTTTGGCCTCTATAGGAGAGAGGATAAATTTGCCTTGGAGAGAATGTAGCAATGGTTCACTAGATTGGTTCCTGGGATGAGAGGGATGGTCCTATGAAGAAAGATTGAGTAGACTAGGCCTCAATTCCCTGGAGTTTAGAAGAATGAGATGATCTTACTGAAACATATAGAATTCTTAAGTTTCTCGACAGGTAGATGCTGAGAGGCTGTCTCCCCTCCCATCCCGATTGGCGTGTCCAGAACATAGGGGCACAGTCTCAGGCTAAGGGCTTGGCCATGTTGGAATGAGATGAGGAGGAATTGCTTCCCTCAGGCTTGAGAGCCTTTGGAAGCCCCTACACCAGAGAGCCGTGAATACTCAGGAGTGAGATTGATGGGTCCTTTCTGGATACATGGGGAATTCAGGGATATGGGGGTCATGCAGGAAAGTTCAGTTGCGTTAGAAGATCAGCCATGATTGTGTTGAATGGCGGAGCAGGTTCGAGGGGCTGAATGGCCTCCTGGTTATTATGTGATTATAATGGTTCCTGGAGAGGTTGTGCATTGGGTGTGATCTTTGAAACCAGTTGCCTGCTGTATGACGCTCCAGTTAGGAACCAGTTCAGCTTCCTTTAAGATGACAACTCCAATCTTGCAGCACTCCCTCAGTACTGACCCTCCGACAGCACGGCGCTGCCTCAGTGCTGACCCTCCGACAGCGCGGCGCTGCCTCAGCGCTGACCCTCCGACAGCGCGGCGCTGCCTCAGCGCTGACCCTCCGACAGCGCGGCGCTGCCTCAGCGCTGACCCTCCGACAGCGCGGCGCTGCCTCAGCGCTGACCCTCCGACAGCGCGGCGCTGCCTCAGCGCTGACCCTCCGACAGCGCGGCGCTGCCTCAGCGCTGCCCCTCCGACAGCGCGGCGCTCCCTCAGCATTGCATTGTGAGCGATACTTGGTTTATGGTGCTCAAACTTCTGGACTAAGGCCTGAGCCCATGATCTTCTGACTGAAGCACGAGAGAGAGCCACCTATTGCCCTTTCCCGATGTGGAGCTTGCTGTGATGATTGGATTTGTCGCCCTCTGTCCTGATGCTTGCTCTGTTTTTCCCAGCCCTGCAGAGATGTCGCTGTCACTGTCCAAACGTGATCTCGATGAGCTGAAACCATGGGTGGAGAAGACTGTGAAGAGGGTGCTCGGGTTCTCAGAGCAAACAGTAGTCACTGCCGCACTCAACTGCGTAGGCAAAGGAATGGACAAGAAGAAAACAGTGGGTAAGGTGGAAGCCCCCTTCCTGAGCCCAGGGGACTGTTAATATTGATTGTATTGGCGCGGTTAAGAATAAACCGGCGGAGGCTATTGATTGAGTGTCTTGGGCACATATAAAGAGGGACTGGGCTACTTGTCTGAAAATGCCTGACCTCATCTAACCTCGGAAGCTCGGCAGACTCGCGCCCGGTTAGTACTTGGATGGGAGACCACTTGGGAATGCCGGGTGGACTCGGCTTTGTCAGCCCTGGCGTAGTGGGTAGCATGCTGGCTTTTGAGTCAGATTCGAGTCCCACTCCAGGGCTAAGTACAAAAATCAAGGCTCCAGCGCAGTACTGCTGGACGTCTGCGCTGTCAGAAGTGTCATCTTTTGGGTGAGACGTTAAACTGAGGCCCAATTGAATTATTAGTTCATTTGTGTATTGCGTCGGTATACTCTAAAGACTATATAGGGACAGTGGGCTGGTAGGTAGAGGGCAGGGACATGTAATGCTGTGTTCTGTAAATAAAGGAGCTTCATCTGGTTTGGGATACATTTTTTTTAATTCATTCATGGGATGTGGGCTTCTTTGCTGGCTGGGCCAGCAATAACCTAGTTGCCCATGAGAAGGTGGCAGTGAGCTGTCTTCTTGAACCGCTGTAGTCCCTGTGGTGTAGGTACACCCGCAGCGCTGTTAGGGAGGGAGTGAGGCTGGCTTGATGGAGTTGTTCAGGGACTACTGTGGTAATGCTTGTGTGTTGGTCCACATGAACTATGTTCCAGGCAGGTTGTGGTGGCAGACTCCAAACTCCATCTGGCCTGAGTTTCTTCATTCGGTGGGCAGTTGTTCCAATGTTACGCTCCCTACATGGTTAGGAATCACTACATGATAAAGATGATGGGCCGATGAGGTGGGTGTGAATCATACCACCTCCCTCCCTGGCAGTGCATTCCAGATCCTAACAGCTCGCTGTGTAAAAAAGCTTCTCTACACGTTGCCATTGCCATTCACTTTAAATTGCTGTCCCCCCACCTCAGGTTCTTGCCCCCCTTTGCCAGTAGGAAGAGATTCTCTCTCCACTCTGTCCAGACCCCTCACAAGTTTGAACGCCTCTACCAGATGTCCTTTCAAACTTCCAACAAGAACAGTCCCAGCTTCTCAATCCATCCACTTAACTGAAGTCTCTCATGCCCAGAACCAATCTTGTCTGCACCATCTCCAGTGGGTGGGAGAAGGCTTGTGTGGAGCACAACGCTAGCATGGAACAGTTGGGCTGAATGACCTGTTGGCTGTGCTACATTTAGATCTGACGTGGTTCTGCATAAAAGACCAGCGTCCATCTTCTCCCAGCCTGGGATTCACCTGATCCAATGATAATGGAGTTGTGGGGCAATCACAGCAATTAGCCTCAATCTGAGAGCGTGGCAGAGGTAGATTCAATCGTGCCTTTCAGAGATCTGCACGAGGGGGAGGAAAGCCCAGTGGTGAGTGTCACACTCGCGGCGTGTCGTGTTGAAGCGATACCCGTTTTGGCTTCCAAAGTGGTGTGGATGGGCGAGGGTGGTCGTGGAGCGGTGAAAAGGCCCCTCCAGAGGGAGAATAGTCCACTCACCACACTCACTGGACAGTGAAGCTGAGCCAAGTATAGGGGGTGGGGGGGCCTCAAGGCGAGGTGGGGGAAGGGGGCAGTGATTGGAAAGCGATACTGTGCATGTATAACCTCTGTCTCTCCCCCCACCCCCCCTGCAGAGCACCTGAAACCATTCCTGGATGACTCGACGGTGCGGTTTGTAGACAAGCTGTTCGAGGCGGTGGAGGAGGGTCGCAACACCCGTCATTCCAAGTCCAGCGGCGAGAAGCACCGGAAGAGAGAGCTGAAGGTTGGGAACCTACTGTCTGACCGGTGATAACCAAGTGTTGGACGTGAGGCTTTACCATTGCCCAGTTGGTGTGCCAGGTGCCTTCCTGCTGCCTCACCTTGTTGGGATGCTGATTGTGAGACCAGGGGGTGCACTATTCTTCTCTGCTTTATGATCAAACCTGTTGATTTTCCAGCTTACAATCCCCTCCCTCACTGAGAATGAGAACTCGCGTAGAATCCTAAAGCCCAGAAGGAGGCCATTCGGCCCATCTGTGACGGGTCTTTGAAACAGCTATTCAGTTAGCCCCGCTCTTTCCCCATAGCCCTGCAATTTTTTTCCCCCCATAAGAGTATTTATCCAATTCCGCTTTTGGAAAGTTCCTACTGAATCTGCTTCCACCGCCCTTTCAGGCAGCGCCTTCCAGATCACAACAACTCGCTGTGTAAAACACAAAAATCTCATCCTGCTCTCTTTTTTCTCCTGATTCTCTTCAATCTGTTTTTCTATGGTTATTGACCTTCCTGCCGGGTGGCAACAATTTCTCCTTATTTACCCAACCAAACCCTTTATAATTTATAAACCCCCTGTCCTGCTTTAGACGATAGAGGAAATTTAAGTGCTTTTGATATCGTGGGTAAACTTTCCCTCCAACAGTGCTAATTAGTATTTCTTGAGGCCACCCACGTTTCGATTTGTAAATTCTCATCTTTGTTTTCAAATTCTTCCATGGCGTCTTCGTCCCTCCCTATCTCTGTACCCTCCTCCAGCCCCTACACCCTTCCCTATTTCTGTAACCTCCTTCAGCCCCTACAACACTCCCTATCTCTGTAACCTCCTCCAGCCCCTACACTCCTCCCTATCCCTGTAACCTCCTCCAGACCTGACACCCCTCCCTATCTCTGTAACCTCCTGCAGCCCCTACACCCCTCTCTATCTCTGTACCCTCCTCCAGTTGCTACACCCCTCCCTATCTCTGTAACCTCCTCCAGCGCCTACACCCCTCCCTATCTCTGTAACCTCCTCCAGCCCCTATATCCTTCCCTATCTCTGTAACCTCCTCCAGCCCCTATATCCTTCCCTATCTCTGTAACTTCCTCCCTACCTCTGTAATCTCCTCCAGCTCTACAACCCTCCTCTCTCTGTAACCTCCTTCAGCTTCTACACCCCTCCTTATTTTTGTAACCTCCTTCAATCCACCGAGATCTCTGCGCTCTTGCACATCTCCCGATTTCTATTGCTCCGCCATTGGTGGCTGTGCCTTCAGTTGCCTGGGACCTAAGAATTCCGCCCCTAAACCTCTCCGCCTCTCTCTCCCCATTGAGACTCCTGAAAACAGACATTTTTGAGCAGACTTTTGGTCACCCATCCTAAAACATCCTTAGGTGCTTCAGTGTCATATTTAGCCTGATTTGTGCTGCTGTGAGGTGCTCTGGAGCGTTCAAGGTGCTATGTAAATGTAAGATGTTGTTGCCTGCAGGCCTCAGTTATCTGGATGTGTTCCTCATCCCTTTCCTTTGTTGCCGACAGGAAGTCTTTGGCGAGGATTCAGAAGTCACTCGGGAATTGTCCTCTAAGAGGAAACGGATCCCGAGGTTTGAAGAGGTAGAGGAGAATGAAATCATCCCCGGTCCACCTACTGAGAGTCCAGGGATGCTGACAAAGATTCAGGTCAGTCTGTGCTATGCCAGCCAAAGAGTTGTATAGGCATGGTCAGATTCATGGCTGGACCTATAGCAAGCAGCCTATTTTACAGCAAACAGCGCACTATAGCAAACAGTCTACAGAGTCTACTTAAACAGCGCACTACAGCAAACAGTCCACAGAGTTTATTTAAACAGCCTTCTAGTTGATACGAATATACTCTTGCTCTTAACCTTGTCTTTCTTTTTCACCATGCCTGACAGATCAAACAGATGATGGAAGCAGCGACAAAGCAGATTGAGGAGCGGAAAAGGCAGCTCAGTCTGATCACACCTTCATTCCAACAGGTAGAAGTGAAATGTTACGTGGGTCCAGTAGGGGACACCTGTGAGATCAGTTGTCAAGGGGGCAGTGTTGGGGAGGCAGTAATTTTGGCCTGGGTTGTCAAATCAGAGGCGGGGAAGGGGTGAGAGGCCAGAATTGAAAGAGCGCTGAGATCTTGGAGGGTTGTTCCTCAAGCGGCATCACAAAAGCAAAGTTGCTCTTTGTGAGATCTTGCTGTGCGCATGTTGGCTGCCACAGGACCTACATTACAACATTGACTGGACGTCACTGTCTGCAAAGTGCTTTGTGGGGGTGGGGTGGGAGGTGGGGGTGCGGTGGTGTGCTGAGTGTGTGAAAGGCGCTGTAGAAATGCACGTTCTTTTCTGAGCGGCCTTGTTGCTCTCTGTTTGACGTGCGTCTGTTCCCCTCCAGCGGGTTTCGGCCCTGGCTCCCACGGCAGACCTGCCGCCGATGGGCCAGACCATCCAGCCCTCCCAGGCCGCCTCCTTCATGAACGACGCCATTGAGAAGGCCAAGAAGGCAGCAGAGCTGCAGGCCAGAATCCAGACCCAGCTCTCGCTGAAGCCAGGTCTGCTCCAGAGCACCAACCTGGTGGGACTCGCCAATCTGCATGCCATGGGCATTGCACCACCGTGAGTATCTTCCCACTATTGCCTACATACGAACATACACACAAACATACAAACTGGGAGCAGGAGTGAGGCCACTCGGCCCCTCGAGCCTGCTCCGCCATTCAATAAGATCGTGGCTGGTCTTAAATGTAACCTCAACCCCACGTTCCTGCCTGATAACCTTTCACCCCCCCTTGTTAATCAGGAATCTGTCTAGCTCTGCCTTAAAAATATTCAAAGACTCAGCTTTCGCCTTTTGAGGAAGAGAGTTCCAAAGACACTCAACCCTCAGAGAGAAGAATTTTTGTGCAGGGGTGGGGGTGGGGGCGGGGGTGGGGGGGTTGCGGGTGGGGGAGTAGTCTCTGCAGCATTGGCTGAGGATGGGGCTCCTGGTTGGGGTTTCTCCCTCATGTATCTATCCAGCTCACCCCCCCCGCCCCCAAACTTCAGTGCATCTCTGCGATTCACCTCGACTACTCCCTGTGGGAGCGAGTCCCCACATTCTCCCCACTGTCAGGGTAAGGATGTTCCTCCTAAATTCCCCATTGGACATTAGTGACTGTCTTATACTGTTGGCCCCCTACTTCTGGTTTCCCACCCCCGCAAGTGGAAACATCTCTACATCTACCCTATCAAAGTTTTAAAGACCCTCTATCCAGTCACCCCATCATGGAGAAAGGAGTCCCAGCCTGTTCAGTCTACCTCTCGGTTCCATTTCCATTCCAGTAAATTATTACCATTATTATTATTTGTTTTTTTTTGCATCTTCTCCAGCATTTCTGTGTCCTTTTCATAATATGGAGACCAGATCTATGCACAGTAGCTCCACAAGCGTGGTCTCGCCAAGGTTCTCTGTTCTGGCACAGCCGATGGTAAATGCTGAGCTGCTCAAATCCCAAAGGGAAACTTGAAGCAACTGCCGCAACTTGTTTTGCAAATTGTATATTTATTTTGAGATGCATGCCTTGAATTCAGTAGTAATAAGACCACTGAGTCTTTCTTTTTACAAGACTAAATTAAACATTTATTAATAAAAGAAATGATTTTAAGCACGTCCATAGGTCTACAAATTACTACTATGATAACTCCCAGCTCCCCTGATTAAACTAACTCCCAGTTATACCTCTGTTAAGACAACAGTAAGACATATAGATTTAAACAGACCCTGGCAAAGCGCATACCCTGGACAGTCGAATTCAAAGTGAGTTTTTGTCAGCTTTGGTTCTTTGTAGACAGCGGCTTGAGGCTGAGACGCTGGAGGCTTACTTGTTAGATCTTAGAGTCCCTGCCCTTTCACACAGCCTTCTCTCCTTTATACATATTTTCCCCTTTGAATGCAAATTCCCATTGTTTCACTATGCCATTGGACTTTACCTCTCTAATAATAAAAATCTATCATAGTATTAATTTTACCAGTAATCTTTGGGGAAAAATACACACGCTGTTTCTTAACTTCTTCTGGCTAGGTGTAACATTTCACCCCTTCTTTTGAATTCAAGCTAGTCTGGTTTATTTAAAAATGCAAATGTTCTCTTTACACCTTCCATTCTAAAACTTCACCTATGTTTACCTATTTAACATTTCAAACCTAGCTTCTCTTCTTACGTCAGAGCCTTCAGACCAGCTGTCTTTAATTCAATTAAGTCCCCCCCACACACACACACAGACCCCACTATTATTCTACTTTACAATAAATTCCAATAACATTATGAAAATTATTTTATCTTCCTGACATCTTTTAAGTTTCACGTAACTTCTCTGCTTTTGAATCCTGCCTGTCTAGCAGTGAATCCTCGCCCCCGCCGATGAGTGCACTATTCGACCAGCTGGGGCAGTACCTTATTTTGAATTGCATGTTGGGTAGATCCCCATCACCCATCCCCCCCGCCCGCCCCTTCTTTCGAATCCCCCGCCCTTAACAACGATGAATGTATCGTAACCCGATGCGAGCGAGCTTGGTTCCTAACCCCTTGTTTTTGTTTCCGCTGACAGCAAAGTGGAGTCGAAGGAGCACCTGAAGCCGACCCCGCTGATCCTGGATGACCAGGGCCGGACGGTGGACGCCACCGGGAAGGAGGTGGAGCTGACGCACCGGATGCCCACCCTGAAAGCCAACATCCGGGCGGTGAAGCGCGAGCAGTTCAAGCAGCTCCTGCTGAAGGAGAAGCCGAGCGACGACCTGGAGTCCAACACCTTCTACGACCCCCGCGTGCCTGTGCTCCCCTCCCAGCGACAGAAGAGGCTCTTCCGGTTCCACGAGAGGGGCAAGTTTGAGAAAATAGCCCAGCGGATACGGACCAAGGTACCAGAAATGAGCGGGCGGGGCCTCTCTCTCTCCGAGCAGTGACCTGGCCGAGGTACCTAAAGGAAGCTGCGATGGAGTGGGCAGAAGTTTACGCTTGTAAGGCGGGGGGGAGGGGGGAGCGCAAGGTCAAAGGCTGGGGTGTGACCATCCTGTAGTGTCTGTTACCCCTCCCCCCCCCGCCCCCGAGGCTGAAAGCTGTGACTGGATGGGGACGGTTGCGTAGCGGTACTGTCACTGGGCTAGTAACCAGGAGGCCCAGGGCTAACGCTCTGGGGGACCCGCGTTCCAATCCCCCTCACGGCAGCCGTTGGAATTTAAATCGATGAATAAAATCTGGAATTCGAAAGCGAGTCTCAGTGATGGGTGACCACGACGACCATCATCGATTGTCATTAAAAACCCCTTCTGGGTCACTAACGCCTCCTTTAGGGGAAGGGAAATCTGCCCTCCTTACCCGGTCTGGCCTACACGTGACTCCGGACCCACTGCCGTGTGGTTGACTCTTAAATGCCCCCCCCCCCGCCCTGAAATGCCGCTTAGTTCAAGGGGCAATTAGGGATGGGCAACAAATGCTGGCCTTGCCAGCGACGCCCACACCCGTGAAAGAATAAATTTTAGAGATTCCACACGGCCCCTACTATTCATTCACCGATCAACTCCCTTGCTATTTAATGATCATTCGTAACGAGTTCAAATCCTACTGTGGGAGTTTGCAAAATCCTTTAAATTCTTCAAAATGAAAACCCCCCCCGGAAATAAAATCCACAAAAGGGACCATGAAAGCTGTTGGGTTGCCGTAGAATCCCGACTGGTTTAGTCTTTATTGCAAGGAGTTCAGAGTACGAAAATAAAGAACCGATGCTCCGGTTGTACAGTTGGTGAGCCCACATCTGGAGTGCTGTGTGCAGTTTTGGTCTCCACTTTTAAGAAAGCACTGGACTTGCACTGGAGGCGTCACAGCGAAGGTTCCCTGGATTGGTCCCCTGGGATGAGAAGCTGAGTAAATTGGATCTATTTTCTCTGGAGTTTAGTAGAAGGAGAGGTGATCTGGTTAAAACCTACAAGATTCTGAAGGGGTTTGACAGGGTAGGCGCTGAGAGATCGTTCCCGCTGGTCGGAGAATCTAAAACTCGGGGGGAGTGCGGGGGCACAGTCTCAGGGTAAGGGGGCTGGTCGTTTAGGACTGAGATGAGGTGAAATTGCTTCACTCAAAAGGGTTGTGAATCTTTGGAATTCTGTACCCCAGAGGGTTGTGAATGCTCTCTCGTTGAATACCTTTCGGGCTGGGATAGACAGATCTTCAGGAATGAAGGGATATGGGGAGCGGGAGAGAAAACGGAGTTGAAGCCCAAGATCAGCCATGATTGTAGTGAATGGTGGGGCAGGCTCGATGGGCCAAGTGGTCTCCTCCTGCTCCTTTTTCTTGTGTTCTTAAGTTCCCTAACGTTCCGCTTGGAATGGAAACCTGCCTAGTTTGGGTTTATTTGTCACTCCCGACGCACAACGCGATTGACATTTGACTGGGGGCAGCTGGGGATGAGAAATAAATATCGGGCCTTGCATTGCGGGGGGGGTAGAAGAAAGCGGAGATAACTCTGGGAGGAGGAGGAGGATGGTGAGGGAGGGGGTGGTGTGGGAAGCTGACGTTGTATCGTTAATGCAGCTGGTTCTGTGTTCAGGCACAGCTGGAGAAACTACAGACCGAGATCGCACAGGCAGCCAAGAAGACGGGGATCCAGACCTCGACCAAGTTGGCACTGATCGCCCCCAAAAAGGAGCTGAGGGAGGGAGAGGTGCCGGAAATCGAGTGGTGGGACTCCTACATTATTCAAGGCGGGATTGAGCTGTGAGTTCCGAGCTACCTGGACAGAGAGTGGGCAGTGAATTTGGAGTCCCGGCCCTTCTCCCGAGGAGGGTTGAGGGACTCACGGCAGCTCAGAGAGTGGGGCGGTGTGGGGGGTGGGGTTGGTGGAGGGGGGGGCGGGTTGGGGGTCACACCTGCTACCTCACAAGAATGAACACACACACGCGCTTGGACACATCCCGGATCTCCTGCTGTTGCTGCTTACAAATCGTGCACTGGGAGGTGCAAAAGGGAGGGGTGCAAAAAGAGCCTCTCCTTGGATCCTCCCCCAGACGACACACGCATGATCAGGATTGCTCAGACTACTGCCAGCCCCTTGAAACCTGAATTTCAGGCAGCACGTAAATCACCATCTCTTCCCCCAAACCTGGCGCAGCACCACCATCTGCTGGCTGTCCAGCCATACTGCAAGAAGCATAGCTGAGGCAGGACATTTAGCCACGGCTGTGCGTATTTTCCCAGTCTTCCTCTCCTCCTACCCCAACATTGCTGGTTGTTGCCAGGGCATGAGTTCCTTTGTAGCCAGTAACCCCTCCTCATTTGAGCCGGCGCCTATGAGCGAGTCCAGGCAGCCAGTGTATTTGAGAGTATTTGACTGTAGGGTCAGCACAGTCGGATTGCCCTCCCCTGACATCGGTACATCGCTCTTTCCGGCCGGGAAGTGTGCGCTAGTTGTTAAGATTGTGGTAGCGTGGTGGTTATGGAAAGGGAACGAAAACCAAAATTTCTGTAGCTCCTATTATGACTTCAGGGTGTCCCAAAGCGCTTCATGCACGCAGGCTCCAGTTACTGGAGTGGGACTCGAGCCCATGTCCTTCTGGTTCGGAGGTGACTGCTGATGTACTCCGAACTATCGACCCAACGGATGCAAAGTTTAAACCCTGCCTGTACCTTGTGTTGTAAAATTCAATTAATTAAATCAGGCTGGTTGCCTGGTTAACTAATCCCCATCGCCCTGTCACACCCACACACCCAGTCTGGCCTTACATTGACTGCTACCAGTGGCTGGTGTAGTGGTAATGTCACTGCACTAGTCATCCAGAGGCCCCAGGCTAATGCTCTGTGTGTGTGTTTGTGGGGTGGGGGGGGGGGGTGTTGGAAATCTGGTTCGCTAATGTCCTTTAGGGAAGGAAATCTGCTGTCCTTACCTGGCTACCTATGACTCCAGATCCACAGTCGCGTTGTTGACTCTTAACTGCCCCCGGAGCAAGCCGCTCGGTTTGAGGGCAGTTGGGGATGGGCAACGAATGCTGGTCTTGCCAGCGATGGCCACAGCCCCTAAAAGAATAAATTAAACCCCCCACCCCGCCCAGTGGTATTGGGCTGGTTACCAGCGCCCCGTGGAGTGCTGAAGGCAGTGAAGGAAGGGCTAGTAATACCCGTGTCACCCAACCTGATAACTTGTGGGAGTCGGATTCCACCTTTAATCTGTACTGATCTGCTGTCTTGCTGTTGCTCTCTCTCTCCCTCTCTCACCTCCTTGTTTTATGTTTACACTGTTTAAATGCACACGTAGGTCTGTGGAGAACCTGACAAACGAACAGAATTTTCACGGCATCACAAACCTCGTAGAGCATCCGACCCAGATTAGCCCCCCAGGTGTGTATGTCATCGAGTTTTTAACGTTGACGCCACAGGGTGGGGGGGTGGGTTGGGGTGGAGGGGGGCAGTGGTCTAACTTCTGTCCTCCGCATTGTTTTACTGTCTCCTCCCCAACCCCTAATTTTCTCTCATAACCTGATGGGTGAGCCTGCTGTCAGTTCATTTTAGCTTAATACAAAGGTGAAGGGCTTGCATTTCTATGGGACCCTCACAACCTCAGAACATCCTGAAACTCTTTCCAGCCAATTAATTTTGAAGGACTGTTGTGATGTAGGTAACGCAGAGGGCAATTTGAGCACAGCAAGCTCCCACAAACAGCAGTGTGATCATGCCCCAGATATCTGTTGTTTTTTTAATCACGTTGATTGATGGGTAAATATTGCCTCCAGGATTCTGGGGAGAACTCTCCCCTGCTCTTAAATTAGAGGCCGTGGGATCTTTAATATCCATCTGAGGGGGCAGTTGGAGCCACAGTTTAATGTCTCATCTGTAAGGCCACGTCTGACAGTGCAGGACTCGCTCAGCACTGACCCTCCGACAGTGCGGCGCCCCCTCGGCGCTGACCCTCCGACAGTGCGGCGCTCCCTCGGCGCTGACCCTCCGACAGTGCGGTGCTCCCTCGGCGCTGACCCTCCGACAGTGTGGCGCTCCCTCGGCGCTGACGCTGGGAAGTGTCAGCCTCTATTTTGTGCTCGAGTGTCTGGAGTGGGACTCGAGCTGACAACCCTCTGGCTTGGAGGCAGGAGAGTTGCAGGCGTTTTGAGCTATTGGTTGGCGTCACATTCGAAGTGGGGCGGTGTCACGCGTTACACGGGCAGCATCCACGGCGCTCCGCTCGCTCGCTTTTGGAGGAAACCCGTGGCGTCAGACTAGGGCCGATGGATGATCTTTGTTCCTCCCCCTGCACAGTTGACACGGACAAGGCGGTGACCCTGGGCGTTTACCTGACCAAGAAGGAACAGAAGAAGTTGCGGCGTCAGACCCGGAGAGAGGGGCTGAAGGAGATGCAGGAGAAGATCCGCCTGGGCCTCATGCCACCCCCCGAGCCGAAGGGTAAGGAGCCGACCGATCCAAACGCACCCCGATCCCGATCCCTCCGCTATTCCACCCCCAGCGCTCCTAACCCCATCGCTCTTCTCTCTCCGCAGTGCGAATCTCCAACCTGATGCGGGTCCTGGGTACGGAGGCTGTGCAGGACCCAACCAAGGTTGAGGCTCATGTCAGGGCACAGATGGCCAAGAGGCTAAAGTAAGTGGACGCGAGGGGTATTTGGTGTGGGGGGGGTGGGGGGTGTGGTGGGGGGGGTGGGTGGGGGGTGGGGGGTGTGGTGGGGGGTGGGGGGGGTGTGGTGGGGGGGGTGGGGGGGGTGGTGGGGGGTGGGGGGGGTGGTGGGGTGGGGGGGGGTGGGGGGTAGGTGGGGGTGGGAGGGGGGAGGTGGGGGGTGGCGGGGGGTGGGTGCGGAGTGAAGGAGCTTATGCGCGAGAAGTGGAGGGAGGGCAGCACGGGGAGAGTGGGAGAATGCAGGGGCGGGCGTAGTGTCGCGGGCTGTATTGGTGCACGTGGTGGGGATGTCAAGGAGGTGACACAGGGGGACTGGTACACGCGGAGAGTGGAATGGGGGAGGGTGTGGGTGGTGGGGGGTATCAGGCCGGGGATTGTGACTCCCGCCCGTACTTTGAGCAGCTGAGAGAGCTTTAATTATCGATCTCGTGTTTCCTCTCCCCTGATGACACCTGCCCCTTGGGCGTGGAGTGAGTTATCCAACCAGCCCTTTCGTACTTGTGCAGCCCAAACAGCAACGAGGGAGGCACAGTGGGTTTGAGTGAGAGGGAGCCGAGGTACGCTGACTGGAGGACAGTGATTGTGGGGGTGGGGAGTAGCAACAATCCCTGAGCTGAAGGGAGGGCTGAGGCTGGGTTGGGGTACAGCTGGGGAGACTGGCACAGGTCTCACTCCATGTTTTATTCACCGTCAGAGCTCATCAGGAAGCCAACAGTGCCCGCAAACTGACAGCTGACCAGCGGAGGGAGAAGAAGATCAAGAAGCTGAAGGAAGACGTGTCCCAGGGAGTCCACATTGCAGTCTACCGGTGAGCCCTGTCGGGAGACGAAAACAGCCCACTCCTTTTCTCCGGCTGGACAAGGTCCCTTCCTTATCCTCAAAAATTACCCCTCGTCGGAGCCTCTTTGAGCCAATGCTCCCCCATTACCTTGCCCAAAATGTCCATGTTTATTGCATGCACTCAAGGTGGGCCCTCTGCCTGTATGGCAGCTGAGCTCGCTGATACTCCCCAGCAGGATATGGGAGGTGAGCTGAATGGGAAGTGGGAATACTGACCGATTTGTTTTTCCACCCACTCCCCTTTTCTCAGCCCAGAAATGTAGATTCTGCACTCCCCCCGCCCCGGTCCCACCGATTCAGGCAAAGCCAACCGGCACATGACGGGCAGTCGAGCTTGGGAGCTCCCCAGCTTTGTCTTACTTGGTACAAGACCAGTTGCTGTATCTACTCCCCGTCATCAAGGGGATCACTGTCACTTTACCATTTAAAGAGTTTTTGTGTGTCGACATATTGGGGGGTGTTATAGCACAGCTGATGGTAAATGCTGAGTTGTTCAAATCCCTAAAGGAAACTTGAAAGAACTGCCACAACTTGTTTTGCAATTTGTATAAATTTTGAGATGTGTGCCTTGAATTCAGTAGTAATAAGACCACCAAGTCTTGTAGGCTTTTACAAAACTAGATTAAACACTTATTAATAAAAGAGAAATGATTTTAAACACATAAATAGATCTGCAAATTACTACTATGATAACTCCTAAATCCCCTACTTAACCTGAGCCCCAGTTACACTTTCATTAAAGCAACAGTAAGACACATTGATTCTAAAAGACCCAGGCAGGGTGACACACAATACCCTGAACAAGTCGAATTCAAAGTGAGTTTTCTTAACTTCAGTTCTTTGAAAACAGCAGCTTGAGGCATAGATGCTGATGGCTTTTCACACGCTTGTAAGATCTTAAAATGCCAACCCTTACACACAGCCTTCGGTCCTTTCTACATATTTTCCCCTTTTAATGCAAATTCCCATTGTTTCACCATATCTTTGGACTTTATCTTTCTGATAATAAAAATTGCTCATTGCGCTAAGTTTTACCAGTAATCTTTGAGAAAAATAAACACACTCTTTCTAAACTTCACCTGACTAGGTGACACGTTTCACTCTCGCTTCTGTAAACAATCTGGTCTGGTTTATTTAGAAATGCAGATGTTCCCTTGACACCTATGTTTCTAAACGTCCTATGTTTGCATCAAAGCCTTCAGACCAGCTGCCTTTAATCCAATTAATTCTCCCTTACAGATACAAAAACCACTATTTTACAATAAATTCCAAGAGCGTGGTGAGAATTATTATATCTTCCTGACAGGGGAGGTCAGCTGTGATGCACAACAAGGTCAAATAGTTTTATGACACCACTATCTAAACCACTCCGCCAAGGATTTGGAATGCTGTTGTTATCATCACAGTTAACGAACCTTTTTGAAGTGTAGTCACTGTTGTAACGCAGGAAACAGGCCAATTTGTACATAGCAAGATCCTACAAACAGGAACGTGGTATTGGCCAGATCATTTGCTTTTACTGATGTTGGATAAATATTGGCACCAAGACACACATTGCTCTTTTTCGAAATCGTGGCTACGGGATGTTGTACAGCCACATGAGAAACGGAGCCTTGGTTTAAGGTCTTATCTGAAAGTTGTCACCTCTTGCAGTGCGGCACTTCCTCAGCACTGACCCTCTGACAGTGCGGCACTCCCTCAGTACTGACCTTCTGACAGTGCAGTCCTCCCTCAGTACTGACCCTCTGACAGTGCGGCGCTCCCTCAGTACTGACCCTCTGACAGTGCAGTCCTCCCTCAGCACTAACCCTCCGACAGTGTGGTGCTTCCTCAGTACTGACCCTCCGACGGTGTGGTGCTCCCTCAGTACTGACCCTCCGACAGTGCGGCGCTCCCTCAGTACTGAGCCTCTGACAGTGTGGCGCTCCCTCAGTACTGAGCCTCTGACAGTGCGGCGCTCCCTCAGTACTGAGCCTCTGACAGTGCGGCGCTCCCTCAGTACTGAGCCTCCGACAGTGCGGCGCTCCCTCAGTACTGAGCCTCCGACAGTGCGGCGCTCCCTCAGTACTGAGCCTCCGACAGTGCGGCGCTCCCTCAGTACTGAGCCTCCGACAGTGCGGCACTACCTCAGTACTGATCCTCCGACAGTGCGGCACTACCTCAGTACTGATCCTCCAGCAGTGCGGCGCTCCCTCAGCACTGACCCTCTGACAGGGGACACTCTTAAGTCGCTGATGATCCTCTGTTATTTACAGAATCCGAAACCTGACCAACTCTGCGAAGAAGTTCAAAGTGGAGACAAATGCAGGGCAGCTGTACCTGACGGGAACCGTGGTCCTGCACAAAGACGTTAATGTGGTGGTGGTGGAGGGAGGTGAGGAAATTTGGGCAAGGGTTGTATAGTGACTTTCTGCTCAGCTTCAGGCCACCCCTGTCTTTGCCCCGGGAGTGTTTGATGGGGACAGTGTAGAGGGAGCTTTACTCTGTATCTAACCCCGTGCTGTACCTGTCCTGGGAGTGTTTGATGGGGACAGTGTAGAGGAAGCTTTACTCTGTATCTAACTCCGTGCTGTACCTGTCCTGGGACTGTTTGATTGGGACAGTGTAGAGGGAACTTTACTCTGTATCTAACCCCGTGCTGTACCTGTCCTGGGAGTGTTTGATGGGGACAGTGCAGAGGGAGCTTTACTCTGTATCTAACCCCGTGCTGTACCTGTCCTGGGAGTGTTTGATGGGGACAGTGTAGAGGGAGCTTTACTCTGTATCTAACCCCGTGCTGTACCTGTCCTGGGAGTGTTTGATGGGGACAGTGTAGAGGGAGCTTTATTCTGTATCTAACCCCATGCTGTATCTGTCCTGGGAGTGTTTGATGGGGACAGTGTAGAGGGAGCTTTACTCTGTATCTAACCCTGTGCTGTACCTGTCCTGGGAGTGTTTGATGGGGACAGTGTAGAGGGAGCTTTATTCTGTATCTTACCCCGTGCTGTACCTGTCCTGGGAGTGTTTGATGGGGACAGTGTAGAGGGAACTTTACTCTGTATCTAACCCCGTGCTGTACCTGTCCTGGGAGTGTTTGATGGGGACAGTGTAGAGGGAGCTTTACTCTGTATCTAACCCTGTGCTGTACCTGTCCTGGGAGTGTTTGATGGGGACGGTGTAGAGGGAGCTTTACTCTGTATTTAACCCCGTGCTGTACCTGTCCTGGGAGTGTTTGATGGGGACGGTGTAGAGGGAGCAAAATGCACTTTGTTTGTATATGATGCTTGACTACTTTAGTGCGCAAGATGATGACACTGTCCTTTAGACAGGAGTGAGGGATGGGGTTTAAAATGTCGGGAATTGCACTTTTGAGTTGTTGCCTGTCTTCTCCATTCAGGTCCAAAAGCACAGAAGAAGTTCAAACGTTTGATGCTGCATCGTATAAAGTGGGCCGAGCAGACAGCCACTTCCCGTGATGATGGTGAGTGAAGGATGTGTGTGCTGGCGGGTCAGTGAAAGTCATGGGATGTTTCTTTGCCCCTGAGCCTCATTGCAGGGTGGCAGATTATCATTATTGGGGAATAACTGCCAGGAGTACCTTTAAACCAGCAGCTATGTTAGGGGAAACAGTGACAGAGCTGCTGCCTGCAACGCATAGTGACAACTCGCCACAGCAACCGTGTGGGAGAGAGCAGGCAGGCTGGTGAAACAGCTCTTTCCAAGTGCCAGCACAAGCACGATGGGCTGAAGGGCCTCATGTCCGGTGTAATCCTATGCTACAGTTGCCTAGGTTCCCCTCGTGCGAGTGGTGTCCCTAAAGGGACAGGCTAGAGGTAGCAGCTGGACCTCACAACCCTTGCCCCATGATTTGAGTACTGATGAGCTGCAGCCAGGAGTACCTGCCGATGGAGACGTAGACTGGGGCTAGGTTGCTGTGCTCTTCTCTGAATGCTTGTTTGCTGCATTTGGAGCTAGTTAGCCTTCAGTCCCAGACCCTGTCATCTCATACCTTTGGTTTTGCATTTTTACTCTCACAGATGACGATGGATCGGATGATGAGGTTGTCAAGAAGATGAATAAGTGTGTGCTGGTGTGGGAGGTAAGATTCGGCTTTGCTACTTACTCTGCCTCTTCCCCCAGCTCCCTGCCCAGCGGCCTGGTGCTGCATGGCCCAGGAGGCTGTTCCTTTTTAAGAAGAGAGCCAAGGGCCTAACTGGCAGGGCTATTTGACCAGGTTGGAGTTTAAAGCTGCATCTATTCCTGCCCTGACCTAACGCTGCACATTCAGCCCAGTCACAGGAGCCCTGGTTGTCTCTCCCTCCCGAAACCTGAGGCCAACCGTAGTAGCTGCCTGCTCGTCGTGTAAACCATCCGCACCCCCTCCAGAGCTATCAGGGAAGCCGCACTTCAAATGGTTTTATCTAGACGGTGTTGCAGCTCAAACATCTGCAGCCCCTACAACCCTCTGAGGTGTCAGTGTTCATCCGATTCCGGCTCCTTGCGCATCTCCTGATTTCCATTGGCGCCCGTGCCTTCAGCTGCCTGGGACATACAGTTCCCTCCCTAATTCTTTCCGCCTCTCTTCCTCCTCTCTCAAGGCATTCCTTAAAACTGACGACTTCCTCTCCCAAGCTTTTGGTCACCTAACATCTCCTTAAGTGGCTCAGTGTCAGAAACCCTTTGGGATGTGCTGCTGTGAAGCGCCTCGGGGGTACTTTGCTACCTGAAGGGTGCTATATAAACGCAACTTGTCAGGGGGAGCAAATTTTTGGGTGAAGGACTCGCGTCGGACGTGATAGCGTGAGCGAGCAGTGACCATTCAGGTCTGGCAGGCTGGTTTCCAGACTCTTAACTCTGACGTGTTGAAATTTTTGTTCCCGCCTCCCATCCCACCCACCAGGGAACGGCGAAGGAGAGAAGTTTTGGCGACATGAAATTCAAGCAGTGCCCGACGGAGAGCATGGCACGGGAGCATTTCAAAAAACATGGAGTGGAACAGTACTGGGACCTGGCGATCAGTGAATCGGTGCTGGAGGTCACAGAGGACTGAGGCGGCCGAACTCCGTTCCGTATCTTCAGACTGTCTTGCCGTTTGGATTTTTAACGGGTGCCGGGGTTGGGAGAGGGAAGATGAGGAGGAGGAGGAGAAGTCTTGGCATGAGATGGGCTTTCATCTGGATCTGGAAAAAAATGGGGCCAGGAGTTCAAAGGCTCTCTGGTCTAAAATGCGGGAATTCAGTGTTCCCTCCAGTTTATAGATACCGCTATCTCTTGTGCACTCATTTTCTGCACGGCCGTGGTGTCATTAAAGCATGTAGGGGACTGGAAAGATGTGCAGTCCTTTCTGAATTATAAGGGGGAGTGTCAACAGAGCATAAATCTGACAGGACAAAGTACTGAGTGACGCGAAAGTGATACAGTCACCGGCCATGTTTAAAAGAAAGTGGGGCCAATGGGTCCAGTCATCCCTTTTACGATCAGTTTGAGAGCTGTGATTCTCTGTTGTTTTAAGCTTAATTGTTTCTGGACGGCTTGCCTCCTTATAGTCCCTTTGGGGCCACGAGTGTCCTGTCACTAACCCTTGCCGTGCAGTGCCAGCTGTGATGAGGTACATCCTTGCTAAAAGTAAGTTGCGGACTCTCTACGTGGGAGGCAGGCACTTGTGCCTCCCCGGAATCGTGAGGATGCTCGTCGAGTTGGCGCGTGGGCAGTGAGGGTCGGCAAGCTGTTCAAGCGTGTGTGCCTCGTACTTTATCCCCAGCTTGCCCTCAGCAGACATCTGCATGTGGGCATGGCGTCGCGATCGAGCCCGGGGTGATTTTTCACACTCCTGACAACCCCAAAGGTGCCGAGGGTAAATTGTATCGCGTGCAGCATCTGCTTCAGCTGAGATTGGTTGGCTAGGCTCCAACCCAGGCCTGGTGAGCCCCATGTTCGATTCGCCCTCTGAGGGGTGAAATCAAATGTAGAAAGTTGATCATAGAGTTTACCTTTTTCAAAAAGGGGGGCTGGTCAGTGCTGAGACCCTTTCTATAAACGATTTCAGCAGTGAGTGCGGTTCTTTAAATCTGGTACTTCTGCCTACAGTATCTCTGTACTGTCCTTCCGAACCACAAGATAAATGCAGTTTGTGCAAAGTCTGATATGACAAAGTTCTGCTAAAAATGCAGTGTTTTTACTTCCAGGTCAGTCTGTCTCATTATTTTATTTTCTCCGTGTGACCCTGCTGCCTCTACACGTTCTTGTTCTTGTTGCATTGTATGCCAGTGAGTGGAGGCTCAGTTACAGAGTGTGCAGTGGTGACAATGCTGTTTGCCCAGGGAAGGAACTGGGATGAAAATCTTTCACCCTGATAGCTTGTAGGGTCCCCAGGTTTGAGGGCAATCGCAGCCCTGTGAGGTTGGGAATTTTAGCACAAATCAGCATGGCCCACAGACGTTTGTGTTCGAGCTCTAAATGTCACAGTCACATTGTTTCCGATGCTAAGGCTAAGGCAGGTTGTTCAGGCAGCATAGGAAGAGCTTTAATTGACCTGGGAATGTTTCATGTAGGGGGAGCTTTACTCTATCTAACCCCGTGCTGTACCTGTCCTGGGAGTGTTTGATGTGGACAGTGTAGAGGGAGCTTTACTCTGTATCTAACCCCGTGCTGTACCTGCCCTGGGAGTGTTTGATGGGGACAGTGTAGAGGGAGCTTTCCTCTGTATCTAACCCCGTGCTGTACCTGTCCTGGGAGTGTTTGATGGGGACAGTGTAGAGGGAGCTTTACTCTGTATCTACCCCGGTGCTGTACCTGTCGTGGGAATGTTTGATGGGGACAGTGTAGAGGGAGCTTTACTGTATATCTAACCCCGTGCTGTACGTGTCCTGTGAGTGATGGGGACAGTGTAGAAGGAGCTTTACTCTGTATCTAACCCCATGCTGTACCTGTCCTGGGAATGTTTGATGGCGACAGTATAGAGGGAGCTTTACTCTATATCTATCCCCATGCTGTACGTGTCCTGGGAGTTTTTGATGGGGACAGTGTAGAGGGAACTTTACTCTGTATCTAATCCCGTGCTGTACCTGTCCTGGCAGTGTTTGATGGGGACAGTGTAGAGGGAGCTTTACTCTGTATCTGACCCCCTGTTCGCTGCCTTGGAAATATATTATACTGGCCTTGGGGAACAAGAGGAAAGATGCTTAATGTAGAAAATTGTTCCAGTTCTGACACGTCCTGAGTTTGACGAGCAGAGAATTGTGTACTCTGAAGATTGTTGGTATTACTATGTGGCCCTTAAGGTGACCCTCCCATTGTTTCCTTTTGTCCTGTGCTCTACCTGAATAACCTTCACATTAACAGCCAGTTGTTACCTTTAAAGAGAACACCTCAGGGTGTCAACAGCCTGTAAAAAGACAAGGAGCTGCTCAGATGTGATTTCAGTGCTGTAGAGGGTTACAGCTTGGAGTTCCACAATAAAGACTAATTATTTTTTTGTAAAGTGACTGTGTGGTCTTTTGAAGGTTGTGTGGTTCATCACAGTTGCATCATACCTGAACCAAAAGTAAATTTCAACTAGTCCTTCAGCCACAATTTCATTGGATCTTGTACCTTGACCTCATTCATCCGCCTTGTTTCTGCGTTCCATAATACTCTCACCCGACAAAAATCCATCGACCTCAGCCTTGAAAACTTCAGTCGACTCTGAGTTGATCAGAACGATCCCAAGTTTGATCCTCCATCTGTGCTGAATTAGCGCCAAGCAAGTTTTTAATGAGGATGCTATGTCCATGGGTGAGGGGGTGGAAGCACAGTACAGTGTGCGGTGGCTGAATAAGACACAGGTATGACCAGTTGGACCAGGACAATTTGTGCCTGTGGAGCATCCTGAGAATGATTTAGTTTATTATATCTGCCCTTCTGTGATATTTTAGTCTGAGCTGACTCGGGTTCAGGGACCAGAATGGTATTTCTCTGGCAGCTATCAAACTAGCCGTCAGCCCCTCATTTTGTCTGACCTTGTCCACACGTGTGTCAGATGGTAGCAGTCTTGCCTCTTGAGTCAGAAGGTTATGGGCTCAAATATGAATGGGCTGACACACACACTGCAATATTGAGCGAGGGTCAGTACTGAGGGAGCGCCTAGATGTTGACAGGACCATGCAACAGTCAGTCCAGTCCTGGCGCTGGTGTGTAGATTTCGTGCTCAAGTGAGACTTTACTTTTAATATTTGCTTGGCTTTACAGCGCTTTAGGGTATCCTAAGGTGCTACAGAAAGTCAGCTTTTATTTTCATGGAGGCCCACAGGACCTTACACTCTTTCCCCCATATCCAGAACATATCAACTCCCAGTAGGATCGGCAGTGATCCTTCCTCTCCAACCTAGCTCAGTACATCTGCAGGTTCAGGACCAGTGTCCTCTCTGATTTTAACTGACTCAGCATGAACTGAATGTAGAACCTGGTACTCTCCACATCTGGCTGGCTCAGTCCCACACAAGCCCACAGAAATGATTGGGGGAACCTTTAGTTTTACTCCGGTTCCCACAAATCACATGGATCAAAAGTATTAAATACCAATAGTTGACATCAAATGGGTAACCTTACTACAAGGTGCCTTCTTTGGAAACCAATAACTTAAATTTACATAGTGCTTTTTGACAGAACAAAAGTATCTCTGGTATAATGAGAATTATGTTGTGTCTAAGGCTGGTTAGGAAAGATTCTTTTTCTCTACATCTAACATAAGTTTTACTTGAACTAGGACTGCTTGTGTTGAAATACATCTGTATAATTCTTTTTAAAAAATTAACATCGTCACTCACTTCCTGTTAACTTCTTCCATGGTGAATGCTCGTGCTTGCAATGGAAACTTCGTGAACATGTCACATTGTCGTTACACCCTCCTGCCAGAGGTGGGGTGCTAACACTTCAAAGAGAGAAAATTGCAGGGCTGTGCAAGAGGAACTAATTGGACAGCTTTTGCAAAGAGTCAGCACGGGCCGAATGGGCTAAATGGCCTTTTCCTGTGCTGACTGAACAGCTCCTCAACCTATGCAGCAGAGAACCTTCTGTGTTGCAACCATCTCTACTTTCCAAATTGTTACACTATATATAAATAATACCAAATATTACATTAAAAATTAAGGTCAAAATAAAAAAAAGGCAATGGCAAAAGACCCAGAGTTTTTTTAAGCACAGTGAGTTGTGCTCTGGAAGGTGCTGCCTGAAAGGGCGGTGGAAGCAGATTCAATAGGAACTTTCAAAAGGGAAACTGGATAAATACTTGAAGGGGGAAAATTTGCAGGGCTTTAGGGGAAAGAGCAGGGGACTGACTGGATTGCTCTTTCAAACAGCCAGTACTGGCATGATGGGCTGACTAGCCTCCTGTGCTGTATCATTCCATGTGCGATTTCAAACTGGGCACAAATTATGCCACGTTCCCTGGTCCAACTGCTCTCTAACGATGGATGCTACCTGAAAACTAGATGTCATCTTGATTACCCTTATATCGTTAAAACCGGCTAGTTGGGTAGCAAAGATTTAAAATGCTTCCAGGAATGTCACAGGATACTGCAAGGCTCCAGTTCTACAGATAGTGGGAGATAGGCCTACTGTGTGGATCCTTCTGTTAAATACCCAATTTCAGGTGGTACTGGATGCCATTTTGTTGTAACTATCAATAAATGTTTTTTTGTATATGTTTTATTTTCATAAAGTATAAACCTAGTTGGTGTGAAATCTCAAAAAAGGCAGAAGCAAGGAGTAAATACATTTACCAAAGGATTATGGGGCTCATGCTGGTAAAAGTTGAGGTACAAATTGAATGATGCAAGCATGCTCAATGGTCTTTACTGTTCCAATGTTCCCCATTGAGCTATACAGACCAGGATGTCTGTTTAGAGGGCATGGTAGTGTGGCGGTTATATTGCTGGACTAAAATTCTGCAGATCGTGAGTTCAAATCCCACCGTGGCAGTTTCAGAATTTGAATTCAGCGTTATAAACACTTAAAGGGGGGAAATCCTGCAGGGTCGGGGGGAAAAAGGCAAGAGCGATGGGACTCATTTTATAGCTCTTTTAAAGAGCTGGCACAGGCACGATGGACCGAACAGCCTCCTTCTGTGCTTTATCGTGCTACGATCAAACCGTGTTTGTCATTGAATAAGTAAATGGTACATGTGGCATTTTCCACAGTTGACTTGAATATTTTGTGACACAGGGCGGCACCAGAGATCACAAAAATGCTCCATTGTACTAGCCATTGGTCAGAACCTTCGGCTGCATCTCTTGTGAAATACGTACAGGATTTCCAGTCCCAATATTCACACAGAACGCTTCAGTATTAAACATTGACAAAAACACAATCACAAATCATGACAACAGGAAATAGGTGAATGCTTTTTATGTTTTATTTGTTTTTACAGACACGGCTGCTGTTATTGTTTTTATGCGATTTCGTATTTCTGATGATATGTCCTGCTAAACAGGTAGAACAGAAACGTAGAAAAGAGGAGCAGGAGTAGGGCATTCAGCCCTTCGGGCTTGTTCCACCATTCAATATGATCATGGCTGATCCTGAATGGTTTGAAACTTTCTTTCACAGATCTCCTCTTCACGTAATACTGCCCCTTGTTGGGGGACAGTTCTATAGACATTCTGGTCTCCTCCAGCAGCTCGTCCAAATGACCATTCTCTGTGTGCTTGAGGGGTTCCAGTCTGACACTATGCTCAAACCTGTGTTTCTTTTCTGTACACATAGTCCAATTCCCCATTTTAAAGCTGTCCGTTCATGTACATTACCATATATTCACACTTATCCACTGGAAATGGAATATGTAAACCTGTCATTTCCGGCACACCAAAAAGCCATTCACCTGAAATGTTGGCCGCTTGCTTATCTGCTGCCTGACGTGGATTACGGCACAGAGGATGGTCCATTGGGTCCCTGCTGGCCAAAGTATCATCATCTGGCCAAATCCCACCTTCCCTGTAGGTTTATGGAGCCTCAAAGGCAAATCCAAGTGCGTTTAACAAAAACGCGAGGAGGGGTTTCTGACTCTACCACCCTTTCAGGCAGTGAGTTCCGGAACACCCCCCATATTCTTAGGTGACTTGTTGCAACAATTTCCTGTCTAGTTTTTGCAGGGTGTCTGTAGGATGAAGGGTGCAAATCGTTAATAAAAATCAGACGGTGAGAATGCACAAAGGGAAAAGGCGACTGCCAAGGAGTGCAGGCAGGAGGATTGACAACTGTGATTAAATGTATTCCTGGATGCTTCATCACATACCCTGCCCCCCACACTCCAGACTGACACATCCATCCTTGTGGCACACTGCCTTCCCATGCTAATTGGAAAGCAAAAAGACTCAGATGCTTGACTTTCCACCCCATTTTAAATATTTTTATATCTGGTAAAAGAGATGTGCTGTTGAAGCTTGCACTCATCAGGACAGATTCGCAAGAATACCAATTGCAACGGGAACAACAATTTGTACTGCATGGGAAGAGAAGCTGATTGGGTATACTCAAGCTCTGTACTACCAAACAACTATTTTTATATCTGGTAAAGAGAAACGTTCAAATATAGTGTAAAAATAAACTATCTTTCTTTACGTCCCGATGATTTTTCTCCAGGGTCGCACTCAGCAATGCCCTAGAGTTTGATCTTCACTGCCTGGAAACTCCAGGCCAATCCTGGAAGGATGTTTTGAAAAGTTCCATCCGGGTGGTTGCGCCTTGTGAGTCACATGACCCTCGCGTTTTTCAGGGGCACAGGCGCCGTGTCCGGCTCTGACCTCGCGGGGGCGCCATAGATCGGGGGGGTGGGGGGCATACCATCAGCCTCAAACAGAAGGGTGTTTCTCCGCATTTCATCCCTTCCCCCCACCCCACCCCCTACGATAAGGGCGCGGATGGTGTGGTCGAGGCCGCCTTTTACACCCCCACCAGTCCGCGCATGCGTCCTCCCAAGGTAAAATGGCGCCGCTCCGAGTCGGGCTGTCGGCGCCTCGCAGTCCCTGACGGCAGCGGGGAGGGTTGAGAGGGAAGCGGGCGGGAAGATAAAAAGGAATCGCGACTGGAATTGCCGCCGGAAAGAAAGGGGGAGAAATACACAAATACTAAATATAGCCAGCCAGCCAGCCGCAGCGGGGGAAAAGAGAAAAGAAGCCACGGCGAGGGGTGATTTGAGAAGGAGTCGCAGGAGAGCGCGCGCTCGGCCGGGCTTTGCCTCCTTATTTTCTCCCTCACCTGTTAAATAAAACAAAATTTCCTCAAAAAAGATCAATCAATCCGCTGTCGCCCACCGCAGGCATCTTTAAAGCCCCCCCCCCCCCCCCCCCTCCAAGTTCCGACTGGTCGTCGTCGTCCTCTCCAACCGCCGTCGGTTGGCGCTCGCCACCAGCGTGTTGTTGTTGTTCGGGGGGGAGGTGGGTGCTGCTGCGGTGGGCATCGCGCATGCGCCAAGTGTAGGTGGGGGAGGGGGGGTGTGAAGGAGAGCGTCCCGCCCCCATTCACTCGCGTGCGCAGGCGCGGATTGAAACCCCCTCCTTACCCCCCTTTACGGTTTCCCCTTTTTTTCCCCTATCCGCTCGTGAAGCCATTCCAATTGGGGCGGCCCGACCAATCGGAAGGAAGAACCGTCGTCGGCTCGAGCGCGGTCCGTTGGGGTTTTTTTTTCGGGGAGGGAGGGAGGGAAGGGAAGGGGCTGGCGGGGAGGGTCACGTGATTGCCTGGCCTCCGCCGCCTCTTCCTCTTCCTCTAGGCGCTGCGTCACCGCCTTCGGCGCGTATCTCCTCTACGCGCGCGCTCCTTCCCGCCCCACGCCGAGTGCGCGCACGTATAGCTGCGTCCCGTCCTGTCCCTCCTTTCCCCCCCCCCCCCCCACCCCAATTCCAGGTGACGCGCGCCGCGTTTGTCGGAAGCGGGGGGGGGGGGGGGGGGGTGGGGGTTAGAAAAGGGAGGAAGATGGCGGCTGTCGCAGCAGCAGCGGCGGCGGGAGGAGCAGGAGGGGCCGCTGTGGCCGGTTCGTCTGCCTCTTCCACCACCACCACCACCTCCACCTCCTCCTCCTCATCTTCCATCACCACCACCACCTCCTCCACCACCTCCTCTTCCTTGGCCGCCCTGGAAGCGACGCTGGAGAAGAAGCTGCTGACCGTCACCAACACGATGGACGGCATCCAGGGCCTGTCCTCCTGGATCCTGGACAACAAGAAACACTACACCTCCATAGTCAAGCACTGGATGAAGTGCATGAGGAAATGTGAGTGCAGAGACCGTGTGGAGATTATTAGATTGTCTCCGTGTGAATGTAACGTACGGATAGATGCTCGTATTGTGTCAGACCCTTGAAGATCCATCTATTTTTAATGCTCTATCAAAGTTTTTTCTCTCCCCCCCCCCCCCCCCCCGCATCTGATTGGCTAGTTACCTGTCACAAATTGTGTTTCCCCGAGCCAGTTATTTCTTGCTAAAAGAGAAGCAAAATACTGTGGGGTGCTGGAAATGTGGGGGGTAAAATAATCTGAAATAAGAAAACAGAACCTGCTGGAAAGACTCAGCAGGCCTGGCAGCATCTGTGCAGAGAGCAATGGGTTTTGCGTTTATCGTGGAGTTGACGTTTCGGGCCCAATCTCGAGTCTCCAGCTGAACATCACAGTCCTGGTGAAAAGTCACTTTAGGCTTGAAACGTTAAGTCTGTTTTTTTTCTCTCTCTCTCTCTCTCTCTCTCCACACTCGTATTGGACTCGACCTCGCTGAGCGGCCAGGCTATTAAACACGAGGGGGCCAGCAAAAGCAAGGAATAACTGGAATAAAAGCAGAAAATGCGGGAAAATCTCAGCATAAAAGCAAGTTACTGTGGATGCTGGAGACCCGAAATAAAAACAAAAAAGTGCTGGAAAAACTCAGCAGGTCCGGCGCCGTCTGTGCAGAGAGAAACAGAGTTAACGTTTTCAGGCCAGTCTGACTTTTCAGAACTCCAGTTGTACATCAGTTCTGATGATGAGTCACATTAGATTCAAAACATTAACTGTTTCTCTTTCTCCACAGAGGCTGCCAGAGCTGCTGAGTTTTTCCAGCGTTTTCTGATTTTTATTCCAGTTATTTCTTGCTTTTGTTCCCCATGTGTTTATAACTGACCTCTCTAAGGTTTGCAAACACTAAAAGATGTACTAAAGTAAAATACTGTGGATGCTGGAGATCCGAAATAAAATTAAAATGCTGGAAAGACTCAGCCAGCCTGGCAGCATTGGGGGAAAGAACGTGTTAACGTTTCGAGTCCAATAAGATATCTGCAGAAGAATTCCTTCGCTGTCACTGGGTCAGAATCCAGGAACTCCCACCCCAACAGCACTGTGGGTGTACCTGCACCACATGGACTGCAATGATTCAAGAAGGCAACTCACTGCCACCTTCTCAAGGGGCAATTGGGGATGGGCAATAAATGCTGGCCTAGCCAGTGATGCCCACATCCCATGAATGAATAAAAACTGTTTCTCTCTCTCCATAGGCGCTGCCAGATCTGCTGAGTTTTTCCAGCACTTTGTTTTTTGTTGTGTTATTAGATTTACAATTGGCTGCCAGTCTGTGGAAACCAGCTTTAACTGACTTCAGGGTGTGTCTGTTTAGACAGCTCTACCCACTCCCCCCGCACCCGGGCTTCCTTAATAGTGGGTGAGATCAGATTGAAAGACACCTCAATATTCAGCAGCTACTTGAATGTCAAACCACAAACTGCATGTGAGCGATGTTATGGGAAATCAGTACTTTCCAACAAAGCTTTGATTAGCTGTGTTTCAAGAAGTACCTGTCCTTGGCACGCACAGGGTAAATAAATGTCAGTGGAAACAGTGCATAGTAAGAAAACTGTTTTTAAAAATTGGATGATTGGATACCAAAATCATTGTTAGATAGGGAAAACTGAAATGTTAACGTTTTGTTAACAGCTTTACTTCCTAGTGCGGTGTCCAGAGTCACAGGTGTTTTGTGGTTTTGTCACCGGTGGGAATTGCAGAAATCTCACTATAGTGAGCACATTTGCAGAATTTCTACACTTTGTAAGCTGTCTTTGGTCTATTCGAGTGATGTTTTAAATGTTGAACAGGTAAATCCCTGATGTCAGATCTGATTTACGCAAGTGATTGCGACGAGATGGTTTCTTTTATGCTCCTTAAATTAAAAGTGATTTCTCCTTTTTTTATATTGGTTGAGGCTCATGATCTGCAGTCACTTCTCACTGCATGAGTCTCATGGCGCTGGCAGTAATACAAAAGTAGACATACCAAATTTGTGAAGGCAGGTGTCTGGGAAGTCCTGTGTTTTTATTTAACTGGGTCTTGCTCGTGCTCTACCTTAGTGATTTTACTTTGGTGTTAGCTTGGTTGCATGAGACCTGCTTGTTGAGAATTGATAGCATTAAACAAATACAAAGGCACCTTTAAGTTGCCAAGTGTGATAACCTGTCCCAGTGGCTATGCTATTATATAATGGCTTCATGTTTATAGGTTAGGGTGATATGCCCTCTAGTACTCCCATTCTCCATATGAAGTAATTTCTTTACCATCTGATAGAATAACTAGATCTGAAGATAACCAAGTTGAGCATTAGGACTTAGATTCTCCATATGCTGCGTTGCACTGGAGTTATGGTGCTTTTAGCAGCTGTAGACTCATACTCTAATCTCCCACTTTTCTTTAGAAATAGCCCCATTTCAATGGTAATGAATTGACCACAAGTTGTATATTTGGCTGAGAGAAAATGCAAACAGCCACTATCATCATTATGATTTCGGTAAAATATAACATTGAAATATTTGTGCTATGCCCAATTGAACTCTACAAAACACTCAGATGTAAAGTTCAATAATTTCTCTTTGACACTAGTGTTTGGAGAGCATCTTTTGAGCTGGACAACCCTAGCATGAAGTACCATTATCACCCTTTGTATCACACATGGGAGTAATTTGTGCTTATTAATTGAAAGCTTATTGATACATTAGCTTGATAATGTGGTACCAATGTGCTACATGAGCCTAATGACAATACCTCTGTAAATAGTATTGTATAATGCTGCAGTGGGTTTGCCATGGTTTTGTATGCTGAATTATGCACTGCAGACAGAAAGTGATGTCTATTGTGAGCATTTAGAACGGTGTTCTCAGAGTAGTTTTTTTTCCATGGGAGCTGAAGGAATTTTTACAAGAGGGTAGTGCAGTGGGACACGACAGTTGGCATTAGTGTATCAGGGATAGGGGAAGGTGAAAATTATTCAGTGATCCTGCTGAACAGTTGCACATGAGAATAGACTTTGAATGAGAGCTGATTTGTACTCGGCTGTGATATCTCTCTTCATTTGAAGAGCATGTTATTGCTCCCCATCTGGGTCTCCTTATTAAGATGTTGGTTATTGGCACCAATAAATTTGTACCCCAACTTAAAAGAAGACTTGCATTTCTACAGCGCTTTTCGTGACCATTGGCTACCTCAAAGCCACTTTAAAGCCAATGAAGTACATTTGGTAGTGTAGTCACTGTTGTAATGTAGGAAATGTGGCAGCCAATTTGTGCTCGGCAAGCTCCCACAAAGATTAATGTGATAATGACCAGTTAATCTGTTTTTGTGATGTTGATTGAGGGATAAATATTTACCATGACACCAAGGCTAACTCACATCCCTGCTCTCCTTTGAAATAATGCCATGGGATTGTTTACATCTAGCCCAGCAGGCAGGTGTGGAGCCCCAGTTTAGTATCTCATCTGAAAGAAATTAAAGGTATTTTGCTATAGAGTTGTTCTATTTCTTCAACTTACCTCAGGACTGTAAAATTCCACCGCTCAGTGTGTGCTCATGCTACGTACCTCCTCATACTTTTTCTCCTTGGTTTATGGTTACCCAATGTGCATCTCCGACAGTGCAGCACTCCCTCAGCAATGCACTGAAGAGTCAGCCTTGATTTTTGTGTTCAAGTCCCGGAATGTGACTTGAACCTGGAACCGTGTGATTCAGATGCAAGTGCACTATCGACCGAGCCATGGCTGACGCAGTCAGTATCTTTAGGAGAGAAATGTGGGGGCCAGGAAAGACAGCATGCTTTCTTGAGTTAATTGTGTAAGTTCTCCAACCCTATAAAAGGATACTGACTAGATTTTTTAAAAATACCCAGCCGTTTGGACTGAATGGCCTCTCTCTCTCTCTCTCTCTCTCTCTCCCTCTCTCATTTGTGTGTCGCTATGGCTCTTGACATTTATTGAAAGAGCTTGTGTTCTTACTGTTTGTCAATAATCTTTCTAACACAAGCTCAAAGTTGCTGCAAGTACAGAGGAGTGAGCTATAATCAGCTAGAATTTGGATTTGCAGCTCCCTCACATAACCCCATAGTCCATCACTAAACTGAGAGACAGACAAACATCTTTTATAGTAGTGAGTTGAATCTGTTGCTGTACTTCCGAGCAAAATAACTCAGTGCATGTGGAAATTCCCTGTCAGATTTTCAGCAGCCAACAATTGTATCAGCTCTCAGCAAAATGCATGTTAACACACAAATGAAAGGACTGATTGGAAATAATGTTTTTAGTCACTGTGATAGTGTGAACACTGCTGTAGCCTACAATTTCAGAATGTGCGCAGCGTTCACAAAGGGCAGTACCAGGGATTTGAGTTAAAATCAAATGGTACAGGGGAATTGGGATGTGTGGGTTTCTTTTGAAGACCTGAATCCAGTCTTGCCCTTCAGTTGACCTGGCTGTTCTAACTTTTCGGTATAGTACAGGCAGGTACCCATGGCTACATATTACCCCCGTCTTTGATGACCTCCATTGGCGCAACATTCTCTAGAACGGCCGACTTCAAAATCTTTGTTCCCGTTTACAAATCCCTGCATGCTCTCTCTCTGCCCTATCTTTGCAATCTCCTCTGTCCTCTCGCCACTCTTCTGACTTGTCTCCACCCCATTGAACTTCGTTATCAGTGGTAAAGCCTTGCCATCAGACAGCTGTGATCATTTGCCTAAGCTACCTACTGCATCTCTTCTTGTCAACATTCCCAAAACCTACATCTTCCTTCCCTCCGCCCTGTACAATTCTCCCCACTCCCGCCGCCACACTGCTCATCTGCATCCTGGCCAAATTCCTATTTGTGAACCTTGAATGCTTTGCGAAATTAAAGGCGCTTTGCGAAATTAAAGGCACTTTGCTATAGAATTGCAGTGTATTTCTTTAACGTGCCTCCAAACGTTTCTCCACTCGGTCTGTGTTCATGTGACAGACCTCTTCATACTCTTTCTCATTAGTTTATGGTTACCCCATGTGCTAAGCCAAACATCAGAGGCACTGGTTCACAAATCATGTTCCTGAAATTGGCCTCATGATTGTGATCTGAATCTTAATTTAGCTTACTTTTTTCTTTGGGTGAGGGGGTGCTTCGCACGTATGGGTGGGTGCTCCATGCATGCATATGTGGGTGGGTGGGTAGGGGAATGCGCAGGTGGGTGAGTAGGGGAATGCGCAGGTGGGTGAGTGGGGTTGTGGGTGGGTAGGGGAATGGATGGGTTGGGGAATGCGTGGGTGGGGGTGTGGGTGGGTTGGGGAATGCGCGGGTGGGCGGGGGTGTGGGTGGGTAGGGGAATGCGCAGGTGGGTGGGTAGGGGAATGCGCAGGTGGGTGGGTAGGGGAATGCGCAGGTGGGTGGGTAGGGGAATGCGCAGGTGGGTGAGTAGGGGAATGCGCAGGTGGGTGAGTAGGGGAATGCGCAGGTGGGTGAGTAGGGGAATGCGCAGGTGGGTGAGTAGGGGAATGCGCAGGTGGGTGAGTAGGGGAATGCGCAGGTGGGTGAGTAGGGGAATGCGCAGGTGGGTGAGTAGGGGAATGCGCAGGTGGGTGAGTAGGGGAATGCGCAGGTGGGTGAGTAGGGGAATGCGCAGGTGGGTGAGTAGGGGAATGCGCAGGTGGGTGAGTAGGGGAATGCGCAGGTGGGTGAGTAGGGGAATGCGCAGGTGGGTGAGTAGGGGAATGCGCAGGTGGGTGAGTAGGGGAATGCGCAGGTGGGTGAGTAGGGGAATGCGCAGGTGGGTGAGTAGGGGAATGCGCAGGTGGGTGAGTAGGGGAATGCGCAGGTGGGTGAGTAGGGGAATGCGCAGGTGGGTGAGTAGGGGAATGCGCAGGTGGGTGAGTAGGGGAATGCGCAGGTGGGTGAGTAGGGGAATGCGCAGGTGGGTGAGTAGGGGAATGCGCAGGTGGGTGAGTAGGGGAATGCGCAGGTGGGTGAGTAGGGGAATGCGCAGGTGGGTGAGTAGGGGAATGCGCAGGTGGGTGAGTAGGGGAATGCGCAGGTGGGTGAGTAGGGGAATGCGCAGGTGGGTGAGTAGGGGAATGCGCAGGTGGGTGAGTAGGGGAATGCGCAGGTGGGTGAGTAGGGGAATGCGCAGGTGGGTGAGTAGGGGAATGCGCAGGTGGGTGAGTAGGGGAATGCGCAGGTGGGTGAGTAGGGGAATGCGCAGGTGGGTGAGTAGGGGAATGCGCAGGTGGGTGAGTAGGGGAATGCGCAGGTGGGTGAGTAGGGGAATGCGCAGGTGGGTGAGTAGGGGAATGCGCAGGTGGGTGAGTAGGGGAATGCGCAGGTGGGTGAGTAGGGGAATGCGCAGGTGGGTGAGTAGGGGAATGCGCAGGTGGGTGAGTAGGGGAATGCGCAGGTGGGTGAGTAGGGGAATGCGCAGGTGGGTGAGTAGGGGAATGCGCAGGTGGGCGGGTGGGTAGGAGAATGCGCAGGTGGGTGGGGTTGTGGGTGGGTGGGGGAATGGGTGGGTTGGGGAATGCGCGGGTGGGCGGGGGTGTGGGTGGGTTGGGGAATGCGCGGGTGGGTGGGTTGGGGAATGCGCGGGTGAGTGGGGTTGTGGGTGGGTGGGGGAATGGGTGGGTTGGGGAATGCGTGGGTGGGCGGTGGTGCGGGTGGGTTGGGGAATGCGCGGGTGGGTTGGGGAATGCGCGGGTGGGTTGGGGAATGTGGGGGTGTGGGTGGGTTGGGGAATGTGGGGGTGTGGGTGGGTTGGGGAATGCGCGGGTGGGTGGGGTTGGGGAGTGGGCAGGGGTGTGGGTGGGTTGGGGAATGTGCGGGTGGGTTGGGGAATGCGCGGGTGGGTTGGGGAATGCGCGGGTGGGTTGGGGAATGCGCGGGTGGGTTGGGGAATGCACGGGTGTGTGGGGAATGCATGTGGGTGGGGTTGTGAGTAGGTTGGGGGATGTGCAGGTGGGCGGGGTTGTGGGTGGGCAGGGGAATGCGCAGGTGGGTGGTGGGTTGTGGGCGGGTGCACATGTGGACGGGTGAAGGTAATGTGTGTGCGCGCATGCATGGGCGGGGGGCTGCTCTGTGCGCGTGCGTGTGTGAGGGGGTAGGTGAGGGGGTGTGCGTGTGTGAGGGGGGTAGGTGAGGGGGTGCGCGTGTGTGAGGGGGGTAGGTGAGGGGGTGCGCGTGTGTGAGGGGGGGTAGGTGAGGGGGTGCGCATGTGTGCGGGGGGTAGGTGAGGGGGTGCACGTGTGTGAGGGGGTAGATGGGGTGGTGCACGTGTGTGAGGGGCTGCACGTGTGGGGGGGGGGGGTTGCACGTGTTGTGGGGGGGAGGTGGGTGTGTGTGTACGCCTGAGGTAGCCTGGCCTTTTCCCTTCATATACTTTCTGTTCAGGAGCAAATTGAAAATATTCTTTAAACTCACCTTTCTCTTTAATTGTGTCATTATATGGACATTGACATGATTAGGAGAGGTGGGTTGGAGTCGGTTTTTAACTGCTTTCAGATAACACATGCATAAACAAAATGGAACTGCAACGGTGAAGGTTACAATTGTGGTCTGATTTTTCCTTTCTCATTTCAGCAAAACTTCAAAGATGCACAAATTGTTGTTGACATTCCCCATATCTTCATGGCATTAACTTGGGGCGTGTTTCTCGGTATCACTCTTGCCCGGGCAGTTCATTGTGAAGCACTTTAACCCCCTCAGCCTTTCCCCTTTCCATTCTGCAGCCTTTTGGAACTTTGAGTCTGATGTGCTTTGCTCCTTGGCCTTTACTGGAATATTTCAATGTTTTTAAAAAAAGCTTTACAGAAAAATCTTGTCCTGCTTTCATTTTAAATTTGTCAGTAAATACATGGAATTTCAAGTAGACACCTGGTAAAGATAGAGAAAATGAGACATAAGTTTATATCAGGCAATTTGTAAGACAATTTTTGACTGAATTGGATAGTGGGTTGGGGAGTGAACCATTATTATGGATTTGGAGGAAGAAGCTGCAATAGAGATCACGTGAAAAATGACTGCCACGTTTTATACCGACTTTACAAATGGTATCAGGAAGCTTATCCATGAGTACCTGAGCCACACAGGCAAAGATCATCCCAAATTGAAATACTGTCATGTAATGAGGCCAATTGTCATGCCCAACTGCTGCTTAACAGAGATTAGCTTATTGCACTGACCAAGAATTAAACCAGGGACGACCTCATTTAAATTGCTCAGCAGCTACTTTACCAACTGAGCCACTAGAGAGGTTTAGTTTCGGGTGCGTACAATCTGTAATCACTTGAGTGTTCTAATAGCGAGGTTCTGAAATTTAACTAATTTGCACAGAGCATAATAAATTTGAAAGATAGAGGTGCCAAAGCTGACAGGTGTAGAAATTAATAATATTAGGACATTGCCAAAAAGAAAAGTTTAGAGCCTACCTGATAGATTAATGGGGAGGCGGTGGCGTGGTAGTTTGTCACTGGACTCATAGTCAAGACATAGGGCAATGCTCTGGATACATTGGGTTCGAATCCCATCACGGCAGACAAAGCCCCACCTTCTCATTGAGGATACCCTCCATTGTGTTGTGTGGCACTACCACTGCTAAATGGGATAGATTTCAAACAGATCTAGCAACTCAAACCTGAGCGGCAGAATTGTACTGGACCATAATCTGTAACCGCATGGCCGAGCATATCCCCCACTCTGCCATTATCACCAAGCTAGGGGATCAACCCTGGTTCAATGAAGAATGCAGGAGGGCATGCCAGGAGCAGCAACAAGTGTGTCTAAAAATGAGGTGGCAACCTGGTGAAATGACAACACAGGACTACTTGCGTGCCAAACAACATAAGCTAGACAGAGCTAAGCAATTCCGCAACCAACGGATCGATTTAAGCTCTGCAGTCCTGCCACATCCAGCCATGAATGGTAGTGGACAATTAAACAACTCTCAGGAATAGAAGGCTCCACAAATATCCCCATCCTCAATGATGGGGGAGTCCAGCACCTCAGTGCAAAAGTAAGGCTGAAGCATTTTCAACAATCTTCAGCCAGAAGTGCCATGTGGATGATCCATCTCTGTCTCCTCTGGAGGTCCCCAGCATCACAAATGCTAGTCTTCAGTCAATTCAATTCACTCCATGTGATACCAAGAAATGGCTGAAGGCACTGGATACTGCAAAGGCTTTGGGCCCTGACAATATTCTGGTAATAGTGTGGAAGACTTGTGTTTCAGAACTTGTCGTGCCCCTAACTAGGCTGTTCCAGTACAGCTACAACACTGGCAACTACCCAGCAATATGGAAAATTTGCCCTGGTATGTCTTGTACTCAAAAAGTAGGGCCAATCAGTCCACGCTCCATCATCAGTAAGGTGATGGAAGGGTCAGCAACAGTGCTATCAAGTGACACTTGCTTATCAATAACCTGCTCACTGGCGTTCACTTTGGGTTCCACCAGGGCCACTCAGCTCCTGACCGACCTCATTACAGCCTTGGTTCAAACATGGACAAAAGAGCTGAGCTTTCGAGGTGAGGTGAGAGTGACTGCCCCTCATATCAAGGCAGCATTTGACTGAGTGTGGCATCAAGGAGCCCTAGCAAAACTGGAGTCAATGAAAATCGGGGAAAACTCTCCACTGGTTGGAGTCATACCTAGCACAAAAAAAGAAGGTTGTGGTTGTTGGAAGTCAATCATCTCAGTTCCAGGACATCACTGCAGGAGTCCCTCAGGATAGTGTCCTTGGCCCAACCATCTTCAGCTGCTTCATCAAAGACCTTCCTTCCATCATAAGGTCAGAAGTAGGGATGTTCGCTGATGATTGCACAATGCTCAGCACCATTCGTGACTCCTCAGATACTGAAGCAACTCGTGTCCAAATGCAGCAAGACCTGGACAATATCCAGGCTGGGCTGACAAGTGGCAAGTAACATTTGCACAATGACCATCTCCAACGAGAGAGAATCAAAGCATCGCCCTTGACGTTCAGTGGCATTGCCATCATTGAATCCCCCACTATCAACATCCTGGAGGGTTACCATTGACTAGAAACTGAACTGGACTAGCCATATAAATACTGTGGCTACAAGAACAGGCCAGAGGCTAGGAATTGTGCAGCGAGTAACTTGCCTCCTGACTCCTAAAGCCTGTCCACCATCTACAAGGCACAAGTCGGGAGTGTGATGGAATACTTCCCACTTGCCTGGATGAGTGCAGCTCCAACAACACTTGAAGCTTGACACCATCCAGGACAAAGCAGCCACGTGGTTGGCATCCCATCCACAAACATTCACTCCCTCCACCACCGATGCACAGTGGGCAGCAGTGTGTGTACCATCTACAAGATGCACTGCAGGAATTCTCCAAGGCTGCTTTGACATCACATGACCGCTGCCATCTAGAAGGACCAGGGCAGCTGATGCATGGGAACACCACCACCTGGAAGTTTCCCTCCAAACCACACACCATCCTGACGTGGAAATATATCGTTATTCTTTCGCTGTCACTGGATCAAAACCCTGGAACTCCCTCCCCAACAGCACTTGTGGGTATACCAAACCACATGGCCTGCAGCAGTTCAAGAAGGCAACTCACCACCATCTTCTGGAGAACAATTAGGTATGGGCAATAAATGCTGGCCCAGCCAGCGACACCCACATCCCATGAATGAATTAAAAAACTGCACTGTGTTGTACTCTATAATGTTGATGAGGCGTATCCAAGATCTGACCCATGGTCTGAACCAAGCTAGTTGGCCTAAGCCATGGAGGCATTACAATTGGCTTTTGTTCCTGAGCAAAATTTTGAAAAAACCACATGGTGTTTCTACTCATTATTGTTGGAAACTAAATGCTGGTACTGATCCCAGTTTCATCCGATGTCCTCCATGGCCTCAGAAGGAAGAACAGGCAGGGGAGTGGCACTAGGGTAAAACGCTCCTGCAGAGAGCTGAACAGACATGACAGGCTGAATGGCCTCCTTCTGTGTTAAGTAACTCTTTACTGTTCATCAGCTAGGCTCGATGATATACTGGGTGGCAACCGGTGCCTGTGAAGTTGTACCATGGAGGATAGGGAGAGAAAATTGTGTGAAATGGGAACACCATAAATGAGGTCACAACATTATACCAGGCAGGGGAAGAGATTAAAAACACTTTAAGTCAGAAAATGGATCATGACCTTGGGATGAAGTTGATTTCTGAAAGAACTGATGCTGAGTAGCAAAGCAGCTAACAAATTGGATTAGTGTCAGAGTATAGCCCTCCTTCACTTACAGTAATGCTGCTGGGCTCCGCGTGAATTCACAGTTTGAGTAGCAACCCCTCGATGGAAAGTTTTCCAGATAGAGGTACAAGTGATGATGCTGTTAAATAGATAAAGATTAAGCTGGTGGCGAGGCTCATTTGTGCTGTCTTAGTCTGATGTTTAGTGGGATACTCTTTATTCTCCTAATTACCTGAAGCCAGAGCTCTGTAGGCATTGCTTATTCTTTCATTGCTTTCCATGTGGCCATTTTTCCATTTAATTCTGGTGGATATTAGACAAGCCTGATCCCATGTTGGATGAAAGTGCGTTTTCCAGCAGGGGTCACCAGATAGCTGTTATACTTCTATCCTGTTCACTGCACCAAGACTACTTGTAACATCCTAACCAATGTCCTCAGTAAAATGAGTTAACTTAGCAGAGGCAGGAAATTGGAGCTAGGACCTACTGGCCTGCAAGTTGAGTGGTGCTTTCGCACTGCACGCATTGAAGAGCTGGGATATGACAATGTATTGCATAGAGAGTAACATAAGCACAGTGTTCCTTCAACTACTGAAGAGCTTCTTAAAATTTTGGGGGGGTGGTGGTCAGCATATGTTGTATAAATTAAAGATTGATTTCCAATTTTAAAAAGAATGCATTGCATTGTATCTGGAATATGGTGTGCTGCATCAGTTCTTTGTATGCAGAAACTATGGTAGCTTATCCTAAAATGGTTGTTTCTCTACTGTGTACAACTGTGAAGAGATTATATAAGTTATTTTTGGCAGTATTTAGATTTTTACGGCAAATAAATGTTTATACAGATTTAAAACAAGTTAAGTCCAGGGAAAGTACTTTATATAAAAAAAAGTATTCCCCTACTTTATACTGGAAAACAATTGGCTTCTCAAAATCTGATCCCATTTTTAAGTGTTAATTTTCTTGGGAGTAGAATCCCTGTATGAATTGTCCTATTTAATTCCTGGGCATAGGGAAGTCAATTACAGTGCCTCCTTGCCTGGTAGGTTGCTCGATGATGTCACTGATGGGGAATATCCCAGAGTGACTGCATTGGAAACAATGGGGACAGGATCCTACAAAATTGCACTCTAAGGATAGAATGCATGGACATGTATTTATATGACACTTGATCCCTCGCACCCAAGGTGCTTTCCAACTAATGGATCTCTTTTTGAAGTATAGCCAGGTCAACTGAAGGGCAAGACTGGGGGTTCATATCTGGATAGAGTTGTTAGTACATCATGGTTCTCTGCTGGAATGCTGATCCACTCAAATATCAACATCAAATGGTGTAAATTAATTCTTGGAGATTGCATATTGTTATGGTCTATTGCCAGTGCATATTTTGGAGTTATTTCCCATTTCCCTCTTCAGCTCTCCCTACAACATGCAGCTCTCTTTCGGTGACCTGCCTTCAGGCATATACATGACATCTCCTAAAGTTGTGCAACAAAAATTGGGAAATTGCTGCATGTTGGATTATGTGTATTAATCCGTTTCTGAATTTATGTTGACGTGTGCATTTAAGCACCAGTATGATAGCTGTTTTTGAATTTTAAACAGGGATTTTTTTTTTAAGTATGAATGTTATGCTTATTGAAGAGAGGGATGTCATTTACTGGGGAATTTTCATTTTGAACAATTTGGTGTCAGCAACAAGAACTCCTAGATCAATTATATAATAGTTAGTGTCAAGTAAGTCTTTGCTTATCTATCCCAACAACGTGCTTCAGCTTCAACAGAAGATCTTGTGGGGAGTGAATTGCCTGTTCTTCACAGATTTAATGTAGCCACATATGTATGCTAACACCGCCAATCTCTAACTCTCTGCTATCTCCCTCTAACCTTCCATTGTGTCTGAGTTGTCAGATTGCTAGGCTGCTAACCTGTCTTGGATGAGCTGCATTTCCTCCTGGTAAACATTGGAAAGAACAGAGCCATCATTTCCGGCCCCATTGGTGCTTTTGCCACTGATTTCATTCCCCTCTCCGGATGCTGATTGAGGCTCAGTTAGACTGTATGCAATCGCAGTGTCCTCTTTACCCTGAGTTGAGCTTCACTATCACAAAGACTGCTTAGTTCCACCTCTATAACATTACTGATATAGTGTATATGCTGCTGAAATCCTCACCCATGCTCTTGTCACCCCCAGGCTTGACTGTTCCTCTGTAAACCTCACTTAATCCGAAATTCTACTGTCCGTAACTGACCCTGCATATGATCCTGTTTGCCCATAAGTCCTGTCCTCTCTGACCTACATTGTCTTCAGTTTCCACCAATGTCCCTGATTTAAAATTCTCGCCCTGGTGTTTGAAACCGGCCTTGCCTGTCTCTGTAACCTCCTCCAGTCCCTCTTCCTGACTTACGCTTCTTGTGGAATTGCCCCACCCCACTTTATTATGCCTTTGATGGCCTAGGCTTCTTGCCCTGAAATTCTCTGTTTAAAACCATTCTGCTTATCCACCTGCCTTTCCGCCTTTAAAACCTGTTGAAATAATTGTTCTTCCAGCAGTTAGCTTTATTATTCTGTTTATTATTTTTAATTCATTACCCCAAATCACACCCTTCGCTACTGCTATTAAGGACAGAAGTTCTGTAACCATCAGTACCTCAATCTGTTGCTGTATAGATCAAAATGCTCTGTCCTGACCCCATGAAAATTTTAAAGGGCAAAATTTATAATTGGACTGCTGCTCTTATTAAAATCAAATCAGCTTCACTTTTCACTATCTTGGCTCCCTGCTAGAAGCTAGATCTAATGCCCTCCTACTGAAACATGGTTAATTGGAATCACAGCCATGGTATCCTTTGTAGTTGGAATAACAAAAGCAGAAACTTGCATTTTATATAGTGCCTTAGAAACCATTCTAAGGTGCCTCATTAAAGCTTGATCAGGTAAAGAGCGCTGCAGCAAAATAATTGATACTGTTGGAGTTTTTGGGATGGGTTTGATAGGCCAGTGGAGTTTACAAAGATAGGCTGACACAAGGGTACAAAGGGATTTAAGCTAAGGACACTCTCCCTCTCTTGTTGATATTATCAGGTTGAATGCTCTTCTGAACTGCTCTCTATCGTTCCTCTTGTAGTCCCAGTACACAATCCAGCTCTCTATTCCTCCTGAGTACAAGTTTGTTATATTGAACTCAAGAATTGTCAAATAGGTATACTCTAACCTCTATAGCATGAAATCCCTTTGCCTCACTTTTTCTGTAATCTACAATTCTTAAAAACAAACTTGATAATTAGTGGTTTCTTATTTGCCTTGTCTCTTTTTTTTTTGCTGCTTATCTATAATATGAAAAATTATTAAAATCAAAATTGTGCAACCACAATTATTCTTTGGTCCTTTCCTTTGCTGGGTAAGGTTCTGTGGTCTTTGACACCTTTTGGTACCTCATCCAAGAGGCTATTTTCCTTGTACGAGCCTGAGCAGTGCATCCTCTGACCTGCACAGGCTGTTCAACTGCTGGAGAGGGTTAGGATTTACTGCCTGATCCTATCCCTCCCTCTGTCAGTGCCTTGCTTACTCACTTTCAGCAGGATAATGATCATGAATGGGAACTAATCAATCTTCCCCCCTCCCTAAACCATGAGCCTTAACACTGATTATCACAGCCATGGCTGACTTCAAATGATTTGTCAGACTGGCGATTGAATCATATCTAATTGAGCTATTTGATGTTTCCACTCATTGGGAAAGCCAGTATGATCAATTTCAAGAGTTTTTTTGATAATGTATGCTTAGTGTGAGTGCCTTCTTCCCTCTTGAATTTGCTTTCACCACATAACTGCATAAGCTGTTAATTGACGTTTGTTACTTATCATTGCCGATTGCAAACTATTACCATAAAATGTTTAAATCTCTAATTTGCTTAGTTTTTTTGTGATAGTGTTGGGAGAGCTCAAGGATGATTATGTTTAGCAGTTGTTGCAGAAGTGTAGTTAAATGCACCTTCTGACGAGTGGCAGGTTTAAATCCACCAAATCAGGAACCTTTTGTCTCAAAAAATGCATATGGCCATTTGTTTTTACCACCTCGTAGCATCACGGACAACCTTGCTGCTCTAGGCTGCCGTGTCTGCCAGTCAATATATTTCTTGAAAACGGCTGCAGAGTTTAGTGCTTTTTCCTGGTAAATGTTGACATTTCTGCATCTCCAGGGCAACTGCATCAATCTTCAGGATCTGGGCCTACATTTTGAAGACTTTTGTGCCTTTTTTTAAAAAGAAACTTCTACCACCATGCAATGAATGGTAGCACCAGCAATGCAGAAATAAGCAGATTAATCAGGACTTTGTAAACAGTTTTTTTAAAAAGTGGCTGTTAGCATTCATGAAGACTCTTGGAAAGATTAAAGTTGAATCAAAATACTGAATTGGAGAAATAGGGACAGTGATGAGCATAGATAAAGAGTTGATGTTATGTAGAATTGTATTTTAGGTATGCGTTTGGCGTCGTATACCTCAGCAGTTTTGTTACTAGGATGGGATTTTTTTTAAGTGCCATGGGTTTTGTACTTGATAAAACAATTCCCCCAGTGAAGGAGGCAGTTCCTTGAATCTGCTGACAGTCTAAAAGTGCTTTTGCATTTCAATGCCAGTTTTGAAGGGTGGTACTCTGAGCCTCTTAGTTATGCTCTCCCCATTAACATTTTTGTCAGATCCTGGGCTGCAAGTAAATTTGATGTTGGGCTTTGAAGCCCACAAAAAGTGAGTCTGTCTTGTCGTTGGAGCTCGGGAAGTCAGCAAGATTATATCAACTTATTTGCTACAGTCAGCAGTAAAAAAAAATGCCATATGAGTTAATTCACCTCAGAACAGACTGAACGTCAGGAAAGATATATAAGGATTCAAAATTTTGGTGCTTGGTACCTATCCTCTGACTTGCTTTTTATATCTTTATGATACTTAAACTTGAAGTTATCTGATCACCCACTACACGATTTATACCTTTCTTTTTCCCGGTTTGTAATGATGATAGTGTCCTGAATTGTAGGGCTTGGTCCTCCATATAAGTTTTTAAAAGTAGGAGATGCAACTGAGCATTTCTGGGGCAATGTGGACCCCTTGGAATTATAAACAAGTCGTTTTGCTCGATTTTCTTTGTTCTACGTGCTGATTTTTCTGATTCTGACATTGATACCTGTTATGATACAGCTCCCACCTGGTACTTTGCCCAGGTGTCCATTCTTAATGTTGTTAGTTGTTAATTTACCCTTTGCTTTGGGAGGCATGTAAGCTAAGGTCTGACCTACCTTCACCTGATGTATGCACAGTATACTTTCCAACATGATTCTTTGCATAGTGATCAGGAGCAGAGCCTGGATGGTTACCTTTCACCTCCTTCCCTGCACCCCCAGATGCGCACAGGCAGGCACAGATACACACGTAGTGACAAACAAACGCATGTACATGCAAAGTGCTGCTGAGGCAATTTTTCTGACAACTGGCCTGGGTCCTGTTAGATCAAGAATTGAATATAGGATCACTTTCAACTAGGGGGCTTCCTAGAGTACTTGTTTTTTTTCGTTGCTATGAGCAGTGGGATGTAGACAGTTTTCTAGATGTGAAATAATGGATGTCTGTAATAACAATGAAGACTTCAACAGGGAGCAGTGGTGCTGTTTTTGAAGTAATGTGTGGCATCAGTGATTTTTGATGTAAGTTTTAAGTTACAAATGCTGTCATGTATTTATATGGGTACTGCACCAATGTAATTAGTTATAAAGCTGCTTGGCCCCACAAATATAACAAACTTGCTTCTGTTGCACTCTCAAAATATTTGTTCTGAGAGAAATTATTTCCTTTTAATTTATTTACGGGATGGGGATATCGTTGGCACGGCCAGCATTTGTTGCTCATCCTTAATTCCTCTTGAGAAGATAGTGGATGGTGGAGAGCCAGCTTTTTAAATGGCTGTGGTTCGTGTGGTGAAGGGACACCAATGGCGCTGTTAGATAAGTTCTGGAATTTGACCCAATAAAGATGAAATGGAGATGTATTTCCAAGTTGGGATGGTGTGCGAATTGGAGGAGAGCTTGCAGGTGATTGTGTTCCCAAGCGCCTGTTGTCCTTCTAGGTGGTAAAGGCTGTGGCTTTAGGAGGTGCTGTCAAAGAAACCTTGGTGAGTTGCCGCAGTGCATCTTGTAGGGGGTAGTCATAGGGGGAGGGACTGAATGTTTTGGTTGGTGAATGGAGTGCCAATCACATGGGCTGCTTTGCCCTAATGTTTTGAGCTTTTTGGGTGCTGTTAGAACTGCACTCATCCAGACAAGCGGGAGTATTCAATCACACTCCTGACTGTATATATAGTGGAAAGGCTTTTGAGTCAGGAAATGAGTCATTTGCCACTGAATACCCAGCCTCTAAGCTGCCCTTGCAGCCACAGTATTTAGGTGCAAATCCAGTTTAGTTTCTGGTTAGTGATGACCCTGAGGAAGTTGATGGTGGAGTATTCAGCAGTTGTAAAACAATTGAATGTCATGAGGAGGGGTGTAGCCTTTCGCCTATTGGAGATGGTTATTACCTGGCACTTGTGTGGCATGAATATTACTTTGGTGCTTATCAATGCAAGCTTAAATGTTGTCCAATCTTGCTGTCACAGGTGGCTTCATTACTTAAGATGTTATGAATAGAACTGAACCCTGCAATCATCATCATCGAACGTTTTCACCTTATTAAAAGTTTATACTTTATTGACTTGCAAGAGAATGTAAAAGTTGTGATTTGTTGAGCAATTTTCAGGTCTCAATGGTGAAAAATAGCATGACAGCATAAAGCCGTATCGAAAAGTTAGAATCCCTTCTTATGATTCAAAAGGTTGAGGGTTCAAGTCTCACTTCAAGAATTGAGTACGCATTCTGGGCTGAGATTCTCGTGTAGCACCTAGGGAATACCGAAGTGTCAAAGGTGTACTCCTTTGGATCAGATGTTAAACCAAGGCCCTGCTATGCTGGTTCATGTGTATCTTGTAGCAATATTTAGAGTAGGACTTAGAATTCTTCTGGTACCCTGGATGACATTCCACCCTTGAACAGAAGTAAGCAAACTATTCATCCCTGTCCTTGCTGTTTGTAATATCTTGCTTTGTGCCAAGTAGCTGCCATGTTTGTTTACTTAGCAACCGCCACTGCATTTCAAAGTAATTTGTTGGCTGTCAAGCTCTTTGTAATATTTCTGAGACTTGATAGAGTGCTATAGAGATGCAAGTTTGTTTTTACTCTCTCTCTGAGTGGGTCACATCTCAGTGACCAGGTTTCTCTGTCTGTACCATGTAAGAATACTTCATTAGCTGTAAAGTATTTTTAAATGTCTGAGATTGTGAAGGGTACTATATAAATGCAAGACTTTTTATCCTTGAAGATAATTTTTACAAATTTTGAGATTTTGTGAGGAATAATATTCTCTTGGCTCTAGGATTTCCGTGGTTTGAGAAGGAGATTTAATTAATTATTTATTTAGCGTGTGTCCACAGTCACAGAGCCAAGCAATAGCTTCGTCAATGGCTAGATGGAGTTCTTTAATTCCACCTTGAAGTTTAGTCAGTGGATGAGAGTCGTCATTTGGACTCATTAGAGTCCAATTTGTAGTCATTGTTTTGGCAGCCGAAATGGCCTTGGAGACCCCACTAGTGTTGGGCGGCTGCACAGAGACTTTGGCTAGTCCAGAGATGGTTTAAAAAGGCCCACTGTTGGTGTTTGAGATCAAAGCTGGTTGGATGAGTAGTGTGGTTTCTGGTGGATGTTTTCTTCTGCCATTGTCCTCAACTGTTACTCCTTGGCGAGTTGGGTTTAACCATATGGGGTGGCATGAGGGTAGGCATACTGCTGGTGGTTTGAGAAGGTCCTTGAATGTGAATAAGGAAGGGTTGGGTTGGAGTAGACCTTCTCCAGTAGCTTGCCTGTTACAATTACTCTCCTGATGTTGGGGAAGGGCACTGTTGCTCAGGACTGGGAGCCGGGAGAGATGAGTTTGTCAGAGTTACTGTGCTGATGTGCATTGTTGAGTTACACATTGATAAGTCTGGTGTGGGCAGATTGGTACCCTATTGATACACAGTACTCTGCAGTTGAGTACTTGAGTACTGCAAGAGCAGAGGGTATTGAGAGGGAGAGAGAGGGATCCATAAGCTTGCACCCCCTTCTTAACTCCACCCTGCCCCCATTTTTCTTTTTTTAGAAAAAGTCAATGTAACTTTAAAGATGGTGCTGTAAGTACATCAGTGACCCATGGATTTCTGTGACTTGCTTTTTATTAGAGGATGCTATGGTTCAATGAGTTTTAAAAGCCTTGATTTGATATCACTTACTCATGTATTACCGTCAAATCACAGTCACCTAATATTCATTATGAAGGCTGATTTTGAGATTTGGGTTGCTGTCTTGTGCTTTGGATCTATTTAATTTTTATTAAAAAAAATGGAATGGGGAGAAAGCTACTGTATGGAACACCACCAGCATTGAAAGGGGAAGGAGATGAACCTGGATGTCATCCTTGTGATGCTAAGCTTGGATTTTAGAAGCCTTTAGAATATTGTAGGATGAAGGTAAAGAGTTGAATAATTTTGGATAGTGGCAAAGGATTAAAGGAGAGCAGGGCCAAAGAGGAAAAAGTGGATGATGAACTGAGAAACCAAAGGGGTGTAAGGTTGGGAGAAGGGGGAAGCAAGTTAAAGTTTGAGAGTAATGATAGCAAGATAGATGGGGGAGAGGAGATTGAATGACAAGGCCCAATAGCTACTTCATACAGGAACATCCTTGCTGAACTTGTATTTTAAGCACAACAATACAGCTTCTCTCTCTTTGAAAAAGAGCAAGCATTTGAAACTCTTGATTTAAATTCTTGGCAAGCACAACCAATGTTCAGAAATTGAGTGAAATTTGATGGAGTTCACAGAATCTGGCCTTTTCTTCAGTGAATTCTGGCTGTGCATCAAAATGTCCATGATATAGCATTATTCAAATTAGCTGAAATGTTGTTAATTTAAAATGGCTGAAGGATTTGTTCCCAACATTCCAAACCACAAGAACAACTTCTATTTTAATAACACCCTGACATTGGTAAGTAATTCACACAGGGAAGCAGAGATTGTGAGGGGGTGGAGGCAAACTTAGAGCATAGTGAGATCTGACATGGAAACATTCTTTATTAAGAGTATGAAGTTCTTGAAAACATATATGATCAGTGTCTGTAGAAAGAAAATACATTATGATACCTCAGGTGTTTTCTGGCTGCTTTCAATTTAATAGTTTGTAGGTCATTTAACCCAACAACACCACCTGTGAAGTTGCATCTGTTGACTCCTCCAGCTTTTCCCCTCTCCTCCTCCTCCTCACCCCCCGCCCAGTCTGTCTGCTCTCTCTTCCTCTGTTCCCTCTCTTTTCCCCACCCCTCCCAACCCCACCAATCTCAAAGTTTATTAAAATATTTGTCTTCAATACTAGCAAGTCAAATGGTTTTGAGAGTGTGTGTCAGGGGCTAAACTCTGTGAAAGGCAAAAAGGTGGATGCTCGATACAAGCTATAATCAAATGTTGCAGCAATGCCCAATTTAAAAAAAATCACTTAGGTTAACTTTTGTCATGATGCTAGCTGTGAATTAGCTGCTGCAAGGCTATAAATCATTTTTTGCCAATCAGATGAGCCAAATGTGAACCAAAATACATTCCGTACTATGTCTGATCATTGTTTAATTTATATTGAATTGCGAGTGAGTGAAATAAATGGATGGAGTAACACAATAATGTGAATAGTGTTAATTGCACAGCATTTGAGTTAGACTCAATAACACCGTATGTGAATATTCCAACTGTTCTCGGTATTTCTATGAGAAACTTTGGAGCTGTTTGCACCAAAAGTACTTAGTAACTTTAGTCACTCATCACCGCAAGTTAGAATTTTTAAATGGTTGCCAATTCCACCTAGAGGGCTGCAAGTATAACTGAAAAGCTGCACCCTCTGTACATCCCTGAGTGCTCAGTAAGTTTCTGCTCTGAGTGGCTAAGTCACGTAGACCAAGAAGACTTTTGGATTTGATTCCTGGTCTTTGCTGTGTTCCTAATCTCACTCAACCAGTGCAGTGACATATTTAGTGTTGATTATGAAGAGAAAGCCAACCGCTGTTATCTCTGGGTCAATGTCCAGTGGCTCCTAGTGTGGATGTTTGGTGAAGGAAGACAGGATTGCATTTAGCTGGATTAGTCTGCTGACCCTGCTGTAAAAGATTTGTGGAAGCAGAGCACTGATTAGTCATCCCAGCATAATTGAGCAACCTTAAGGGGGGAGGGGGTGAAAATTGAAGAAAATGAGAAAAATAGAAAATGGTAAATTATATAAATTATGGTAAACCTGTACAAAGCACTGGTTCGGCCTCAATTGGAATATTGTGTCCAGTACTCTTTAGGAAGGATTTGAAGGCACAAGAGAGGGTGCAGAAAAGATTCACAAGAATGGTTCCAGGGATCAGGAATTTCAGCTGCATGGATGGATCAGAGAAGCTAGGGCTGCTGTTCATGGAGAAAAGAAGATTGAGGGGAGATTTGACCGAGGTCTTCAAGACCTTGAGGGGTCTGGGCAGAGTAGAAAGAACTAAACCATTGTGGTTGACAGAAGGATTGACTGCAACGATTTAAGGTTAATGGCAAAAGAAGTAGTGGTAATGTGAGGAAAATCTTTTTTGTGCAGTGAGTAGTTAGGATCTGGAATGCACTGCCTGAGAGTGTGATAGAGGCAGATTCAATTGAGACACTTGATAGAGAGTTGGATAATTACCTGAAAAGAAAAATATTGCAGGGCTACAGGGAAAAAGGGAAGAGCGGGATCAAGTGAGTTGCTCTTGCAGAGAGCCAGCACAGACATGACAGGCTGAACGGCCTCCTTCTGTGCTGTAACCATGCTATGATTCTATCTAATTCTGTAGAAGCAGGCTGCAAGTCGTCAGTCAACATCTGAGGAGACAAAACTTTTCCAGAAGTGAGACTGAAGATGGATTAGAAAATATTTGCATAGCTAGTGTCTCAAGAGAACAATATCCTCAGACCTCTAGCATTAACTGAGAAAACAGCGTATTCAGGAATGAGACTTCAAGAACTGTAGACAATAAATAAACCTCCTGAAGTTAGTTTGGCGCCAATACAGATAAACATGGTTTTAAACAAATCTTGGACATGGATCCAGGCCACAGGGTGAGCAAAACTGGATGGAGATCCTTTCCTTCATTCTCTCCCACTACTGGTGTTGGGAGCAATTTGAGGTGATAAAATTAATGCGTACAAGATGCTTTAAGTCTGGTTGATGTGTTGCAGAAACAGTTTTCTACAATTGGCATGTTGATGCAGACAATATATTTAACAGTATTTACTTCTAGTGGTGCAGGAGTGAGCCATGGTTTAGATCCTGTGGTGGAGCATAGTTTCTTTCAGCTATACTTGAATCACCTGGAAATCCATTCTGAAAAACCTTCACTGCACAATGGCTTTGAAAAGGAAATCATTTTCATGGCCAGTATACTGCAATGTATTTGTGTGTTTTTATTTGGAGCTATCAGTAATATTTGGTTCCCTGGGCCAGAAAAGAGGAAGATCAGCTTGGCATCTGTCACCTTTTATACCTCCTGGTTTTTTGTAGCTGTTGGATGAGCATAGAATAACACTTGTAGGAAGAGTAAATTAGAAGTTAAATTCCCTCATGAAACAAAAATACTCATTTAAATTTTTAAGTTTTACTTTCATTGTTAATGGTGGTTGATACGGATCTTCAGAGCTGATCTAAAGTAGAATTCATGATCAGTATATTGGCGGGGCAGTGCTTTCACTGGATTTTAGTTAGATAAATGTCACTCCTACACATTTGTCAGCCAGACTTTTGGGCTTGATTTTCCCTGGTGTTTCAGTAAAGAGTAATAATAAAGTTAGTAGCATGGAACTTGAGTCCACTTTAATTTAAACATCCAACCCAACAGTTGTAGAACAGAAACAAAATACTACGGGATGCTGGGATAAAATCAGAAAATGCTGGAACTAGTCAATAGGTCTAGCTGTGTTAATGGTGCAGGTCTGTGATCTTTCAGAGCAGCAATTGTAGTCTTCACATTTAAATTGTGTGTGAAGTGAGCGGTTGAAGATGAATTCAAGTATCACATAAGTGCATTGCACAGCTATTAAAATGTGATTTTTATGAAACATATGTATTTATGGCAAATAAGCGATTGACAGAAATGGAAAAGTACATGTTGTTGCTTAAAGTCCTTGATAGAATTAGGGCAATATTTTAAATGCAGATTAAATTTTTGCCATACCTGACCTAAAATGCATTTACCAAGGGCACCAGTTTTTATCAACGAGTAAGTAGTTTTCTTCAGTTCAGTACCACGACCACTAATCCAGCTATGTATGGCCTCTAGTTGAATGAGAATTCGGGTCATGCTGCAAGATAAATTACTAATTGTTTTTTATGTAGGACTTCTCTTGTTCTGGTAATGCCTTAGGGCATAAACCCACAGCTGCTGGTAGATCTTCGTAACTATGCTTAGCAGGACATCTTTCCTCATTTTTGCCCAGCCTGACCAAGGGCTGACATCTTCTAATTCATCTCAAACTAGGATTGAACTTTGAATCTTGTCTGAATAGCTGCACTAACTATATTGTTGGGGGGGTTCTTTGAGGTGGAACTTGGAAAATTAGGGACTCTTTGATTTTACCATTGATTTACCAGTAGAAGTATATAGTGAGTGAAAATATTACCCGTACAAAAGAATGGAATGTAATTTTCAGTGTGGAGGTAGAGCTGGAATTTGGAGTTGAGTAGTGCTAGAACCAGTCACAAAATATAGCCCTATCAAGAAAACTGAGCCAGAAAGGATTGGTGACTGAAGAATAATCAATTTTTGCATCTTCAGGCATTTTAGAAAGTTGCTCATCTTTTCTGCTCATGAAAGCTGATGAGTGAGTAACCCTCCCTTGGCTCTGACTGCCTGAGTAAATAAACTGGCCAGTGTACTATGAACAGTGTACACTGAACCATGCGCACTATAATACGATGTTTTGTCTATATGTGGAGTTAACGGCATCGACTCGAGCAGCAGCAGATGTTACGTTTGGCCTTTGTTTCTCTGTGCTGTGAGAAAAACAAACTGATTCAGAATCTTGTCAAATTATCTCTCTTTCACATGGGTTACACCTTTTGGCGCTATTACACTAATTGTCAAGTACACAAGGGGAAAAATGTCTTTTGTGTGTTCAATGTAACCTTGTTCCCCTTGTTCCCAGTTTGCTGCAGGACAGATTTGAGTGACTAAATTGTGTCGTCACTGAGTTGGCAATAGGTTAGTTTAATTGGATGAAAAACATTTGGAGCATGATGCGATTAATTGTAAAAACATCTTTATTGTTTCCCTTACTTAAGACTGGTGCTATCATTTTTCAAATTCTCAAGCAAAGTGGATGGTCTCTGCCCTGGTCCAAAGCAAGTTCAGGGTTATTGGAGCAGAAAAAAACATGTTCTGGCAATGACATGCTCTTAACCACAACCAGTGCAGATTTTACATTTGAGCCAGCCATAGTCTTTTAGGATTCTTTATGTTCAGTTTATTTTATAAGCTTGTTTAACATATTGGTGGAAAAATTGCTCTTCAGCCAGCTGGCCTTCATGCATGATGTGTACCATTTTGAATTTATCATATTAAATTGACCCCTTCATTGCCACTAGCAATGACAAAGCTGTAACCACAAGTGGCTTCACATAATTGCTGCACAGCTCAAAGTGCTCTCTCTGGTCACAATCCCAGTTTGAAAGAATACCATTTAAATCTATTGCTAGGGTGTTCTCAGTTCAAGTAGTTCAAAAATAGCAATCTCACTCTTCTGTTTTAGTAACTTTAGTGTTGATACATGGTGATGCGAGTGAAGTTGTACCATGAATACATTAGGCATTGTGTAACCTTTGCCCCCCATTGTTGCTGGTCTTGGTTAGCTCTTAAAGTAGTAAACAAAATTTGTGTCTCATAAGGTGCCCCCTTACTAAAATTGGATTAGGACAGGAGCAGACAGGATTCAGCCCATCAAACCTGCTCTGCCATTTATTACAATCATGGCTGATCACCTACTTCAATGCCTTTTCCCCCTCACTATCCATATATCCCTCTCTGTCATTGGTATTTAGAAATCTGTCAATCTCGGGGCTTTAAACATACTCAGGACTGAGCTTCCATAAGCCTCTGGGGTAGAGAATTCCAAAGGTTCACAACCCTCTGAGTAAAAAAAATTTTCCTCATCTCAGTCCTAAGTGGCTCCTCTCTTATTTTGAAATTGTCCCCGGATTCTAGACTCCCCACCTAGGGAACATATCTTACCTGCATCTACCCTATCTATCCCTTTAAGTATTTTGTAGGTTTTGATGAGATCGCCTCTCTTTTTTTGAAACTGTAGAGAATACAGGCCCAGTTTCTCCAGTCTCTCTTAGGACAGTCCTGCCATCCCAGCAACAAGTCTGATGAACCTTTGTTGCACTCTCTCTATGGCAATAATATCCTTCCTAAGGTAAGGACACCAAGTGCACAGTACTCCAGATGCGGTCTAACCAAGCTTCTATACAATTGAAGCAAGACCTCACTACTCCTGTGCTCAAATCCTCTTGCGATAAAGACTAACATTCCATTAGCCTTCCTATTTGCCTGCTGCACTTGCATTTTAGCTTTCAGTGACTTATTGAGGAAAACATCCAGGTCCCTTTGTATATCTACACTTTATAACTCTTACCATTTAAGAAATACTCTGCACATCTGTTCCTCCTACCAAAGTGGATAACCTCACATTTTTCCACATTATATTTGATCTGCCATGTTCTTGCCCACTCACTAAGTCTGTCCAAATCCTCTTGAAGCTGCTTTGTAACTTCCTCACAGCACACATTCTCACCTAGCTTTGTGTCATCGTGAACTTGGAAATATTACATTTGGTTCCCAGCTGGGACCCAAGTACTAATCCTTGTGGTACCCCACTAGTCACAGCCTGCCAACGCAAGAATTACCTGTTTATTCCTACTCTTTGCTTTCTGCCTGTTAGCCAATCGTTAATCCATGCCAGTATATTATCTACTATCCCATGTGCTGTAATTTAGCTAACCAACCTCCTGTGGGGGACTTTATCAAAAGCCTTCTGAAAATCCAAGTATATTACATCCGCTAACTCCCCTTTATTAATTCTGTTAGTAACATCCTCAAAAATACTCCAACAGGTTTGTCAAGCATGAGTTCCCATTCAGAAATCCACGATGACTATGCCTAATCAGATCATTGTTATCTAAGTGTCAATTTATCGCATCCTTTATAACAGATTCCAGCACTTTTCCTACTACTGATGTAAGGCTAAGAGGTCTGTAGTCCTCAGTTTTCTCTCTCCCTTCCTTCTTAAATAGTGGAGTGACATTTATTATCTTCTTATCCACAAGACCCATTCCAGAATCTGTAGAATTTTGGATGATGATTGCCAGTGCCTCCACTACCTCCATAGATTAATACTACAGTTGTCTCTCCAGCATTCCCATAGCAGCCTCTAGTTCTGGAAGTTAACCAGATGAGTAAAGCAGTGCATTGCAGCCAGTGGCAGAGGCAAAGTAGTGAAGGAGTTAAAATCGCTAAGCAAATTAAGAGAAGCTGATTACAGAACAGTAGAATTTTTTGTGGTTCTTGGAGGATGTTTCTGTGGTTTCTGTTCTGACTGGATAGTTAAGACCATTTGGAGTGTAGCTATTTCTTTTTTGGGCGTTGCAGCATTATCAGATAAAGCCACACTGAGGGGCACAGTTAGCGAGGTCCGGTGGCAGTGCATGTGTAACGAGCCTCTGTGTGTCAACATCGTGGACTCTTAAGCAAAGTACAACATTGATCAGAGGCATGTTAGTGGGGGAACTTTACCCTGCAGTCAAGCCCACCCAACTTAGCCACAGTGTAAAGCTCCCTTTACACCAGTGACATCCAAGCTACGGCCCAGAACCTCATGCAGCCTACAATTCCCAACACACCTGCCCACTTAACCTGAACAACTCTGTTCCATTTCCACTTATGACTTGTTGTTTTGAATATTGTGGTCCTGGTGGTTTGGAAAAAGATGCTTTTCCTTAAAGGCTGATAAATCCTGATCCAGATCTGTGAATACCTGCAGCTTGAATGGCATATACTACTGTGGGAAGGTTGATTTAATCTTTACATATGGCCTGTGATTCTTCATGTTATGCACTGAAATGGCACGGTAAGACATAAAACCCGATTATTGTACCTTTGCCATACTCCAGTGCAGTACTGAGAGATTGCTGCAATGTCAGAGGGGTTAGCCTTTTAGTTGAGACATTAAACTGAGGCCCCTCTGTGCCCTCAGGTGGACATAAAAGGTCCCATGGCACTGTTTTGAAGAAGAGTAAGAGGGTGTTCTTCCTTATGTTCTGGCCTATAATTATCTTTCAACCAATATCGCTAAAACTGACTATCTGGTCATTATCTTGTTGCTGTTTGTGGGACCTTATTGTGCACGTATTAGGTGTTGCATTCCTACATTGGACCACATTGCACTTCAAAAAAGTATTTCATTGACTGCAGAACACTTTGGGGTGCACTTGGGTTTTAAAAGGTTTCATCTAGATATAAGTCTCCTCTCAGTAGAGAGCCTCCTGTTGTAACTGTCCAAATTTTTCTATTTCACTCATTTGTTGTATCTTGGAATTGTTGTTTTTGGTTCTAAATGAAAATCGATGCCCACCAGGATCTGGGTTTAAGAGAACTCTTGCATCTAGTAGAGACTAATCCATCACTCTGAGCTGGATTTAACTCCGGTTACAGAGGTGAAAAGCCAGCACCTAAACCACTGAGTGTTGCACCTATTCCTAGCTCCATTTTCATTTTGACAGAAAATGCTAGAGAAACAGCTGGTCAGACTGCACTCTATGGAGAGATGTGGGTTAACTCCTGCCATTTAACTATCTCTTGTCCTCCACTTCGTCACAGACCATTCGTTTTGCTTTTTTACTCTCCACTCCCCATTTTCATTCCTCCTTATAAGCTGTTCACCTGTAATGTTTTTACTTATGATTTAATTGAGCTGAAATATTCACCATACCCTCCTCTACACAGATGGTGCCGGGCCTGCTGTGTTCCATGTTTGTGCATGGATTTCTTGGGGGGGGGGGGGGGCATGTTTAATTAACTTGGAGTTTTTTGAAGAGCTGACAGAGAGGGTGGATGAGGGTAACGCTGTTGATGTGGTGTACATAGACTTTCAAAAGGCATTTGATACAGTGCCACACAACAGACTAGTGAGAAAAGCTATAGCACGTGGAATGAAAGGCACAGTAGCACCATGGATGCAAAATTGGCTGAGTAATAGGAAACAGGGGGTAATGGTCAATGGATATTTTTCAGGCTAGAGGAAGGTTTATAGTGGAGTTCCCTAGGAGTTGGTATTGGGACCCTTGCTTTTACTGATATGTATTAATAATCTAGATCTTGGTGTGCAGGGGACAATTTCAAAGTTTGCGGATGATAAACTTGGAAGCATTGTAAACTGTTAGAAGGGCACTGTAGAACTGCAAAAGGACATGGACAACTTGGTCAAGTGGACAGATAGGTGGCAGATGAAGTTCAATGCAGAGAAGTGTGAGGTGTTGCATTTTGGTCAAAGGAACATGGAGAGACAATATAAAATATGGGGTACAATTCTTAAGGAGGTGCAGGAGCAGAGGGAGTTGGGTGTATATGTGCATAGATCATTGAAGGTGGAAGGACAGCTGGGGAGAGCAGTTAGTAAAGTGTACAGTATTATGGACTTTATTAATAGGGAAATAGAGGACAAGAGAAAGGAGGTTATACTGAGGGCACTAGTTAGACCTCAGCTGTAGCCACACTATAGGAAGGATGTGAATGTATTGGAGAGAATGCAGAGGAGGTTTGCAAGAATAGTTCCAGGGATGAGAAACTTCATTTATGGGGATAGATTGGAGAAGTTGGGACTGTTCCCCTTGGAGAGGAGAAGGCTAAGAAGAGATTTGATAGAGGTGTTCAAAATCATGAGGGGGCTTGATAGAATAGGGAGAAATTGTTCCTGCTCATGAAAAGCTTGAGAACGAGAGGGCACAGATTTAAAGTGATTCGCAAAAGATGCAAATGGGCTGTGAGAAAACACTTTCACGCAGAGTGGTCCGCGACTGGAATGCACTGCCTAGGAAGTGTGGTTGAGGCAGGTTCAGTCGAGGCATTCAAGAGGGCATTAGGTAAATATTTGAATAGAAACAATGTGCAAGGGTACAGGGAAAAGGAAGGAGAATGGCACTAAGTCATAAAGCTCATATGGAGAGCTGGTGCAGACAAGGTGGGCCGAATGGCTGCCTCCTGCGCCGTAACAATTCTGTGACTGTGATTTCAGCTTTCAGGTGCCTGGCCTGCAGTAGTAGTTTATTGGACTCAGTTTATCTTCATGCAGATGTAACCTAACTTTCCCTCAGCAGCTTTGTCAAACTCACTGTGGATCATTATTCTCAACTTTCAAAGACTCACCTTTAGATGGGTATATTTTACAGAACTTTGTCTTGTTTCTGGAATATGACCATACATCATTCCCTCTTTTCACATACTTCGTGGGATGCTCGGCTCTATAGCATTGTAGGACCACATTGTATATAGGTACCAGTTCCAAGAAAATTTGCATCTGTGAGCCTGCATTTATTCTAATTAAGCAATTGGCTGTACTCCAGTTTTTTAAAAGCAGCTATCGTTACATCTCCAGAAAAACATTAATAGGTGTTCTTCCCCCATTCTAAAGGAAACTCCTGGTCATAACTGCAGCCTGGTTAAACTGCTGGTTCTTTGTGCACATAAACTTATCTAGTTGTAATGGTATGCTCTTTTCCCATTCACAAACTGGACACTGTACTTCTGTGGATCTTAGGTTGAACCTGAGTATAATCTGCTGTTTATTCTAGCAACATAACTGCCAGTTGAAATTGAGGATGGGACGTTCCACCTCTTGTGCTTCACTATTAGTGATGCTAAATAATTTCCAGCTAATTTGCCTGAAAGTCTCATGTTCAGTGGTGGATCTAACACTTTTCATGCCTCCATTTTCACCTTGACCCTCAGCAGACATGTATCTCTGCACTCCTTTGGACTTCTATTTATGACTGCAGCTTGCTGTGCACTGGGATTATTGTTCTTCCTTCTCCTTTTTCATGCTGTCTCACAACAGAAGGCAAGGTAATGCCTGCTTAAGGAGGCTGGGCATCCATACAAATGAAAAGACGCAATTAAGATAATAGACTAATAAAATTACTCTCCTACAGTTCTATTTCCTCCTTGGAGATGCTCAGTGACTACCCATAGTGATAATTTAAATAATGGTATAGGAAATTGCAAGTGCAGGCCTATGGCCCAGCTCTGCAGTGAAGCGTTACATCATTTGAGTGAACCTTGATCCAAGATGTTGGTTACTTGGCCCTTACCAAAAAATTAGTTTTTCTATATTCTGTCAAACAATGCTAAATGGAAGCTGAGCTGTTTGGATGTTTATGATTTAGTTATTATACTAGATGATTCATTTACTTAGCTGTCGGGCAAATTGCTTAAGTGGTTGTATTTAACTAGTGCTAGTCTATATCCTATAGTTAAGCACACTGTAACAGCTTAATTAATTATTCTGTTAATTTTCCTTCTTTCCCTTGGACTCAGTGCAGGACTTGGCTTTCAAGTACCATTTCCACAAGCAGCTTTGATGATTTTAAGGAAGTTTTCACCTTGTGAAATCCTGGGTACAAATCTGCATCCCGAGCATTTAGACGTGATGCATTGCAGGATACTACAATACTCACAGCAGGCAGCTGCTTCATACTTGTTTCTGTAATCAGGGTGTAGAACAGAACAATGTGATTTTTAATTTTAGAGGCTGTGCATTTACAATTGAAAGTATGTAAAAATAGTTTGAACACAGCAGTTTCAATAATCTGTTCTGAATTTCTGATTAGCAAGTAATGTATTGTGATAAACGGTTCATATTTTATAACTTGAATTATTAATCTGCATTGTACAGCTGTATCTAAACTTAAACACAATTTAATTGCATATATACCCAGGTACAGGATTAGAAATTTAGGTCACCTCTTGTAATGTGGGTGGGGGTAATGGTGGTGCAGTGGTGTGAAAGTAGGGGGAAATGTAGATGAATCATGTTGGTTGGTTACATAATTACATTATTATATTCTAAATTCTCCCTCCTCCCCGTGTCCTTCCATTTTAGCTTTTTTTTTTGTAAAACTGTTTTTCACCTGTTTCATCTCTTTCTTTTTCTTCCTTCATGTCTCTAACTCTCCCCACTGCCCCCCAGGCAAGCAGCTGCTTATTGTATACTGAGCAGCAGCTAAAAGGGAAATAAAATATTTTAGAACGGGATTAGGGAACAGAAGGCTTACAACTTTATATACTTATCTGACAATTTAACTAACAGTAAAGGGGTGGTTATAACTAATTGCGTTTGGGTTGAATGACAGTGGTTGCTATTCTACTGCGGTTTGCAACAGGTGACTTGTATTTAAAATTCCAGTTGCTGGCCAATCAGTCCAGTTCACATTGTAATCTAATGGTTTCTTCCTTATTCCAAATCTAACAGCTTCAGTATTTGAAGCTACTATCAAAATAGGTGGCTGTCAGACATCCTGATGAGTGAATATTATGGTAGGGCTTAGATTTTGGTTGTTTTACATTTGACAGAGTCTTCAAGTTTGTTTTTTAAATCTAAAAGAGCAACCTGTTTTAAATGGGTTTTGCAATACATTTTGATGTATTGAGTTTTCCCACAGTTTTCCATTTCTTCATCTGGGGTCGATGGTGCTTTACAACTGCTGAATGTAAGAGCCTTTTGCAGCAATAGCTTTTGGTGCATGCACTTTTAAAATCTGTGGTGATCTGGGCAAGGCAATCATATCGACAGTCCGAGGGGATTTGGGACAGGTGACAAAACATTAAAGTAGCTGCTACAAGTTATGACTGGAAATGCACTGGAAGAGTGGTGGAAACAGACTCAACAATAACTTTCAAAAGGAAATTAGCTGATTACTCGAAGGGAAGACATCGTTGGAGCTCTGAGGAAAGAGCAGAACCTCATTAAATAACTCTTCAGAAGAACGCGCATAGGCACAAAGGGCTGATGAGCCTCCTTCTGTATTGTATGATCTTATAGAATGTGTCGTGGGATTTTAATGCTTTAAAAGTCTGTCCTTGTGGAATCCACAATCCTATTGACCCATAGGAAGAGTGAGCTCAAAGCAAATAGAAGTCTAAAATGGCAAACACTTGTAAATTAAGTACTAAGTAGCTAGTTAAGGAAAGAAAGACATTTGCGAAGAATGCAATAAGTTCAACTCAATTCCTGTGCAAAGACTTTGGCTATGACTGTCACCTGTGGATTACCTTATAAGCTGTCGCTATGCCAATGAGAGGGACAAACCAGAATCATTCTGATGGATAAGTGCAGTCTTCATCTTAACAATTATTATTGTTAGGTGCCATATGAGTAAGGCTTGAAAATGTGTTTGTGTAACTAAATACCAGAGCTTTCTGTGGCTCTACTTTAAATCTTGGGCTTGAAAACACATCAAATGAACCAAGCTTGTTATATACTAAACATAATTTTGTGTGTAATTGAAGATTGAAATTGTTAACCACCTGTCATTTACTACCTGTGCCACAGGCTATTTGTGTTTCGTGCCTGTGCTGGCACTGTCTGGTGTAAAGTATTTTGGTAAATTAGGAAATTGCTCTTCTCAATGTAATGTACTTTCACAAATTAATAAAGCTTTCTGTTCTCTCTTTAATTAGCTTCAATCCCTCATCGACTGAACCTTTTCTATGTTGCCAATGATGTTATTCAGAACTGCAAAAGGAAGAACGCAATTATTTTTCGAGACGCTTTTTCAGAGGTTCTGATTGAAGCAGGCACGTTGGTGAGGTAAATGTTGCTTTTTATTTTGTAGGGTGTTATTAGATTTGTGGGGGAAAATTTGAACTTTCTTGTGCTTGTTTGACCCAGAGCTTGCTGCCTATGAGGGTGGTAGAAGCAGAATCAATCAATGATTTTGAAAGGAAATTGGATGGGCACATGGAAGGAAGTAAACTTGCAGGGTTACGTGGATCGCGCAGGGGATTGGGATTGACTAGCTTGCTCCACATAGAGCCAGCATAGATTCGCTGCGCTAAGTGGCCCCCTTCAGTGCAGTAAATGACTCTGTGCCTAATTTTGCTTGATTGAGTATGTTGCCTGTATGAAGCACCCTTCCTCCTTGCTATGTGAAAGGTATCTGTAGCCTGCAAATAACTTTCTTGTAGGGTTCTTCCAGTTTTCCCCCTTCTCGTGAAGGTGCTGAGTGTTGCTGGGGTATAGTTTCGGAGGGGGCTGACCACCCTCCACTACTTCACCCAAGTCACCTTTGTTCATGCGAGTGAGTCTAAGCAGATTGTGTTGGCAAGCTGTTTAACTGTAGGGGACATCATAGACAAACTTGCATCTGCTCACACATGACTTCTACATGTGCTCACTTTTCAGCATGGGTAACTGAATGGGGATTGGTAGCAGGAACCTTGAATGTTTTTTCTCCCTTCTGCATGAGAAGCTGTCCCAGCCACTGGATTCAGATTCTGTTCCTTCTCCCCTGCACGCTGTGGCTGCAATATTTATTATCTACAGTATGTCCTGCAACAGCAAGCCAAGGTCACTTCAGTGGCCTTTCCTTGCACCCCAGCAAATGTAGCAGTGTTATGGGAACACCATTACCTCCAAGTTCCTGTCCAAGTCTCGCACCATCCTAACTTGGACAAAGGTTGCTATTCCTTCGTTGTAACGGAGTCGTTCCCTGCTGGGAACCATCACCACAAGGACTGCAATGGTGCACTACATCCTCAGAGCATCTACAGCAAAAAAAAATGAGATCTTGCTAGTGTTAGCTCCGGCGTTAAAAAGAATGGAAATACTGATGCCAACTGTAGTGTCCTTACTGCCTGAGAACCTGCTAACTCTGCAGAGATGAGGGATTGAAGTTGGGGCCTTCTTGGTTTGTGTGACTTAGCCCTGGACAATGCAGTTACCTGCTATGCTAAGGAATTTAGATGGATCTCTGAATGGTATTATTTGGAATTATTTCCTGTTTTCTCAGACATATTATAAAAAATGAAGAGTTTCTGAAGTTTTTTAAAGTTGCCATTGGGACAGATTTGCAAATTTACAAAGTAAGATGCTTAAAATTATAAGAGCACTGAACAAGAACCGATTGGGATGTTATAAAGAGTAGAGTGGATCAGCATTTGGAGTTTGAGGTATCCTCAGCAAAGACTGTTTGTTGATTTGAGGTTATATTGTATCCTGTGGGCAGGCTTTAAGTTTGCATGCCCTTAGACTACAGTGGTTATATCTTAGTGTTCTTGCAGTTAGGTAATTTCACCCTTTGTCAGTTTTCTTGCCTCCTCTCCTGAAGGTATTGAGTTCTGATGGGTTCAGTCCTTGTCATACCATTGTTGTCTCAAGTAAGGGTCATTGGATAGAAAGGGTGACTGATTTTCTCTGTCCCTTAAGTCATCAGTTATTAGTTTGCAGGTGATAGAATAAAGATGAAGGCCCCATGTTTGATTCTCAGCCTTTGTTGATCTAACTGATCTCAGCTGGACTGCCTTTGAGAATGCTAAGAAATAAGAAGGGTGTAATTACATTGCTTGATGTAATATATAGACCACCATCTAGTGGGAAGGATATAGAGGATCAAATGTGCAAGGAAATTACAGAGAAGTGTAAACTTCATAGAGCTGTTATAATGGGGGACTTTAATTACCTGTATATAGACCAGGTTAGTGGTAGTGTAAGGGGCAGTGAGGGACAATCGTTCCTAGATTATGTTCAGGGAAATTTCCTACAGCAATATGTGTCCAGTCCAACAATAAAGGCATTGCTAAACCTGGTTCTTGGGAATGAGGTGGGCCAAGTAGATCAAGTGATAGTGAGGGAACATGTAGGGGACATTGATCATTGTATCCTAAGGTGGAAAATGACATTGGTCAATCCAGAGTAAGAATAATCAACTAGCAGAAGTGGACTTCAATGGGGCAAGAACGGAGCTGGACTGGATAGACTGGAACCAAAGGTTGGCGGGAAAAATAGTAGCTGAACAATGGGCTACCTTCAAAGAGGAGATAGTTTGGGCACAGTCAAGGTATGTTCCCTCAAAAGGGAAGGGTAGGACAAACAAATCCAGAGCTCCCTGAATGATAAAGGAGATAAGAATTAAGTTAAAGAAGAAAAAGTGTGCTTACGACAGCTATTAGGTAGCAAATACAGTTGAGAACCAAGCTGAGTTCAGAAGGGATGTGAAAAAGCAAAGAGGGATTATGAAAAAAGACTGGTAGCTAACATAAAAGGAAACCCCAAAGTATTCTATAAGCACATCAATAGTAAAAGGGTGGTAAAAGCACAAGTAGGGCTGATTAGGGACCAAAATTAGGGACCATGCGGCAAGAGGCATAGCTGAGGTGTTAAATGAATACTTTGCATCTGTCTTTACCTACGAGGTAGATGCTGCCCAGGCCATGGTGACAGGAGAGGAAACTCAGTCACCAGAACGGTTTAAAATAGATAAGGGGGAGGCATTGGATAAGCTGTTTGCAGTTAAAGTTGATGAGGTGCCAGGACTGGATGAGATGCATCCAAGAATATTGAAGGAAGTGAGAGTGGAAATTGCAGAGGCACTGGCAATAATATTTCAATGTTCCCTGGATTTTGTGGGGGGCTGTGTGGATACAGGCCAGTCAGTTTAACTTCGATGGTGGGAAAAGTTCTACAAACAGTTATTCAGGATAGAATTGATAGTCACATGGCAAAATGTGGATTGATTCAGAAGAGTGAGCATGGATTTATTAAAGGAAAATCATGTCTAACTAACTGGCTGGAATTTTTTTGAAGAGGTAACAGATGGTCGATGAGGACAAGGCCTTTGATGTGGTGCATATGGGCTTCCAAAAGGTGTTCGATACAGTGCCACACAACAGACTTGAGCAAAGTTACAGGTCATGGAATAAAAGGGACAGTAGCAACGTGGATACAAAATTGTCTGAGGGATAGGAAACAGAATAATGGTTAATGGGTATTTTTTGGGCTGGAAGAAAGTTTGTTGTGGAGTTCCCCAGAGGTTGGAATCGGGGCCCTTGCTTTTCCTGATATATATAAATGATCTAGATCTTGGTGTGCAGGAGACAATTTCAAAGTTGGCAGATGACACAAAACTTGGGAGAATTGTAAACTGTGAGGAGGACAGTGTAGAGCTTCAAAAGGACATCGACACGTTGGTGAAGTGGGCAAATAGGTGGCAAATGAAGTTCATTGCGGAGAAGTGTGAGATGAGACACTTTGATACAAAACATGGAGAGACAGTATAAAATAAAGGATACTATTCTAACGGGTGTGCAAGAGTAAAGAGACCTGGGTGTATTTGTACATAAGTCATTAAAGGTGGCAGGACAGGTAGAGAAAGCTGTTTCTAAAGCATACAGTATCCTAGACTTCAGTAATAGCGTCATAGAGTATAAGAGCAGGGAGGTTTTGATGAACTTATCTAAGACATTGATTAGACCTCAGCTGGAGTATTATGTACAGTCCTAGGCGCCACACTTTAGGAAGGATATGAATGCATTGGAGGGAGTGCAGAAGAGTTTTACGAGAATGGTTCAAGGGATGAGACACTTCAGTTGTGAGGAAAGATTGGAGAAGTTGGGACTGTTCCCCTTGGAGAGGAGAAGGTTAAGAGGAGACTTGATAGAAGTTTTCAAAATCATGAGGTCTGGACAGAGTAGATGGGGAGAAACTGTTCCCGCTCATAAACGGATCAGGAACCTGTGGGTACAGTTTTAAAGTGTTTTGCAAAGGAAGCAAATGTGAGGCATGAAAAATCTTTTTCATACAGCGAGTAGTTGGGGTTTGGAATGCAGTGCCTGGAAGTGTGGTGGAGGCAGGTTCAATTGAGGCATTCAAGAAGACATCGGATATTTATTTAAATAGAAACAACGTGCAGGATTAAGGAGAAAAGGTAGGAGATTGGCACTAAGTTAAAATGCTCAGGGAGCCGGTGCAGCTGTGATGGGCCGAATGGCTCCTGCACCATAACAATTCTGTGGTTTCACCTGACCACTCGGAGCAAGGAGGGATTTGAACAAAACATCCACAGTTCCCACTCATGAGCATTATTACCTAGTAGCGAGTATGCGTGTGTGTGTATGTGCGAACACATCGATTGGGAATAATACTGCGCTTGAATCTGACTCACCACCTAGACTCTTACTTTAAGGACGGTCCCTTGGTCAAGTTGTATTTGGCCTGCCGCTTTTTTGTGCATGTGTAGCCTGGTACCAGTCAGCACCTTAGGGAGAAGAGAGGAAATTGGAGTAAGGCAAGGCTTCAACTATGTACATTAAAGAGCTGCCTCACACAGTTGAACTGGGCAGCACTGCATTTGGATGAATTAGGAATATTTTAAATCAGTCTGTTTATTTGCTGTAATTGCTGTTTCTTGACTGTAGTGATCGGTATTTTTTCACTCTAGTAAGCTGGAGATTTGTCACTTGAACTTAATGAAATCAAGTAAAGATTATATTGCATTACTACAGAGAGGAAAAGTAACTTGTTTTAAAGAGCTTAAGTCAGAATGGGATTGTTCAGTTAGTTTAACATTAGAATCCCAGGTGTTTGAAAGGTCAAGTATCTTAAGAATGGGTGTATTTTATTAAGGAACTGAGCTTATTAAAATTTGGCAGTGTTTCTTGCTAAACTGGGCTTTTTACATCTGCCCAAGCTGCTTGCCTCCGACATGACAAGTTGAAATATGTATTTTTTGAGTATTAATCTAACAACGTTGTCACTGAGATTTCAGTGAAATGTAATGATCATGTGTGAGAGAAAGTATCCAATAATAACCTTTGACTTTTCAAATGTTATGACAGAAGATGGGCACTTGAAGCAGGATACCAACTCTTTTACGTTGCTGCAGCATCTGAATCTTGAAGAGATGTGCCACTAGCCTACCCTATTTGAGTAATTTCAGCTTCCACACACACAGCACCCCCCACCCCCCAAAAAACAAACAGCATCCCACCAACCCACTCAAAGAAACTTGTCTGTGTGTATGGGTTCCTTGAGCTGGTAGTATGACCCGCTCAGCACGGTGACTGCATGGCTGTGAATCTGATTGCTAGTCCTGTGCATCCACATTCTTATGTCACAGATGAAGGGAAGGCAAGTGGATGTTCGAACATCAATAAGCAGTTAGCACAATGAACAGCCTAGCACCAAAAAAGAAAGATGGTGTCTTTCATGTCCCCAAACTACTTTACAGCCTATGAGGTATTTTTGAATTGGAATCACGGTTCTAATGAAGGAATTTGGAGATCTCGTGATGGACCAGAAACTTACAACATTGCATTAAAAGCATTAAAAAAACCAATTGGAAATTGGAAATCATTCCCATTATAAGTTGTAAAGGATGATTAGTAATTTAATGTGCTTGGGGAATAGAAGGGAACTGGTTGATGTGATAAACTGTTACACGATGAGGTTTGAATATTATTTCAATGAGCCTGCCACCTTTAGTTAAATTTGAGAAGCTTGTTTGCCTTTGCATGTATATATGCACCTTAAGCTTGACAATGGCAAAATGAAGTTTGAGAGGTTCCCTGCACAAGTGATAGCACCTACACAATGATATGGCAGATGGTGTACCACGAGCTGAATTACCTCCTTGTGTGTTATGGTATCTGTGATTTAAGAAGAGTAGGACCAGCCTGAATCCTGTAGCCAGACGGTAGCAGAAATGAATTATGAAAACACGTTTTTGTTTTCCCTGTATTGAGCTGGTAAACATGTTGTTGAATTTCATCCCTGCATTTATATCAAGTATCTTCTATTAGCCAGTGGAGCACTTCTCATACTGTGGCCACCTATTTGTCAATTGCGCATTATGTTAAACTATTAATGTTCTCTCAAACTTTTCTTAGTTTGCTGCACCCCCTAAATTCATCTTCATTGTTAACAAACTTGTTCCTTTTCTGTCTATGTCCAACTTCCATTTGTAAATTGCAACAAGGAGGTCTCAAAATGGGACAGATTACAGTCTACCTCACTTTATTTCCAGTCCAGTGGCTATCTCAACCCATTTGACTACGTTCCCTTGTCACTTTTTGTGACAAGTCTTTTAAATAGCACCATATTAAATGCCCTCTGAACATCCATTGCCTTCCCTTCATCTGTACGCACCCATTCCCTGAAAAAAAATTCAATCAGCTTAGTGGTCTGTTGCAAATCTATGCTAGGTGCCCCTGACTAGGCCATTTCTCTTCAAATGTTCATTAATTCTACTGTGTAATAATGGTATCTAGAAATATGCCCAGAACCCAGGTGGGAATAACTGGCGGGTCCCTTTCCCCTCTTTTGAATGGGGTGTACCATTTGCTACTTTCTTATTTCTGCGATTCATGGAATTTATAGAAAATTGAAGCTGCACATGCATGGATAACTGACATAATTGCTTAACGTTACTTTTTTTAAGAATCAAAGCTTGTCAGGGGTTGGAGCAAACATAGAATACTTGGAGAGAGAAATTTGGGATATTTTAAATAATGTTCAATGAACATGCCTACCGCATAGAGTGCTGGCAACTGCTTAACTTAACATAGCTCTGAAATATATATAAATATCTTGCAGTGCTGGGCTTAAGTTTCACGTACCGTTTGTACTGTACTTTCTTAGTGTTATTCTAAACTGGGCCAAGGCACATGTACTGAAATTAAAACAGAAAATGTTAGAAATGCACAGCAGGTTAGGCGACATTAAAAGAGAATTTTTAAAAATGTTGTGTTTGGGTGTGCACCCTTCATCAGAACTGAAGCCTGAAGATAAACAGGCTCTTTAGGAAGTTTGTAGGATGGTGGGGCAGGGAAGGAGGAAGAGAATATGGTGGGGTGGGGAGAGAGAGAGAGAGAGAGAGGTGAGCAGATCCACTACTCTCCAAGAGGGTGTTAATGAATGAGTTGATCTGTAAAATGTGGAATAGAAAGTGAAAGATCATTAAGTGCAGAGATATAGAAAATGAGAAAATAATGTGAAAACGAGGGAATAGCGTCAGGACAAGAGAGATCAACACAAACAATGTGCACATCCTTTTGCCCCTGTGATAGCAAACATGGACACAACACTAGATGAGTCTATGACAAAACTCCAATAACAAATTTTAAACCTTGTTCAGTTGCCAAGTGTAAAAAAAAATCTAAATAAAACATTTTGTGGTCCAAACCTAGCACCAATTCACAAATATCCTCTTACTTTTTGGCTTTCTTTAGGGATCCTTCCATTCGTAAATCAGTGGAGCGGATATTCACAATATGGGAGCAGAGGAGCGTCTACCCGGAGGAATTGATTGTGGACCTGCGAGCTGCTCTTGGTGAGGGTCACCTGTAATGTGTAATGAATAAAGACTATACTGTGTTAATTTAGCAACGTTAAGATGTTTTTCAAAAGCAGGCTACATCACTCTAAGCAGTAACACACCTCAGTTATTCAAGTCTATTCTTACAGCTGGTGAGCATTACTGTAAGCTTGTACTCCCTTTATGCTGTTTTCTGATCCCTTTCACTCCTCAAGTAAAACCCCGTTTCCCAGAGAAGATAACTGAAAGGTGACAGTGGAAGGTACAAGCAACCTCATGCCATGTGGCAAAGCAAGTATTTTACCAGTTTGTTGGAAGCTACATGTGACTATTCGGCACCTGAGCTCTCAGCCCAGCTACCTTATTAAATAGGTGTTTTGCATGGACATAGTTCCGTTATAATACTGTACTCTGGAGGATGCCATGGTCGAGAGTTCCATGTCTTTCAGTAATGTCATGGTGTGGAATTGTAGCACACCACACGCTTTCTGGGATTCGGCCTTTAGAACTTTGGACCCATCCTACATCAAAACCTCTAACCCTGAGTGCCTGTATGTTTGGAACTTGGCCTGTAGGAGTTACTTGTGTTCTGGAGTGCAGCTAACACTTTGAAGTTTGTGCGTACACCAGCTGATGTGTTGCTAACTCTCCTCTGGTGCTCCTGGATGTGCATGTTATAATGCATTTTATGTTCTCAAAGGTCAGAACATGGCAGTCGCAGTTACTCGTGGGAAGATCGCAATTCGTCATGAAGATTCCTTAATCCCTAACATTCCCCACCTCTACCTTAGCCCATCTGCCATTGAAAACGTCACGAGTGCCTTTTATTCCTCGAAAGTGAAGTACTCCATTGCTCTCTGGCTGGGCTCACATGCTCCACCCATCGTAAACTTCACCCTATCTTTGTAGCTTCCTCAAGGTCTATACCTGGCTCCTTCCAATTCTTTGTTACACTGATTGTGGCCTCTGAACATTCCTCCCCTCCCTCCTCTCCACCCATGACAGTTACTGAAGTTTGTTCTGATGACTTTTAACCTTGGGGAAAATTCAAACTGCAGCAGATTACATATTTTTCCAATGTCACTTGTCTGTGAATTGCAAAAATGCCCTGGAGTCTCCACTACCCCAGCAGCTGTGCATTTTATCTCCCCTTAAATGAAGCTGTGCAACTCATTTCAAAACATCAGCCACCAATAAGGGTGCAGTTTATACATGAGTTAATTCAACCATTTTTATTTCATCCTCAAGGTGCTGATTCTGGCTGGGAAATGGCATAACAGACCCCAACCACCCTTGAGTATTTCCCCAAGGGGTCATTCTTCTTTCCTGACCCTAGACTGTGAGCATTGACAGGCTATTAGACTGTGGAGGACTTAACAGCTGAACCCAGGCAAGACTCAACTGACCCTGTGCAGCTTCCTGATCAGGAATGAATTTTCTTCTCTCCTTTCTCATGCACCCTAGAGGCCACTTTCATGTGTAATTGTGATTGAAATTACCCACATCAACCCAGATTGGGTGCGGAGGGGACATACTAGGTTGGGTTCACCCACAGGGCTATTCCTTTTTGGTTTTGAAATTTTGTGAGAAAGGAAATATTGCACTTTGTATATAGGACTCAAGAGGGCATCGAGCTGAACAGAATTTTGTGGACTAACTGTAGGAGCAATTGAAGACCAGCCTGTGCAGACTTTGTATATTAACAGGGGAGTGGCGTTTATTTAAAAATGAATGGAGATGGTGGGGGTGAATGGAGATGGTGGGGGTGGCCTCCTCTTTTTGCCAGTCTTCAACAGTTTAAACCGTTTAATGAGGCCCGTTGCTTTGCACAAAATGCTTTTAGTAGTTGGCATTTCCCTTACGAACGAATGCAAATAAACCATATCACCATGCCGTCTGGAGCGATAGTTGCAAGGGCTTCAGACTAAGCAAACAGGAAATTCACTATTTTTCACTTGTTTCCATTCATTTTAGTGGGACGAAAGCCAGCTGAATTTACAAAAGTGAAAACAGGTATGGAACACATTTTGGGCAGTGGGAAAGGTGTGTTCAGAATCTCACGATTATTTAATAAAACACCACTTAATCTTTTGTGACTTTCAGACAGTACCCTACTTGTACATTCCTCATGCACTCACAGTGCTGATGGACGGAAGTCAGACATCAGGCATTGTAAGTGCACCGGGGATCTTATTCTCCTATCTTGTTACAGCTTAACCTGGTGAAGTGTCTGTTCATATATATTTAAACCTTTGGCTGTGGGTAGTTAGTTGAGCATTCAGAATTGAACTGTTATCTGATAACCATGCACCTGTGCCTGTCTAACGTGGGGGCATTCAAGCTTTACAGGGAAGCTGTGCAATATATGGACACGCTCCAGGAATCCATTGTACTAATGCCCAAAAGACATGGTCAGTGGCTAAGGAAAAATTACTGCAGGGTTTTTCTTTGACTGGTCAGCAGAAATAATAGAGAATTGTCAATGCTCAGCTCTGTGCTCATTATCTTCGTCATCCAGATCACAGGCGCTCCAGCCTGTTGCAGGTCAAGGGGTGCCCCTGGTACCTCTGTCAAATGGCCATTGCCCTTGTGAGAGCCATGGGTACTGGTGTAGGATATCCATTTTGGGGGTTGCAGGGGTTGGGGGGGGTGGGAAACCTGTCCTCTCCTGACATCATTTTGGGAGCACTTTGCTGCAGGAGATGCTGGGTGTTGGAGCAGCAACCTAGGTTAACTTGCATCCTCCTTCATAATCCATTGGGGTCAGGTGAAACGCACCTGCTTCCCTGGTTTTGATCCAGGAGTCTCAAATCTGTGACCCACTGCAAAATCATGGCTTTAACACAATGCTAATGCTGCAGTGTATAATTTTATATTTATATTTTTTTTTATATATGTATATATAGCAAAGATATGCTAGTATGTCAGTAACAGAGCAGCGGTATAGACATGGGTTTAGATAACATCCAAACCACAGGAACTGAGCTTCGTAGACAACTTTATATTCACTTCTGAGCCCTGGGGCAAAGGTGCTGCCATCTATCCGTTATTTTTTTCAGAACTTCGTATTGTGAAGCTTTGCTCTCATTTTTGGTCGACAGTATTTCTCGCTACGGATACCAGTGAGTGGCTGTGCATAACCTGCGCACCAAAAGATAAACACTGGTGATGTATTTGATGTGCCCGCTGTTATAATTCGCTGAAATCCTAGTAGAATCCCTGCAGAGTGGTGCATAGGTGAAACTACTGTCCACACTGCTGACTCCATTTTCCCTTTCTTTACAGTGAGCAACAAGACACGAGTTGTGGTAAAATCCAAGATACTCGCTGAATTCAGGGTGAGTGCTTGTGTTTTATTTTCCCTATTTTCTGCCCTTTTCACCCAGCTGCTGGGATACGGTTTCCAGTTTCCTCTGGTGCCATATGTGGTGTGCAAACCTAGACGGCCAATGCCACTGTTGGACCACGAGGGACATCGCAGCTGAGCCTAACCCTGTCCTCCCCAGAAACCCACTTTCTGGTTGGGGGTTGCTGAGTAATGGTAAGGTGAGGCCAGCTTTTGTTGCCCATCCCTAATTACCCGAGTGGTTTGCAAGGCCATTTCAGAGGGGCAGTTAGAGTCAACCACATGGCTGTGGGGTCTGAAGTCACATGTAGGTCAGACCGGGTAAGGGCAGCAGATTTCCTTTCCTAAAGGGCATTAATGAACCAGATGGGTTTTTACAACACTTGATGATAGTTGTCATGGTCGCCACTACTGAAACTAGCATTCAATTCCAGATTTAAATTCCACCAGCTGCCGTGGTGGGATTCGAACCCATGTCCCCAGTACATGGGCCTCTGGATTACTATCCTGATGACATTACCTCTACGCTACTGTTTCCTCCTTAATTTTTCTTTGAATAATTGGTCACTTTTCTAATCCTGGGATAGAGAGATGGATTTGTAACATCCTTACCCACCCTTCAGCTGCAGATCAACTAACTCAGAGCAGCCCAGAGATGGAAAATGGGGATAATTCTGATTTGTGTAGCCAGTGTATCTCCCTGAACAGCACAATTATTCACTTGGCCATGTGGTTTTAATGTGACTTGCAGGAGGGACTTGTTCTTTTTCTGTTTCAGTCTGTATGGACACTGAAGAGGGATTGATCACTGACATCCCTCACCTTAACACAAAATTCAGAGCCCTGTTTTTAAAAAAGGTCACGTGTAGAAATTAAGAATAGATTTTATGTTTAACTCCCCTCAATCACTGAAAAGCGCATTCACATAATGATCTTGAAACTGCCGATTTGTTATAAAGATATCTGGTTCACTGATGTTCTTCAGGGTAGGAAACCTGGCCTATAGGTGACTCCACACCAACAGCAATGTGGTTGATTCTTAACTGCCTTCTGAAATGGTCTAGCAAATCAGTCAGTTGTGGGCGACTCACCACCACCAGCTCAAGGACAGTTGGGGATGGCCAATAAATGCTGGTCTTGACAGCGATGCTCATGTCCCCAAAACAAATGTATTTTTTTTAAAATCCTCCCCAGCCTCTCCCTGCTTCCTTGATGACAGGAGTAAAATAGCCCAGCTTTTTTGTGGTTGAAATTGTGCTATGCAGTGTTTGTGGCAAGTGTTTGCAATGAATGTATTGTCATTTTTTTTAGTATTAATATTCCCTCATCTCGCTGCCTCGCGCACCCCCCCCCCCCCCCGGTCAAACCCACTGCCCACCCCACCTCTCCTCTAGTGATACAATTTGATGCAGCTTCATTAGTTCTGGAAGCCCCTCATACCTTGCCTTACTTGACTTGTGACTCTAATCAGTGGGTCTTGCCAGGCTGTTTATCAGTAGAGCCTGATCCTACCTTCACCCCTACACCCACACATGAGTGTCATTCCAACAGGGATTAGGAATGGGAATTGAGACTGATGTTCTTTCCCCCTTACCCTCAGCCCAGTGGCATTGAGGCCAGTTATTGACCCCTGTTGCTTGTGCTTGAACTCAGGGCAGGGAGAGCCTTGACCTTCCTGGCCTGTATAATGTGGAGCCACATCTGGGGGTATTCCAAAGCACTTTACAGCCAATGAAGTACTTTCTGAAGTGTAATCACTGTTGTAATGTGGTAAACACTGCAGCCAAACTATGCTGCTACTTGACTCAGGAAGCATTATTTCACACAGAGGCATATCACAGAATAGTTACAACACAGATGGAGGCCATTCAGCTCTTTGTGTCTGTGTTGGCCCTCCGAAGGAGCAATTTATCTAGTGCCACTCCCTGATCTCCTCCCCATGACCCTGCATATTTCTTCTTTTCAGATAACAGTGCAATTCCCTCTTAAGTGCCTCAATTGAATTGGCCTCCACCACAGGCAGTGCATTCCAGATCCTAACCACTCGCTATGTGAAGAAGTCTCTCCTCGTGTCTCCATTGCTTCTTTTATCAATTACTTTAAATCGGTTCCTTCTTGTTCTCGATCCTTTCAAGAATGGGAGCAGTTTCTCCCTATCTACTCTGTCCAGACCTCTGATGATTTTGAATATGTCTATTAAATCTCTCAACCTTCTCATCTCCAAGGAAAACAGTCCCAACTTCTCCAATTTAAATATGTGACTGAGATTCCTCATCCCTGGAACCATTCTCATGAATCTTTTCTGCACTTTCTTTAATACTTCACATCTTTCCTAAAGTATTGCTGAATAAAGACGTTTTGTGGAAGCTTTTTGTCTTGCACTCATTAGGACAATCGTAAAAATACCAGTGTGGGGGGAAGCAACAGCTTTATACTGTATGAGAAGAGAATGTTGATTGGTTGGCAAGTGGGTCTGGTAGAGACGTTGCCGTGGAGAATGCACCAGCTAATGGTGACTGACCATTAACTGCCAAACATTGTTTGGTACTTAAATCAGGCATCTTGACTGTGGTCAAGGCTTTGCCCTGAGGAATGAACCAGCGAATGGCAGTCACTTATCATGTTTAGCTGAAACAGGAGCAATGTGTGTACATGTTCTTTCTGTCTACAAAGAACAGGGCCCTGTGTATTAATGTACGTAACTTCCAGTACACGCAAATGCACCACATTGCGAGCCCGACTGACAATGTTAGATTGGTTGTCAGTATAGCACACTGAGGATTATTTTTAGCACACTGAGGATTATTTAGTAAATGTTGTCCAATCAAGGAATCACATCTAATGTTGGACACTGTTTTGAGTTTTGCAATTACGTGCTGTACCTTGCCCATTGCAAACAGTGGAAGGGACATGCTGTTTGATACAATCCGCCAGTCTTTGGGACATACAACCTACATACCTAGCATCACGCTGCCACTGAAATTCGAATACCTCATTACTCATTTGTGTGTTAGGCAGAACGTCTCATTGGCTTGACAGCAGCATCCTGTTGGTGGCGAGTAGCACTCGTGTTGCTACTGCATAGTGGCAGCGTGAAACTCTGTCACCATTAACTGGTGTATTCTCCATAGCAACGCCTCTACCAATCAGCATCCACTTGCCTATCAATCAGCATTTTCTTCTCATACAATCTAAAGTTGTTGCTTCCTCTGACATTGGTATTCTTGTGATTGTCCTGATGAGTGCAAGATGAAAAGCTTCGACAAAATGTCTTTCTCAGCAATGCTCAAGCTTTGTGCTACCAAACAACTTTCCTAAAGTGCGGCACCCAGAACTGGACGCAGTACTCCAGTTGAAACTGAACCAGTGTCTTATACAACTTTAACGTGACCCCCTTTGCTATTAATAAAAACTAGGATGCTTTATTGCTATACACAACTTTTTGAAAAGCAAAGCTGATGAAACTACTCTTCATAGTGAAGAATTTTATTTGCCAATTTGTGCACAGCTTGATCCCAGAAGCAGTGATGTGATAATGATCAGATAACTTTTCCTTTTAGTGACTTTGTTTGAGGGATAAATATTGGCCTCGGGACAATGGGGAGAACTCTCCCTGCTCTTCAAAACTAGTGACATATGATCTTTCTCGAGCACCTAAGAGGACAGACGGGGCTTTGGTTTAACATCTCGTTTGAAAGGCGGCACCTCGTACAGGGCAGCGCTCCTTCAGTACTGGCGCAGTGTGTGTTAGTCTAGATTGAATGCTCAAGCCTGAGTGGGATTTGAACCCACGGCCTGTTGACTCCGAAATGAACGCTGCCACTGAGCCATGGCTGGCAGATAGGAAAAAAAATAAACTTGATGAGTGTCCTTTTGTCAGCAGCGTGCATTTATTGTTGCAATTTTCCTTTACTTGTACTTGATTTTACTATCACATTGTAGTATTTAGTGTGCATTGCAGTTTTCCTTGAATGTAAATGGTTCTGGGGAACAGTGGGAGTACAGTCTCAACCTCCACAGAACCTGACTGTACACTCCTCATTTTCCACTGCAGCCGCAGGCATTGATTGATCAGCTGGGGTCTTACAAACAAGCTGAGGATGAGCGAGAGTTCAAAGAGAAGCAGCTTGGGACCCTCCGTGTGGATGTGTGCAGCACAGAGACGTTGAAACGATTGAAAGGTAGAGTATAGAAATAAACATGCAGCTGGCAATGAATACTTGGGAGGGGGTTTGGACCTTACTTATTTCACGAGCTACAGGTGTGCCTTTTTAAAAAAAAAAATTTTAATAGACTAGGAGTTGTCTACTGTTGCATTGCTTGCTGTGTCTGGATACAGTGGGATATGGTGCTACCCAGTGGCTGCAACCTGCAATTACAGTGTCACTGAGACCTCTTGAAGAATTGCAGTTATAGAGCACTTTACATCACCTCAGTACTTTCCAAAGTGATTCACAGCCACCAAAGTACTTCTAAAGTGAAGTCACAGTTATAGTGGCAGGAAAAATGGCTCCATATTGATATAAGCATGACCAGAAGTCATAACAGTAAGTGCTGATTAAGGACAATAAATGTAGACGTAGCAAGGTTTTACATCTAATTTATATAGTTAGAAATAGTTATTTGGGATCTGTGTACTTGATTTTTAATTTGTTTTTTTTTTGGAATAATCTTGAATGAGATTTTATGTGTTCTACATACAGACATACGAATTAGGAGCAGTAGTAGGCCATTCAGCCCCTTAAACCTGTTCTGCCATTCAATAAGATCATGACTGACCTAATTGTGGCCTCAACTCCATATTCCGTCAACCCCTGAAATCCTTCAACTCCTTTGTTAGTCAAGAGTCTATCTACCTCAGCCTTAAAAAAAAGACATTGACCCTGCCTCCACAGCTCTCTGAGGAAGAGAGTTGCAAAGATTCATGATCCTCAGAGAAAAAACGTCTTCCCATCCTACTCTTAAATGGGAGATCCCTTATGTTTAAACTGTGCACCTTAGATCTAGTCTCTCCGTCAAGGGGAAACATCCTTCCAACACCCACCCTGTCAAGCCTCCTCAGGATCTTATATGCTTCAATAAGGTTACCTCTCATTCTTCTAAATTCCAATAGATACAGGCCCAGCCTGTCCAACCTTTCCTCAGAAGATAACACCCTCATCCCAGATCTTGGCAGGAAAAATGTGTTCATCCATCTAGTCTAACCTTCTGATCCTCCGGTTGGCCTTCATACAGTAATTCTAAATTAATAGCCCTGTGTCTCCTTTCCTAATAGTAGTTCATCCGGTCCTTTTTTTTTAATGAAAACAAAAATGCTGGAAAAACTCAGCAGGTCTGACAGCGTCTGTGGAGCGAAAGACAGAGTTAACGTTTCGAGTCCGTATGACTCTTCTTCAGAGCTCTGAAGAGACATTTGGACTTGAGACGGTAGCTGTCTTTCTCTCCACAGATGCTGGAAAAACTCAGCAGGTATGGCAGTATCTGTGGAGAGAAAGACAGCTTCCGTCTCAAATCCATATGACTCTTCAGAGCTCTGAAGAAGAGTCATACGGACTCGAAACGTTAACTCTGTCTTTCGCTCCACAGATGCTGTCAGACCTGCTGAGTTTTTCCAACATTTTTGTTTTTGTTTCAGACTTCCAGTATCCGCAGTATTTTGTCTTTATCTTACTGTTTTTTTTTAAACTCCGCTGTGATTCCCTGTTCCATGACTCCAGGTAATTTGTGCAGGCCAGACAGTTCAATCATAGGAACCCCTCATTCTCTTTTTGTAGATCGTGCTGGAGGCAAACGATTTTCTAAAGACTTTGAAGAATCTAGCTCCAAGTTGGAAGACTTCTGTGCTGAGCTCGAGAGGGAGGTGAAGAAGACCCCACCATTGATTGAAGCTCTCGAAAATGCAGAGATATTTTACGAGGCTCAGTACAAGGAGGTGAAGATCGTAGCAAATGTAAGTGCCTTATCTTTCTTTAACTCAGACTTCTGCGTGGGGACGTGGGCCGCATTTGTGTTCACGTTACCAGAGGATTCGCTCAAAAATGTCTCCTAAAACCTGTCGGATTACCTCATGAGACCAGTTCCTATCTGCTCCATTGTTCTTCCCTGGTAACTTATTCTATAGCTCTGTCACCCTTCGTGCAAAAGTTAGTTCTGCCTTGCTCCAGGGGTCTTTGCTCTTCACCCAAAACCAAAATACTGCGGATGCTGAAAGTCCGAAATAAAAACAGAAATTGCTGGGAATGCTAAGCAGGCCAGGCAGCATCTGTAGAGAAAGAAAAACAGTTCATGTTTTAGGGCGATGACCTTTTCATCAGAACTGGGGATTAAAGCGGGTGAAAGGGTGAGAAAAATAGCGAAAGGGAAGGCATGTGACAGGGTGGAAGGCAGGAGAGATGAAATCAGTCCGGAAGCCGGCCTTATTGAAAGATGACATGCTGTTCCTCGAGCTTACTTTGAGCTTCATTGGAACACTGCAGGAGGCCAAGGACAGAGAGCTCAGTGTGAGAGCAAGGTGGAGAATTAGATTACCAGGCGAACAGAAACTCAGGGTCTCTTTTTTTATGGGCGTCGCTGGCTAGGCCCAGCATTTATTGCCCATCCCTAATTGTCTTTGTTTAAGAGTCAACCCACTTTGCTGTGGGTCTGGAGTCACAGGTAGGCCAGACCAGGCATGGACAGCAGATTTCCTTCTCTAAAGGACATTAGTGAACCAGATGGGTTTGTTTTATCACCAATGGTTTCATGGTCATTATCAGACTTTTAATTCCAGATTTCTATTGAATTCAGATTTCATCATCTGCTATGGTGGGGTTCGAACCCAGGTCATTAACCTGGGTCTTTGGATTACCAGCCCAGTGACAATACCACTATGCCACCGCTTCTCCATCTTGTGGACTGAACAAAACTGTTTCACAAAGCGGAGACCCTGGAGCTGGTAGAACTGGCAGAGGATGACTGTGTCCGTCCTGTTTTCTGCTCTTCTGCTCTCACCCTTCCCCTCCCTCCCTCCCTCTCAGAACCAGGATAGGGTTCCCCTTCTTCATAGCTTTCGCCCCACTAGCATGGACTGGTTGGGCTGAATGGCCTGTTTCTGTGCTGTATATTCTATGTAATTGTGTGTGTTTGTTTTTTGATTTGATCACTAGTGCCATTGACTATTTTCTCACAGGCATACAAGACATTTGCAAACAGAGTCAACAACCTGAAGAAGAAGCTGGACCAACTGAAAACCACCCTCCCAGATCCGGATGAGTCTCCTATTCCGTCTCCCAGCATGGATGCTCCGTCACCAACTGGCTCCGAGTCCCCCGTTCGGCCAGTAGAGGATGTGGTTGTGGAGCCGAAGAAGGTAGAGGAGAGCCCCGGGCCGCCGACACCGGAAGCCTCGGGCGATAACTGTGATGTCGAGGACATGGAGCTTTCTGATGACGAAGCTGCTGGAGCAGTAAACATCATAGGTACTCGGCTTGGAAATGGCAGCAAGTTGTGGTTCCTAATTCAAGGAATTACAGAATCACAGCACAGACTCAGGCCATTTTACCCAGCTAGTCTGTGCTGGTCTTTATAACTCCACAGGAACCTCCTCCCATTCCATTTACCACCTCTCAGCCTTCCAGAATACCTTTCCTATCTCTTTTCTCTTGTATTCTTGTCTAGTGTCCTTCTAAAAGCATCTAAAATTGTTCCACACACTAACCACCTTCTCAGTAAATTAGAATTCTCCTCCTCTCCCTGTCGGATTTATTAGTAACTGTCCGGTATTTATGGTCCCTAATTTTGGATTTTCCCACAAGCGGAAACATCCTCTCCTTATCTACATCCCATTCAGAATTTTATTGACCTTGACCGGGCCACTTCTAGCTCTTCTCTTTTCTAAAGGGAAAAGCCCCAACCTGTTCAATCTTTCCCAATCACTGTACTATCTCAGCTTTGGTATCATCCTTTGTAGATCCCTTTCTTCGCTTTCTCCAGTGTTGCTGTGTCCTTTTTACAGCATGGAGATTGCAACTGTGCGCAGTTATCCAAGTGCAGCCTGACCCACGGCTCCTGTACAAGTTTAACAAAGCGGAGTTAACATAACCACCGCCGAATTCTACACCGCGAGAAAGGAGGCTGTGCTTTGGTAGAATTGTTAATTGTTTTTCTGACCTGCAATGCTGCTTTTGATACAAAAACAGAAAATGCTGGAAAAACTTAGCAGGTCTAACAGCATCTGTGGAGAGAAAGACAGAGTTAACGTTTCGTGTCCGGATGACTCTTTACAGAGCTTTTTGCTTTTATGTTGCTTTTTGATGACTTGTTCACTTGTGTCACTCATAATTTTACAAGATTATTTTATTCCATCATAAATTATGATCCATTTTAATATGTGCTTCAAATAAGCCTTCTATTTTCAAATGAAAATGTTCCTTTCACCACCTACACTGACTGCTGGTATTAATCAGTTCTGTCAGCTTTATCTCTTACTCAGTCTTCTCTCCTTTTGATCTGGGTTTCAGTTCCCCAGATTGGGCAACTCTCCAGTACCTCGACCTTAAGAAGCCTGCTTTATGCAGACACGAGACCATCAGACAATCCCGGTTTGGTCCTCACCAGACATCTACAAAGCTGTACATCCCAAAAAGAGTAATTTGATAGAAATGGGAATTCTGCAATAGTGCAGGGCACAGAAGCCTCTCATAGTGACCTTATCACTGCCCCCCAGCTAAGCCTGTTAATGCAGCACAGAACAGGAATTTAACCTGGAATTATTGCAGGACCACATGGTGCATTTGCCTACTAATCATTGGGGAACCCAGACAACTTTGCCTTCAGGTGAACACTCGAGCTCACTGCTTAACAAATGGTGGCCCCAAATCAAGCTAGACCTCTCCTGGTGACCCAGAATGTATCCAGTGGGTAGCTAAGCATGCAGATCACAAACTTATCTCAGCTGTCGGATCAGTTAGGGTATTATAATTGGCTTCAGTGCCTGCTGACAGGTGAAAGGGGAAAGTGAACAGGGTTCATATCCGTGGTTCCTGCTGGAAACTGAACACATTCACAATTGGCGGGGTGGAATTAGATCTAATTGTGACGTTATATGACATCCTAATGTTCAACAATCTGGGCACGTGAGGGACTTGAAAGCACTCAGAATGGATGGGAGAAAGTGAACAGATAAATCAACCGTGGACCATTGGGTAAAGCGTGATTCCAATTTGATTCTCTTTTCTTCCCCCCACCACCACCACACCCGCCCCTCCCCCCACCCCTCTTAATTGTTGCTCTTTAGCAGTAGAGAGCGAGGAGAAAAAGGAGGAGTCCAGTCCAAACGCAGCAGCAACAGCAAGCGTGAGCCCCCAACCGGAGAAAGCATCCGTCCCGGCAGAGACTACGCAGGCAAAGAGCAACACTTCGACACCACCCCTGGCCCTTCCAAACCTGGCAAACATTGACTTGGGCAAAATTAGCTCCATCCTTAGCAGCCTGACAACAGCGATGAAGAACACAGGTGAGAAATGTAGGAGCTTGCCAGAGTGAGTGCACAAGTCACTGCAGGATTTGTTCAAGGTCGGGTGGGTCGCAGGTACCTTTATTATATACTCCTGCAAATAAATAAAACTGAACAGGGAGACTATTAGTTAAGTCAGAAGGTGTCTGTCAGCTTGACTCGGTGGTTTGCACACCTGCCTGTGTCAGAAGTTTGTGGCCTCAAGCCCTCTGCGGGAACTTGAGCACATGTTCAGAGCTGGCACTCCAGTGCAATAGTGAGTGAGTGCTGTGTTGGCCTAAGTGTGCCTTGAATGAGACATTAAATTGCCACCCACCTCAGCCTTTTCTGGTGGTTCAGGTGGCTGTTGAAGATCCCATGGCATTGCCTGAAGCAGGGAAGTTTTGTCCTCCCCATAAATCCAACGCTGGTTAACACCACCCAAAATGGATCAGCCGATTACACACCTCATTATTTGTGGGAACGTTATTTGTGAAAAATGGCAACTCTTTAAATTTGAAGCACTTTACGTTTTGGAGAGCTACCACATGGAACAATATGAATATAAGTCCTGTTTTTTTCCCATTTGATTGTTGGGAGTCAGGGAAGAGAGATCGTTCAACAAATACGCTTTTGAAATGAGCTTTTGTCAGTCAACAGGAAACAGGTACCCTAATTTAGCACCAATCAGATTGTCAGTCTCTGAGGGAGGATGCAGAAAGCTCAATATGGGCAATTGTCACACTGCTGTGCTCTCGCCTGAGGCCACCGCTGTGTCACATTACAGGGGCAAAGTGGAGGGAGCTTTATTCTTTGTTTAACATGGCTTGTGCCACATTGGAGAGTGCTAAATAATGACACTGGACTTGCATGTGCTTTTGTTTGGAATTTCCTCTCTCCTTTCTCTTTGAAGCTGGATATGAACTGAAACCTGCCTCTTTACTTGCTGCCGTGTGTGCGTATTGGTGTAGCCTTGGTTTAACAACAAGCCCTAAATTACAGCAAATCACTTGCTGGAGATTACATGAGGTGCTCAGCTTGGTAATTCATCACCTCAAATGTAGGAAAACGCACTGCAAGCAGGCCAAGGCTACACTTCTGTATTTATTTACATATGCATACTTAAGCAGAAAGGTGTTTAAAATTTAATACAAAATCCAGTTTTATTCCAACACAAACTGGGTGGACTTGGTAAACCAAGACAGTGTCCACAATCTTGCAGCTTGGTAACACAGTCTAAATAATGCAGACGTTGAATGATTTGTGACAGAGTTCCTATTCACCCCCTTCCTTAAAAAGAAGCTAGGTGAATAGAAGACAGAAGATCCCGAGAAGGACCCTGGATTAGAAGCAGTCTCTTTCAAGATTCTCCTTAACAAAAGATGTCCAAGCAGGTATCCTCCACAGTAACAATGTGTCCTTATCTAGGAGATGTGCACCACCTCCTTGAGGTTCACAAGAGTGATAACCACCAGGCCTGATCAAGATGTATTCCCGTTAACTGATCCTGCAGAGAATTCCCTGGACGCTTGCGCAGATCGGTCAATCCATGTTTCACTGTTTTGGAAGGAAGCACCAAATAAGTTTAATTTGACAAAAGTAGAGTGAGGAAAAGGCTCTTTACATGGGCACCCCAGCAATGCAGCTGCCTGAAACCGCTTTTAATTCTGTTTTATCCTTTCTGAAAGTCAGTGTTACTGTCCTCATAGTTTAAAATGAGGAAACATTGATTTGACCTTGGATTACATCTGTAGAGAGTACGATGAATTATATAACAGGGTGAATTGCTTACAGGTATGTGAAAAATCACTCCCGTCTTATCAACATTATCTCCTGTTTTTTACGAGTGCTGGAATCGTTAAGCAACAACTATACATTTTGCCTAGTATTGCTTCATCGATCTAATTATATGAGTTGCAGCAGAGAAATTTTGGCAGCTTATTTTCAGACTGTGACCAGACATAATGGTTGCAGCACGATCATTTGGAACCAGTCTCTTAATTGAGCTTCTAACAGCAACTAAAAGAAAAAAGCTGCCTTAGAATTCTGTAAATTAAAATTTCCCTCTTTAATTATTTTATGGGAGGGGAGATGAAAGAAAACTGCTGAAGCATTATTTATTACTGGGGGTAAGAGTATAAAATGGCATTTTTATTTCCCATTTACTCCATCTATAGATTTCCTTCCTTTAGAATTTATTTCAAATGGACTAAATACTCTATCAGAGTGAAATATTCCTTTTGTGAGTAAGTTTGTCTCTTCGGTTACATTGTACAGATTACCACGCTTCCCTAGTGGTTGTCGGCATATTATTGAACCATCCAAGCTACGAGGTACCACTAGTTAATTGATCTCAACTCAGGCTTGGCTGCCACGGATCTTGGTGCTCAGGACCCATTGGTTCAAGACCCACGCCAGAGCACGTAATTTAGGCTGACCCTTCTGTGCAGTATTGAAGGAGTGCTGCACTGTCAGAGGCGTTGTGTTTTGGATGAGGTGTTAAAGCAAGGCCCCATCTGTCCCTCAGGTGGACATGGCGCCATTTTGAAGAAGAGCAGAAGTGTTATACCACCCTGGCCCAACATTTATCCCTCAACCACCATGACTTAAAAGGAATGCAAGATATCTGTTCATTTGTCTCATTGATTATTTTTTTGGTGGGACCTTTTGGCTATGCCCACATTGAATTGCACGTTTCACTACATTACAGTGGCGACCACGCTTCAAAAGTACCCCATTGATTGTAAACATGTTGTGAAGCCCTTCAGTCGGTGAGAGTGTGTTTTAGAGTGAGCCCACAACTGAGCTCAGCCCTTGTGCCCTAGCTGGGTCAAAGATCATCCAGGTTCACAAGCGCACACGGTACCTGTAACCCAACAACAGTCAGTGCCTTTGGAAAAGATGGAGTAAATGTGGAGACAGATGTGCATAAGAAGCAGACAGTGTGAAGTTTGACGTCCAAGAGCCATGTCTTTGAGAGTTGCTGTGCTTCTTTAGCTTTCTATCACTTGTTGTTTGGAAGTGTTTTTATCCTCCTGTTCTTTACAGGAATCTGATCACTTAGTACCAGTAGGAAGGAAGTGAATCTGGATACAAATGAGTTTTCTTTTTCTTAGCAACTTGAATTTATTGTGAACAGATATGGATTGTGCTAACTAAAATTGGAGTTGACTATCCAGTTGTGTCCAAAAGAAGTCTCTGGCTCTAGGTAGGCTCTGCAGTTTCTTGTCCTGTTAATGGTGACACAGGTGAGTCGGATAAATCTCAGTTCTATTGTTGCACTTTAATCCAATAATTAAAATATATGACTGATTTTTCAACATAGACTTGGCATTGCAGAACCATTGCTGGCATTCCAGGGCTGTGGGTAGGACTTCAGCCAAGTGTAAAGTTGAGCATGTCAAATGTTTATGCTGTGTTTGTACTTGAACTGTAACAGTTTAATTCTTCCAAACATGGATCGTGTCTGGAGCTGTGAGGTGAAGCTCTAGGGGGGGTGTTGTGAGTAATTTGAAGGGATGAATTAAGAGCACCACACAAGAAGCACGTTGAACCACTTTTCTTTACCATATTGGTGCTAATAGAAGGGGCTTGGTCAGCGACTGAACTGAGCTTAGCAGACAACAATTAAGCTACAACTGACTTTAATGTGATTGGGGGAGGGCAGGATCAGACCTTGCTGTGTTTGCTCCCTCTGTACATTCTCTTTCTCTCTCCCCCCCCCCCCCCCCCCCGCCACCAAAATCCCCCACCCCAAATAGAATCACAGAATTGTTACAGCGCAGGAGGTGGCCATTCAGCCCATTGCATCTGCAGCAGCTCTCTGAGCATTTCACTTAGTGCCATTGTTCTGTCTTCTCCACAAACCTTGCACATCGGTTCTTTTCAAATAATCATCTGATTCCCTCTTTAATGCCTGGATTGAACCTATTGAACAATAGTCATGTACCCTTCTAAATTCTTTCATAACTGGCTCCTTGTGACATGTACGAGGGTGAGCAACCCTGCACCTGCCCTCCCATCCCCTCAAGCAAGTATCAGCATGTTTGGATAGTGACAACTTGGGCATTACATTCCTAGGATAATGTTTTACATGAGATGGCACCAATTGAATATTATTATGAGCTCTTTGGTCTCGAGGAAGCCTAAATGACACTGAAACCATATTTACCTGTTTTAAAAGTTTGTTGCTGCATCATGTTGCTCAGCTTGTCTATGACTGAACTTGTCAGATTTTGCTTTTCTCTCCTTCTGTCTGCAGTCAGCCCAGTGGTTGGTCAAACGCCTGTGCTTGCAGTAACGTCAGCAGCTCCTTCTTCTGGGTTGCAACTCAATAGTGGCATGAAGGCCCCCGTTCAGAAGCCTTCTCCAGTTGCTCCCAATCCTCTGGCAAGCATCCTGTCAAAAGTTGAATTAACTCCAGAGAGCATCCTGTCAGCACTCAGCAAGACACAGGGGCCCTCTGCTCCAGCTCTGCAAGGTACAAAATCCATCTTAGCAGACCCTGATTCTCCTCCTGCACCAGATGGTCCCAACTCAGCATCCTCGTCCCTGAGATTCGGTAACTTCAAACCCAGACCACCCCTAGATTATTTCTCTAAAGCTTCAAGTTCCATCCCAAGGCACATTGCATCTTTTCCTACGTTTAACTCATTCCTTTCCAGGACCTCAATCTTTAATTCCCACCGTCTACTTGTAACCCACAGGTTTTTATCCTCAACTTTGTAACCTAATTATTATCTCTTTGATTTGTGTTGCTGCTCCCCTCTTCTTTTGCACCTTACTGACCTGCACTATGGGCCCTGACACTTATCGGTTTAATAAAAAAAAATTGCAGAATTGAATTGGCTGCATTGTAACCTTAGAAATAATCTCTAGAATTGTACTCAAGAGCTTTCAATTTGGTTCTTTTCTAATGTGTCACGGTTAGCATTTTTAAAAAATTCATCCATGGGATGTGGGCTTCACTGGAAGGGCCAGCATTTATTGCCCATCCCTAGTTGCGCTCCACCTTCTTGAACCTTGCAGCCCAAATGGTGTAGGTACAGTGCTGTTAGGGAGGGAGTTCCAGGATTTTGACCCAGTGACAGGGAAGGAATGGTGATATATTTCCAAGTCAGGGTGGTGAGTGACTTGGAAGGGAACTTCCAGTTGGTGGTATTCCCATCCACCTGCTGCCCTTGCCCTTCTAGATGGTAGAGGGTGTGGGTTTGGGAGCTGTTGTTTAAGGAGCCTTGGTGAATTCCTGCAGTGCATCTTGTAGATGGCACATACTGCTGCTACTGTGCGTTGGTGGTGGAGGGAGTGAATGTTTGTAGATGTGGTGTCAATCAAGCGGCTGCTTTGTCCTGGATGGTGTCGAGCTTCTTGAGTGTTGTTGGAGCTGCACTCATCCAGGAAAGTGGGAAGTATTCCATCACACACCTGACTTGTGCCTTGTAGATGGTGGACAGGCTTTGGGGAGTCAGGAGGAGAGTTACTTGCTGCAGGATTCCTAGTCTCTGACCTGTCCTTGTAGCCACAGTATTTATACGGCTGGTCCAGTTCAGTTTCTAGTCAATGTTAACCTCCAGGATGTTGATAGTGGGGGATTCAGTGATGTTGATGTCATTGAACGTCAAGGGGCGATGTTCATTGGAGAATGTCATTGTCTGGCACTTGTGTGGTGCAAATGTTAGTTACCACTTGTTGGCCCAAGCCTGGATATTGTCCAGGTCTTGCTGCATTTGCACATGGACTGCTTCAGTATCTGAGGAGTCACAAGTGGTACTGAACATTGTGCGATCATCAGCGACATCCCCACTTCTGACCTTATGATGGAAGGAAGGTCATTGATGAAGCAGCTGAAGATGGTTGGGCCGAGGACACTACCCCGAGGAACCCCTGCAGTGATGTCCCGGGACTGAGATGACTGACTGCCAACAACCACAACCATCTTCTTTTGTGCTAGATATGACTCCAACCAGTGGAGAGTTTTCCCCTGACTCCCATTGACTCTACTTTTGCTAGGGCTCCTTGATACCACACTGTCAAATGCTGCCTTGATGTCAAGGGCAGTCACTCTCACCTCACCTCGGGAGTTCAGCTCTTTTGTCCATGTTTGAACCAAGACTGTAATGAGGTCAGGAGCTGAGTGGCCCTGGTGGAACCCAAAGTGGGCTTCAGTGAGCAGGTTATTGCTAAGCAAGTGCTGCTTGATAGCACTGTTGATGACCCCTTCCATTATTTTACTGACAATTAAGAGTAGATTGAAGGGGCCGTAATTGGCCGGTTTGGATTTGTCCTGCTTTTTGTGTACAGGACATACCTGGACAATTTTCTACATAGCCGGTTACATGCCAGTGCTGCGGCTGTACTGGAACAGCTTGGCTAGGGGCACAGCAAGTTCCTGGAGCACAAGTCCTCAGTACTATTACCAGAATATTGTCAGGGCTCGCAGCGTTTGCAGTATCCAGTGCCTTCAGCCATTTCTTGATATCACGTGGAGTGAATCGAATCAGCTGAAGACTGGCATCTGTGATGCTGGGGACCTCTGGAGGAAGCCAAGATGGATCATCCACTCGGCACTTCTGGCTGAAGATTGTAGCGAATGCTTCAGTCTTATCTTTTGCACAAATGTGCTGGACTCCCCCATCATTGAGGAGAGAATATTTGTGGAGTCTCCTCCTCCAGTGAGTTGTTTAATTGTCCACCACCATTCACGACTGGATGTGGCAGGACTGCAGAGCTTAGATCTGATCTGTTGGTTGTGGGATCGCTTAGCTCTGTCTGTCCCTTGCTACTTATGCTGCTTGGCGTGCAGGTAGCTCTGTGTTATGTTGGAACTGCAGGTCCAGGCTACTTGGGGCTACTTTAGATTCACTTTTGACTGGTTATGGTGCCTGTTGTCAACTATCCACTAGATCATACTGTTCAGGTGAAATCTTTTAAATCCTACTGAAGAATAACAGCAACATTGGGTTCTGTTTGTGCAAGTGGACTTCCTCAGCATATATACAGTTGTTGTTTGTTGGTGTCTGCAGCACATCCGCTCACCTGCGCCTCCTTCAAATCCCACAAAAGCTTTGCACATACTTACCTCTGAAACTTCCTCCAGTCCTAAATCATATTTCTATTGCCTCCAGCCTTAGAATTTGTCGCCTCCTATCTTCCACCCTCCATAAACTTGAGCTCTTCCATAACCCACAACAAATTCCGTCCATCACTCCTGAGCTCATTGACGTAGATTGGCTTCTAGACCACCAATCCCTCAAATTTTACCTTATCATCCTTATACTGAAACTACTCCATGGCTTTGTCATTCCCCATCTTAGCAACCACTTCTAACTCTACAACCATTTGAGAACTCTGCATTCCTCCAATTCTGGCCACTTGTATATCCCTGACACCCCTTGTCCAACCATTGGTTGGCTAGGCCCTGACTCTGGAATTTCCTCCCAAAACCCCTTTGCCTCACCAGCTTTCTCTCTCTTGATTTAAATCACTCCTTAAAACCTACCTCTTTGACCCAGCTTTTGCTTACTTGAGCTAATATCACCCCCTTTGACATGTCACTTTTTTTTTAGTTAATCTGCTCCTGTGAAACGCCTTGGACATTTTGCTATGTTAAAGACGTTATATAAATGTACACCTCACTCTTTTGACTCTAAGTATAAAGCCTTCTGCTTTTTCATTCCTCCGACTGATGGCGCAATCATCAAAGTTTCCAAAACATTCTCTGACATCTCTCTTTCCACCTTCAAAGCCTCCAAGTACTGTCCCAAACCCTCCTCAGAATCTAGCCCCACCTGCTTTTATGAAGAACTTTGGGTATTTATGCTATGGTAGAGTTACTGTATAATCACATTGTTAAGATGAACACCAAGAAAAAAAGTAACAAAGGGCAATTAAAGGTGTAATTTTTTAAAACCGAACTTTAACCTATTGCTTATTTGCTTTGGAGTAGAATAAAATTAGTCTGTGGGTCTACAAAAAAATGTACTGAAATATCCTTTTTTTTTTTTTCCCTTTTCCTCTCCCCGATAATAGGTCTCTCGTCGTTGCTTCAGAGTGTGACAGGAAACACTTCTGTCCCATCCAGCAGTGCCGCTCCAAACACTCCTACCCCAGCAGTGACGAATGTCACCAGTCCAGTAGACAAAAGTGTCCCCATTATTAATGCCAGCACTCAGTCTCTGATCCAAGGGCTTATTGGTTGCTCTCCAAATTCACCTGCATCAGAAGTTTCCTCTGGTTCTTCAGTGAACTCAGCCCCAGTAAACCATAGTCCTGCTCTATCCAATACAAGCCTGAAGGCCCCAGCCAACACTACAGTGCTCGAAAGCTCCCTTCGCAGTACCACCTCTGGATCAAGGGGAAGCATGATCAGTCAGAAGTCATCCACTGAGGCAGTCACAGCCGAAGCCGAGGCAGAGCCGTCTTCCCCATCAAGTTTGGAGTTGAAAATTCACAACTTTCTGAAAGTTAATCCAGGCTTTAAGGCGTTAGATCTTAATATCCCTCTTCTGAGCAACTTGGGCTCCAGTGACTCTAAGAGTCTCTTGCAGCCATCAGAAGGAAATCGTAATCCCAGCAGTACCATACTCGACAACCAGGATGGCACGCCAGTCAGAGACGAGCGAGGTGGAACTCCGACCCAGGATGAAATAATGGACAAACCAGCAACCCCAGGCACTATTGATCCAATGTCCTTACTGTCTAAGCTAATCAGTCCACCCTCCTCTTCAACCAGCAGCACAATCTCCCCACCGCTTTCACTCCCACAAAACAGAGATTCTAGTTACTCAGAGATTTCCAATACAGTGCCTTCTTACCAAAGCAATGCTTCATATAACCGTGGAAGGAGTCCATTTCCTTCCTCTTTCAAACCCTCAGAGATGTGGGAGGAATCTTCTCCCCACAGAGATTCCCCTCAAGAACAATTTTATTCGGGTGAATCCTGCACTGATTTTGACTACGCTGGACCACCACCTTCGGTGAAGCAGCCCCCAAAATCTATTCTCAAATCAAATAAACCAGCAGACCAGATACAGAGTCCTAATGAATACCAGTCTATTTCCACCAGTTACAGTCGTCTGAAGTCTGTGTTCTCCAAGCCCATGAAATCCATCCTTAAAAAGCAGGAAGCGTATGGCAGTAGGTCAAGTAGTAGCAGAGGGTATGGAGATGATGATCAGGGAGTTGAGCATGAGAACCTGCCTTCACCTGGTCAAAACAATCAGTTCTTCCCAGAGTCTAATAACATCATATTACAGCCCTCCTTCTCAGATTTGTCTCGCACAGGGTCGCTTCAGAAAGCATTTTCTGACACTCTGTGTTCTGCTCCTTCCCACCAGCCTTCCTCCTCACAAAGTGTTAGCTCTTTTAGCCGCACGTCTGTCGCCAGCATTGAAAAAGCTGTATCTTTAGGCTCTCCTGTCTCTGCCACTTCAACCATCGAGTTTAAAAACATGTTAAAAAATGCCTCCCGTAGACCTACTGATGACAAGCCTTTAGAAAGCCCCATTAGTCCTGCTCCAACAGGAGGCTTGAGCGAGAAAGGGAACCTACCAGTTTTTGGACAGTCTGGGATTGTGGAGAATGTGGATGAAGAGCAGCATTGTATAGAGACTCGTATATCTACATCTGATTTATCTGAGAGCATAGAGGAAAAAGGAGCCCCCATTGAGACACTAGGTTCCAGTACCCCGTCGGCTGGGAGACTGATGTTTGGGGAGCCCATTCAGACCCTGGACTCTAGCCGAGGGTCAGGCAGAGGCAATATGAGTCATGGGAGAGGGGGCTCCAGGAGCAGTTGGTTTGACCAGAGTGAAAGCATTTCAGACTTTGAAGATGATTCCTCCTCTATTGATGTTTCTGAGATGACTCAAGGTGTTCCTCCCAGTTTTAGAAACCAGTTTGAAGAGCATAGACTCCAGTTCCCAGACACTTCAAACAGCTTTAGATCCAACAGCTTTAACACCCCTTTTGAACGGCAGACTCAACAGATTGGACTTCCTCCTGGTTCGCTGCACGATCATATTGGGCCACCCCCTGTTCCAACCCGAGACCACATTGGACACCCACCTGGTCCTCCTCCAGATCATGTACTTGCCCCATGTCCCCCACAAGATCACATTGGACCACCTCCTGTTCCCTTGCGGGACATTGGACTGCCACCTGTGCCCCCAAGAGATCACATGAGTCTACCCCCAGGTCCACCACCTGTTTCTCATGATCATTTAGGGCCTCCTGGTCCACCACAGGAGCATGTGGGTGTCTCATCAGGATCTCTGAGAGACCATGGTTCATTCTCTGGTCCTCCTCAGGACCATAGTGGTCCACCTCCTGGTTCTACCCATGAGCAGATTGGGCCGCCACGAGATCATGTTGGACCACCTCCTGGAACCTCCGTTGACCACATTGGGCCACCCTCTGGACCTCCGCCTGACCGCTTTGGTCCTGCTCTACCACCTGGCCCTCCTCCAAGAGATCATCTAGGTCCCCCACCCCTGGATCACCTTGGACCTCCTCCTGGCCCCCCTGTGCCACCTCCTGGTCCCCCTCCACGGGACCACCTTGTCCCGCCTCCTGGGCCGCCTCCAATTCCCCCTCCTGGTCCACCACCTGGTCCTCCTCCTCGGGATGTTCTTGGGCCACCACCGGGCACCCTTCCACAAGACCACCTTGTCCCACCTCCCGGCCCTCCTCCAAGGGATCCGCATGTCCCACCTCCTGGCCCCCCTCCGCAGGATGTTCTTGGTCCATTACCTGGATCTCCAAGAGACCTCCTTGGCCCATTAGCTGGACCCCCAAGAGAGCTACTTGGTTTACTCCCATGCCCTCCAAGAGACTTCCTTGGCTTAACTAATAGGCCTCCAATGCAAAGGTCTCCAAGGGATTACTATGGGCAGCCCTTTACACCCCAACGAGACTACAATAATCCTGGTAGGTTCTTCCAGAGAGACTTCAGAGGGTCCTTCAGGCCTCGAGAATCATTTCAGAGTGGAAAACGACCTGGCCTGCCATTTGGAAACCCCCCTTATTCCACCGCTCCTAAACGACCGTACATGCCTCCTCGGTACTGAAAAGGAAAAGAGCTGCAGACAAAAGTGAATGTTGTATTGGAGATTATGTGAAACTCTTACTTCATCTCTGACCCTCTCTCACCGAGCAACTCTGTGGTCATAGCAGCGAAGGTTCGGCGTGGTGCTTTTAGGTCATCGACATGTCTTTTGTGTCCTTGTCTGTTCTCCCTCCTAGCTTGTCTCCCGTTCTTCCACCTGCCCTCCCCAAAGCTGACCTGCTGTGCTAGGTCAAACGTATACGTAAGGGTAACCTTTCACTACAGTGTCATTACAAACTACTGCACAATAAGCTTACATCAAAAGAGCTTTGAAAAACTTCAGTGATGCATAGAAATCTTTCTTGGAGCTAGAGAACCATTTACTTTTTGCAGAAAGTAAAACTTTTATAACGATGCAAAAATTGTCATAAATACAGTCTTAAGATGCTGTAGCTTCTCTCCAGACCCTTTGTTATTTTGTTTTGTTGTTTTTAATTACAGTTTTACCTTTTGTACCAGTTGTGGAGGAAAAAATGAGGTTAAATGCAAATGTCTCTGTCGTCATTGAAAGTTTTTTTGCGAAGATGCCCCCCCCAATAGTCAAGTTTCAGTGCCAGACTTTGAAAAACCTGACGTCACATTGTTTCTGAGTTAGTGTGATGAACGCCACTTGTACAGGGTTGCATGTTGCTTGCGTCGGGTGACTTCAGTAAGGCAAGTGTGGTCGGGGAGGTGTTAAGTTTACAATCCATTTCCTGCAAATTGGGAGATTGTCCCTTGTGCCAAAAGCTCTTTTTTTTCTTTTTAAACACGCGAAGATGTGCCGCTTCGGCCACTTTGCTGAATATTGGGAATAGTCCTTGCGTAGACTGTGTGATGCTTTGATGTAGCCAGTTTTTTTTTCAAAGAAGTGTGTAATCTTCCCCCTTTTCTCCCACACCATTTTAATTTTTTCTCCACAGCAGCAACCTCAGCCACTAGGATGGAGCGTCTTCCCCTTGGCAATTCCACTGCTGCTCGATAAGATGCCAAGGAGAGGGCAGGCAAGCTTTTGGTGGAATCAGAAGCCCACTGTCCTGGTTGTCCTTCCCAGAAGTGGGAATGGTGGAAGATGCTCCATCTAATAACCTGGCTGACAACCTCATGAGACTCCAAGCAATGAAGGAAAGAAGATTAAAAACATAGTGGGCAGGACTGGAACCTGTGGACTGTGCCGTGGGCACAGTTTTAACCTGTTATGCTACCAGGCCTCAATGAGATTTGTAGTGTTTCTAATGACAGTGTAGTAAAAATTTGGTTCATTTCACTTAGCCTACAAAAAAAAAAGGTAACTCTTTGGAATAAATGTTCCTTGGGCATATTACAAGCCTTTTATAATTGACTGACCAACCAATGATATACTACGAGGCCACATAAAATTACTTTTGTTCAGCTTGTTAAAAGTTGATTATTTCTGTCCCAAGGCTGCTGATCAGCCGTTAAGCTACCTAGTGTGCTTCTGATTGCCTTTTTCTGTGACTCGTTCTGTGCCAGTCACTGTTTTGTCAAACTGACGTGCTTGACCTGGAGGAGCACCTTGCTGACTAACATTTGTTCTCTTTATATATTTAAAGAAATAGAGGGAAAGGGAGGAATAGGATAGGATGGGGGGGGGTGGTGGGGGAGTAGGGGAGGGAGAAACAACATCAAGCAGTGACTGGAACAGCTTTGTAGAACAGTGTCTTTTATGACCGGTCTGTTTCAGAGCTCATTTTTGCTTAATTGAAGGTGACTTTGAAGAATTAGAATGAATCGAGATGGATACAGTGTAACCAGACTTGGTTCCATACAGTCCAGTTCATGCTGATACTGAAGACTGAATCGCTGTGTTAGTAACTGAGTTTTGAATTTTTTGAAAAATATATCAATACATGGATATGCACACACACACACACTTGCAAACACACTCTTACTCTATGGTTACTCCCAGATGAATTGTACAATGTTGTATGTAGCAAGAACGAAGAAAAAAAAACCTTTTTTTGTTTCCTGAATTAAAAAGTGAAGATCAAGTTCTCCATTTATTTTTCTGAAGAGTTTGTAAGCATTTAGCAATTTTTATTAATTCTACACGATAGATGTAAAATTTGGATGCAGTGTGAAGTTTAAGCTGTGAAGATTCCTTTCAAGTTGCGCTACTGGAGCTAAGTTGTACAACTGTGCTGATCTATCACCACTTCTTGATAATGCTGTTTTTTTTTTCACGTGAATGTAACTTCACTGGAGGGAAAGGGTAACTTTATAGACCCAGTGGTTTCCAAACAGAAAGCTATACTTCTGTAAATATGTCGTCTAGTTAACACATTTAGATTGAGATGTCTTCACTATCTGTGTTGGAAACAGTCAAACTGAGTGAAAGTTTTGCTTGCTTTTAGAGAGAAAACTGAAATGCTTTTGAAAATGATCTGTAATTACTTTAATAAAAAAAAACCTAGTCTACTTTTTTTTTTGAGATGAATAAGGATTCAGCATTTTGCCGCAAGTAATGAACCTTGAACACTGCTAAAGTGGGAAGGGTCTGGTGAAATCTATTTTCTGAAGACTTGTATAAATTTGCTTTTGTCTGCATTTGGCTCAATGTTGTAGAGTTCTTTTCTTACCTATGTACAGATACATATTAAAACTGACGTGTCAGGCAACCTGGTACATCTTAAAGCAAAGTCCTAATCCAAGGGTTGTGAAGCTGATTTGCAACCTTGACTTGAATTTGAAGATACCAGCCTTTTTTGGGCAAGTCAGTCATTTCTTGACCAAGTGTCACCAGCTGCTCCTCCCACGTGACAGTACGATGTACAGTCTGTTGTTGAGGAAGGTGAAGCAAAATGCATATGCCCCAGTTGGCCATATGTTGTTGAACATGTGCAGCACTGGCCACCGATTATGGAGCAAAACATATAACTTAGATGCTCAGCTGGAACTGCCCTTCAGCTAGACAGAATAAGCTTAGAAGCATGAAACAGCAGGAAAGAGTCTCAAATATTTTTTAAAAAAAAGGAGGGTCAAGCGATTCTAAGCGCCATCGTGGTTGTTTTTCAAACCATTTTATGGAATTGTGGCCATAGATTTGAATCGTTACTGTCGTGTCACCAGTCACATCATATGTTTTTTGGGATCTTTGGAAGTTCTCAACTGAGCTGGTGTCCTGCCTCAGGTGGGGAAAACGGCTGACCTATGTTTAGCCTCGTAGCAAGTACACTGCGCAGAGTGTGGTGTAGTATAATCATTATGATGAAGCCCGAGCCCACAACAGATTTTCTGCATGGGAACATCCTTATGCTCATATGTCTCCTACCACTGAAAACTATCACTTAAGACTGAGAAGGGTGGTGGTAACCAGATGACAGAAGTTTGGGTAACCAGGGCAGTTATAGGTTATTTCTAGATGTGATTCCCATTGATTCTAAATCAGTAGTGTTTTACTGACAGCATTTTCAAGCTGCTGTAAGGTATTGCACACACTCAGCTGCTTCAAATAATACACACCCTGCCACTATGAATTTTGGCAAGGAAAAACAGCTACATGGAACAAAACTTTACCATTTGCCTTTTGTGGTTGGTTTTCTTGCAGAAATGGAGAAGAAACTTACGAATACGTAACTCTGACTAATGTTTTTCTAAAGAGCCAACATGAAGCTGTAATTGAGAAGGGATCAGTTTGGCATTTCCCTTCAAAGTCTTTAGATGTAATATGTAGAATTTGACTGGCAAATTAAAAATGCTCACAAACTATAATTATTTTCTCCGAAATGTGATGTGCCATCTGTTTCTGCTGACAAAGGTTGGGGTTCGACTTGTGTTGGCATTCCTTTCCAATCTAGCACCGAGACCCTCCCTGCATAAAGTCCTCTGTAGGTACTTGTTACCTTGCTGATGGATGTCTGTGCACATTTTAACAAGACAGAAGGCTTGCTGCAACTTTGCCTCGTTGTGCCTACTGTCCCATATTTGGCACTCTGGTGTGAAACTTTTATTTCTCCCAGCCCTGAAGTTTTACTTTCTAATTTTGTGTGAAAATTCCGTCATCAATTCCTACAAGATGTAATCAATGACCAGTCAGCAATGTCTGGACGTTTTGCTGGTAATCTGGTGCCAACTCATCCTATTGCAGAGTGTGGGTCTCCATTTTGTAAATGTTTCGTACAACTGCCTGCCTAGTTATTCAGCTTTACTGAATTTGGCTTTGGGATCAGTGTCAATGGGAAACCAGTGACAATGTGGATATGCAGTCCACTTCATCCATAGGTTAAGTGGACATTATGTTTCAAAGTGTTCCCCCCCCCCCCCCCCACCCCACCTCTGAGAACAAATGTCTTCACTTTCAATTATAAACTTGGGATACCTGCTTCTTTTACATGTTTCTGACCCAGCCTCTCATTCTGATTATAATGTGAATTGCCCATGTCTAGGAGGCTGCCATTTGGAACATCTCCAAACATTCAATGTTTTCATGACTCATAATGAAGACCTTGTACTGAATGGATTTGTTTCAGGCTCTCCCAAGAAACCAATTTGATCCTGTTTCATTGATAAGTTGTTTGCTCTTCCTATCAATCTTGCTACTTTAAATTGGGGGTGTAGAGGCATGATATCTTGCAAAATATTGCTAGTTACCTACTTACCTCTATGATCTTATAAGAGATTCATTGTCTACGTTATATTCTGAGAATATAGGTTAACCGTTCGGTCCATATTGGAGGAATGCACTAATTCTGAACTTCAGGTCACCTTTGATGCCTTTGATAATAGGTCTTAGTATTTCAATCATTTTGGATGCACGTTGTCCAGACTTATTTGATATTTGGTGAAGGAAGATTGAAAAGCATTTTGAGATTGTTTGGATCTTTCATCTTGGCTGTGGTTATTCACCAACAGTGTGGAATACTGGAGTTATGAGTTCACTTTATTTTTGTGAAGTAACCTCTTCTGGCTGAACTTCATAAAGAGCCATCAAGAGGCTCAGAAAACTGGTAGATCAATTGATCAGAACTTTGGCCTCAAGTTTTTGTTAAGGACTGTATGCAAATATTTTATCATTCTTTTGGGTGGTAGATTCACCCACTTTCTTTCTGAAGATCCTTTTGATATCCAAATTGATGTTCTTTTACCTACCATTTGAAAAGCTCCTTGAAGTAGGGTGAGCATTCAAAATCAACACGACAGCCAAGATTTGTTGGGGGAATGGAAAGTTTGCATGAATTATTCCTAAATCTTAAAACATCACAAAGTTAAACTTCCTCTTTACACAAAATTGAAAATTCATAGTCCCCATTGGTATCTTCTCCAGGCAATTGTTTTTCTATAAAACAGAACTGATCTACTTTCAGGAGCAATAGAATATATACATTGAGAAATGATTGCTCCTCCCAAGCTTCCTTACTAAAGATTGACAAGGGCTTGTCTTAAGACCCTTGCATAAACTTGCCTGCACAGGCAAATATGAGTTTCACCAAAACAACAGATGGTGTTCACCTAAGATAAATGTTACTTTGAAAAAAAATACAGCCATACCAACATGCAAGGGAATAGAAAATTAAAAATGTGGCTGCATTCTAATTTGAGAAGCCCAACAGAGTTCCTGCAACTTAACTGTCGAAGGAGTTCTTTGGATTGATACTTGTGGCTTAACCATTCACAGGAACATAAGACCCAGGAGAAGGCTACTTGGCCCTTCAAGAAATCAAGATCTTGTTGGGCCTTTAACTCTTATTTTTTTGTCTCCTACTTGTGTAGCTTTTACCTAGAGAATGAAGGAATCTTTTGGAGCCTTTGAAACCTAACCTACTTGGCAGATGTTTGATCTGTTTGCCCAGAGCCTCATAATGTCAGGAAGAGTGCCTGTAGGTGTGTTCCTTTTTCTGTTAGAGGGATATTCCAGCAGCAGTTCATAATCTTGTACATTTCAATCCTATGTGTATCATTGGCACACTGTTAGCCTTTACAAAGATGTATTGGTGATTTGTGTTTCCGGCCAACTTAAAATTGATAGACGAGTCCTACCAATGCTGTTCAATGGTAATGCTAGATTGCAAAGCCAATGATCCATGAATTATGGGAGGATGGTGAATGCTCTTGGACCCTGCAGCAAAATAATGAGCAGAAACCTCTGTGTGGGCGTGGAAAGTTGGCCTTCTACCTTAATTAAGATATTCAATTTCTTACAAGGATGAGAACAGCTAAATCTGTTTTCACTTTTGCTGCTATTATATCCATTTATGACCATCAGTTAAATCCGTCTTTTGAAGGTGGGCCCTAGCCTTAAAACTGTTTTGAATTAGCAATGAATTACTACATTAAGTTTGTTATTAAAAAGGCATTTTCCTGCCAGATGGAATGGTGAGCTGTGCAGTTGATTTATTTTTTCTTACTCCCACCCCAAATTTGACATCATGTTTCAGAAGCTGGTTGTCCTTATCCTACCACTTCTTATCCACTTTAAGTTGCTGCCCAATGCTTGCAGACTTAATATGTACCAATCTTGACTATAAATTATACTCCTTGGATGGACTGAAATGTTCTCCTGAATCCAGTGATGAGCAAGAAAGACCGCAGGAGGTATTTATTTACCTCAGAGCTTTACAGCTACAATAGCCCACAATGTTCACTTGCACATTCAATCCTTGTAATAAAGCTGTTTGTTTAGATAATAGAACAAAAGAATTCTCATCACCTTGCCAGTTTTATTTGCTTCTTCTGTAAGGCAGGGTACCAGAATCACTAAACAATGGCTCCCAAAATTTGAGTTGTGGAAAGTTATTTTACTAAATTTCTGGTCTATTCTGAATTAAGAATTACTAGAGTAATCTGCCCATGATGACTATGTTTCCGTTAGAGCAAATGCAAAAGACAAATATGCTGTTTTGCATGTCGTCTGCCAAGGCATATTCAAATTAAAAGCTTTGGAACTAGTTACAGCTATGTGTAACTTCCTTTCTACAACCCATTTACTTCCTCTGATTTCTTTTTTAAAATGCTTTCAATTCAATCAATGCTGCTTGATTTATTGCATGCAGATATTGGTGTTGAGTGTGATTATATTGCTATAACTGAAGAAGCATCAATTACCCAACCTTCCAAGTTTCCTTATTTTCCCCAATTCATCTTTGTATGCCATATGTTCCTGTTTGTTACGCAGACTCTCTTTCTGAAGAGGGTTGTTGAAGGCAGGATTTGAATTGCGACTGATGTGGAGGTGTTCTGCAAACCTGCAATTTCTAGAGAGCCACTGGAGGCCAAGTTAAAGTCAGAACTACTTGTGTGGAACATTGATCTGTTAAACTTTTAACAGGTTTTTAAAACCATGACACCGAAACCTTAATGAGGTGGATCTGACCATTCTATCATGGCCCAATTAGTTGAATTAAGTATATCCATCTTCTTCTTCTTAGGCTGTCCCTTGGGTCAGGGATCGCTTGCTTCCACACTAAAAATGAGTTCTCAGGTGACTGAAGAGTCCAATGCACGACCTACAGTCTCTGTCACAGGTGGTGGTAGGGGGATCTGTTGGGTGGGGTGCCTGGGTTGCTATGTGCTCCTTCCACTGTCGACACTTGGCTTCAGCTAGCCCTTGGCGATGAGACTTGAGGTGTTCAGCTCCTTCCCGAATGCTTTTCCTCCATTTTGGACGATCTTGGGCCAGGGATTCCCAGATGTTGGTGGGGATGTTGCACTTTTTCAAGGAAGCTTTGAGGGTGTCCTTGGAGCATTTCCTCCGACCTCCTGAGGCTCGCTTGCCATGTTGGAGCTCCGAGTAGAGTGCCTGTTTTGGGAATCTTGTGTCAGGCGTGCAGACGATGTGGCACGGCCGGTGGAGCTGATCAAGCATGGTCAATGCTTCGATGCTGGGGATGTTGGCGAGAACACTGATGTTGGTGCACCTATCCTGCTGATGGATTTGCAGGATCTTGCGGAGGCAGCGCTGCTGGTACTTCTCCAGGGTATATATAGTCATAAAGACTTACACAATCTTCTTCCTTCATAGTAGCTGTAGGCGATCATCACAATTGTTCAAAAACCATGCAGGCTACCCAACTTGGTTACGTATAGCTTGGACTAAGTTTCAAAAAGAGTAAAAAGGACTGAGTGATGGCAGAGGGTTTGAGTCCTATTTTTCCTGTTCATTGCCAAATTAGAACAATCAGATTAAAATTAAAGCGCTGAAGTCATTTTCAGGGTCTGTCTGCTCCCTCTTCATTCTTCCTTCTGTGGAATTACGATGTCATACACCTTACCAGTCAAAAGCACAGGGAAACCTGTTTACAAGCCTCTCACCCCAATGACATTCTTGCTACCAGTCATGAGAAGATTTGGGTAACGCTTCCATCATTCTCTTCCTTTGCTACATTGAAAATTTCAAGCTTGGATCACTGACCCTTTTCTTTGCAATAGAGCTCTAAAATGCGTCTGTTCCTCATAGCTAATTTTGAAGCTTGTAGCATCCATTTGTGCATTCAGCAGCAGTTGATGTCCTTCCTATGATGCAAGAGGTTAAGTGGCCAATGCCATTACCTCAGGCTTTTTGATCAATAATGTAAAATATTTATTTTATGACTGCTTATTGGTATTTTGGCAGAGTATATTGGCACACCATGGTGTGCCGTATTGTGCCATTGATTTCCAGAATGGTCAGCTGTGGTTCTCAGTCACAGTATCAGAAACCCTGGTGTTTTCTAGCAGGGAGGAGATACTCAGGATACGGTAGCATTGCTTTGTGAACTTACTGATGATTCCATCAACACCTGGAAACCTACTTCATGTATTCTTAACTGCAGGATGGTACATTTTGACTGGGGGGAGGAAAAACACTTTGATGAATGAAATATTGCTTACCATAGTTTAAGTATTATTGAGATTGTAAATGCCCAAGGTAGTTTAAAATTAATTTGGGAACCATGGCAATTCATTGGAAACCCATTAGGCTGAAGATTTCAATTTGGTAATTAAAGTATTTTTCAGTTTGCTAGTCAGATGGAAGATATTAGCTGTGTTGTCGAATATGTTGCTATGAAGTTTCAGCCCAATTAATTGTGTGACGCGAAAATTGATTGGAGAGAAAGGGAGAAATTTTTAGTCACCAGATGGTGTTGGGAGAAAGCGTGCAGAAACTGGAAATGTAGTTAGCGGTCTTCTCGTGATGAGAAGCTTACTACTGCTTCAGACCAACTAATAACCAGGTATGGTGAGGGAAACTGGAACATTTAAAGGATATCTTCAGTGGTTTATGTTTTGATAAGTTATTGCATTAAAACATTTTAAATGGCTATTCTGAAAATGAATGGGTGTCAGTAAATTCAAAGCCAGGATTAAGATTTTCTCTGGTGGTGTGTTCAATATACTGTAAACAGCATAGGAACATTTCCTATGTTTGCTATTTCTCTGAAGTTGTCTAGAAAATCTACTCGATAGTAATTGGAGGAAGTTGCCATTGTTTACTAAGAAAAATAGAGGAGCAATTAACTACTGATGGTTTTCCAAATGTATGCTGCTATTAGTAAATAGAAACAGCTCAAAAAGAAAACCATTAAATAATTTTTCATGAATGTCCTACCTGCTAAAAAAAAATGTTTTCTTTTTAAGAAACACATAAGGGCTATATTGTTACCCTCACCCCTCCAGAGAACCACATTCTACAGGAAAAGTGCTACTAAGCTGCGCCTGAACAACAGTATGCGCTTAGAAACAGAGGTCTGGGGAGACCCCATTGTATGCATGTGTTTCTTATGTGCAAATACTCAATTTCCTAGATTGGAGATTAAACAGACAGGGAGCTAAACCAAGATAATTTTTTTTCCAACTTGGTTGAGAAAAGCTTCGTTCTTGCCCTTTCCTCACCACCACCACCACCACATCCAGCTTCCATCCCCCACCACCAAGTCTTTCATTTTTGTATTTCTAAGTCTCATTTTGTTATCTTTCTTATATATTCTCATTTTTTGCTTCTAACTCACCATTTTATCTTTCTCTCCCCCTTTCATTCCCCCCCCCCCCCCGCCACAAATGCTTTATGCCATGCACTGTTAGTACCTGTGGTTGATCTGCTGATGGACATCTGGATTTAAGTGAGCACTAAAAACCCAGAGATGACCTGATTTAATCGCCCCCTTCCCTATCAACCGTGTGCACTTTGCCTTGCCTCTGGTCAGCAGGGCTGAGAATTAAGACCACAGAAAGTGAGATGTGGGCAAACACAAAACAACACATATGGTGCAATGTGTTTTCTGTTCAAGAACCTGTGCTTCCTAAGAGAGTCAATTTTAACTTGAGGAGGACCAAAAAATGAGAATTTCTCCTGACCTGTGGAATGATTATGTTCCCAGCAACCTGAGACTTCGGAAGCAATACGTTAACCTCACCTCAAACCAGTCCACTATCCCTTTCAGGTAATGTCCGCTTGGCTAATTTATTGCCCTGCATTTTATAGGCATTATCATGTTGCAGATTAATTTAAAGTGAGTTTGTAACATGCAGGAACAACAGCAAATATCTAATGACCCTCAGCATTGGCCAAAGATACCCACAGACCTCCAATTGCTGTCACATGACCACTGACTATCACTGGGAATGAGGGGAGAGGGTAAGTGGCTCAAATATAACTACTGTAAATCAGGTCATTTTCACAAGCTATCTTAAAGAACCATTTGTTGCTTTAATTCTGCGCCTGATAACTTGCATGCAATTTTGCAATAAATTCAACTTAAACATTCAGTTTAATTTGATAAAGGTGCAGGCCAAATGGGGAAATAACCTGATTTGCGGTTTAATATGCAAAGGGAACTTTGGAGCTATTTTTTTTCAGTTTTGAATCTGCAGCCCCAAACCAACATGGGACAGCACATGTGGTTAGAATAAAAGCAAAATACTGTGGATGCTGGAGATCTGAAATAAAAACAGGAAGTGGTGGAAAAACTCAGCCAGTCTGGCAGCTTCTGTGAAGAACAGAAACAGAGTGAACATTTCGAGTCCAATATGACTCTTTGAAGTTTTCTCCTCCACACAGATGCTGCCAGACCTGCTGAGATTTTCCTCCACTTTCTGTTTTTATTTCACATGTGGCTAGAATCCAGTGTTATCTGATAAATCTAGCATATTTTATTTGGAAAAGGGATCAGAACGGTACCTGGCAAGGAACAATTTGGCAATAAACTTGTGTGTGTGTGTGTGTATGCATATGATGTATTTGCAAATTATAATGGCTGGTCATTAGCTGAAATTTAATCTTGTGGTTCCAACATTGCAAATGACTTGATTAAGTCTTGGGTGCTTTATTTTATAAAATTCTTGGGATATGAGCAACACCAGCACGGCTATATTTATTACCTATCCAAGTTTCTCCAAGGGCATTTGGAATTAGCCACATGTTGGCCAGCTATTGATGAACCGGCTGGGCTTTTACCACAACCCTAGCTGCTTTCATGTTTACTTTTCTGGGACAAACCGGGTTTAAGCAATTCGCAAAGCAGAATATTGTGGATGCTGGGAATCTGAAACTGAAACAGAAAATGCTGGGAAAACTCAGCAGGCCGGCAACCTCTGTGGAGAGGGAGAAACAGAGTTAACGTTTTGGGTCGATGACCTTTCATCAGGAACTGGGAGAAGCTAGAGATGCTGCCTGAGCTGAGTTTTTCCAGCATGATTTAACAAATTCAATGCTGTAATGTTGGGATCTAAACACACAACTTCTGTACATTTCTTGTTCTGTATCATAGAAGCTACACTACTGAACCTGAGCTTTGAGATTTTATTACAGCCTTTCAATGCTCTTTACTGTGTATATATTTTTAATTATATGTCCTGTGGTCTCAATTAAAGGGATAGCGATGTTAATGGCAGCTCCAAAAAGAACTGAAATTTACATTGGCTGCAAAGCTGTTTGATATTATCATTGAGTGTTGCTGAAAAAGATGTAATTAACTTTTTTTTTCCAGTTCTAAAGCAAACCTAAAGCGCTTTGACGTATGTTCAGAATTTGGAATTATAATTTTGATAAAGGAATCCTGTTGCTGGTCAGAATTTGGAGGGGCGGAGAAATATGAACATTTGATATTTAGTAATAGATAAGTCAATGAGTTACTCTGAGGACTGGGACACTTTCTTAATTGCATGTCCTACGTAGCAGTCACTACTGTATTGTCTATAGTATTGCAAATGTTTACTTTCCTAAAGATAGTTGGAAGTAGCAGAACACAATTTGAACATATCAGTGTTAATGTTGGATCAAAGTAGCTCTGTGCTCACATTGAAATAAAATTTATTTTTATATGTATGTGGATAAATGATGTGTGTCTATATTCAATGTAGCAGCTGCTTTAATTTGTCTGCATATTTTGCTGAAAATTGTTATTTTTTCTGCCAGCGGGAGGAAATTAGAAACCTTGTGATTTTGTGTCAGTTGCCATGCTGCTTGTTTGTTTGCTAGTATCTGACATGTGCAAATCTAAACGTTCTCCTTGGTATCTAAGAGCAGCATGAATGCCAAAGGATGTTAACCTCATCATAGAATGAGACAGGACACTCATCAGCTCTTTGAAAGAGTGATTAATTCATCCCACCCTCCCTGTTCTTTCTCCCCAGAGCTCTGAAAATTGTTCCCTTTCACCTACCTGTCCAATTTCCTTTGAAGGTTTTCTTTTCTCTTTATTCTTTCATGGGTTATGGGTGTCACTGGCAAGGCCAGCATTTGTTGCCCATCCCTAATTTCCCTTGAACTGAGTGGCCTTGCTGTGCCATTTCAGGGGGCAGTTAAGGGGTAACCACATGGCTGTGGGTCTGGAGTCACATGTAAGCCAGACCGGGTAAAGACAGCAGATTTCCTTCCCTAAAGAGCATCAGTGAACCAGATAGGTTTTTACGACAATTAGATGATAGCTGCCATGGTCATCATTACTAAGACTAGCTTTCAATTCCAGATTTTATTCATTGAATTTAAATTCCACCAGTTGCCAGGGTGGGATTTGAACCTTTGTCCCCAGAGCTAGTCCAGCTAGTCCCCAGCAAGCAGTCAGAAAGATCCCAGGTAAGGTGGCAGTGTTACTTTTGTGGGAACATAGAGGAATTATGTACTTGGGGGATGGGGGAGTTTATATATAAATACTCTCAGAATTTGTTAGACTTTTGCTTGCAAAATTATCTAAACAGAGAGAAATGTGTTTATTTAAGATTCTTCAAATGTGTAACATATTATCTTTTTATGCCTAACAAATTGCTTTTGTTCCCTCCTGTGTTTGCAACTGGAGTAGTTATTGTTTGAGGATTCTCATTTCCAAGCCTTAATTTTGCCGATGACTGCAGTGTTTTGCGGTGCTCTCTGAGAATGGGTAAGTTGCTGTTATTTCTTTTCAAGACCTTCTAAAAAAAAAAGTTTTCCACCTCCCCTCTCCAGAAAGCACTGATTTTCCTTAAGGGGTGTTTCGACAAACTGTCCAAATAAACAAAATTTTAACGAAAAGAAAGATTCTTGGGATGTGGGCGCCACTGGCGAGGCTGGCACTTGTTGCCCACCCCTGGTTGCCCTTGAGAAGATGGGGGTGAGCCACTACCCTAAAACCCGCCACTGTCCCCGTGGTGAAGCTACTTCAAAAGTGCTGTTGTGTAGGGAATTCCAGTATTTTGACACAGCAACAATGAAGGAACGGTTAATATGTGTCCCAAGTAGGAGGTGGAGTGTGCGTGTGAGAAAGTTGGGAAGTGATGAGTTTTCCCATGAGCTTCTAGTTGGAGGTTGAGGGTTTGGGAGCCATCCCCAAATGTCTCAGCTTTTTTTATTTTTTCACAGGACAAAGGCATCACTGGCTAGGCCAGTATTTATTGCCCAACCCTAATTGCCCCTTGAGAAAATGGTGGTGAGCTGCCTTCTTGAACCGCTGCAGTCCATGTGGTGCAGGTACACCCACAGTGCTGTTAGGGAAGGAGTTCCAGGATTTTGACCCAGCGACAGTGAAGGAAAGGCCAGTGCATTAGTAAAGACAGAGAGTCTTGAAGGTTGCGTTGCCTACGTGGTGCCAAGATTAAGGACATCTATTCTGGGCTGAAGCGGCACTTGGAGTGGGAGGGGAAGGATCCAGTTGTCGTGGTCCACATAGGTACATAGATAGGACTGGGAAAGAGGTTCTGCTGATGGATTACGAGCAGCTCGGGGCTAAATTAAAAAGTAGAACCACAAAGGTAATAATCTCCGGATTACTTCCTGGGCCACGTGCAAATTGGCACAGGGTACATAAAATTAGAGAGGTAAATGTGTGGCTCAAAGATTGGCATGGGAGAAACGGGTTCCGATTCATGGGACACTGGCACCAGTACTGGGGAAGGAGAGAGCTGTTCAGTTGGGATGGGCTTCATTTGAACCATGCTGGGACCCAGTGTCCTAGCGAATCATATAGCTAGGGTTGTAGATGGGGCTTTAAACTAGTTAGGTAGGGGGAGGGTTCAATTGAAGGGAAGTTTAGAAAATCAAAAATAAATGAGAGAGCAGAGGTGCAGGGTACTGAAGAGGCAAACGATAATTAAAGTGTGGCAGGAAGGGGCAGAAAATATAAGCAGAAGAGTGCAGCAGAAATTAGAACCAGAATGAGTAATAATGGTAAAAAGTGAAAGCTTAAGGCTCATTTTCTGAATGCATGTAGCATTTGTAACAAGATAAATGAGTTGATGGCACAAATAGAAATAAATGAATATGACTTGATAGCTATTACAGCGACGTTGTAGCGTGACCAAGACTGGGAATTCAATATTCAAAGGTATTCAACATTCCAGAAAAACAGGAGAAAAGGAAAAGGAGGTGGGGTAGCTTTGTTAATAAAGGAAGGCATCAGTGCAGTGGTGAGTAGTGCAAAAAATTGTGATGTGGAATCAGTTTGGGTGGAAGTAAAGAATAACAAGGGGAAGAAATCACGGGTGGGAGCTGTCTATAGGCCCCCCGAAGAGTTGCCTCACTGTAGGGCAAAGTATAAATCGGGAAATAATGGAGGTGTGTAAGAAGGGAGCTACAACTGTCATGGGTGATTTTAATCTGCATATTGACTGGACAAATCAGATTGGCAGGGGTAACACGGAAGATGAATTTGTAGAGTGCATCAGGGATTTTCTTAAAGCAATACAGTGCAGAACCTAACTGGAACAGGCTATTTTAGGTCTAGTGTGTAATAATGTAGGATTAATAAGAGATCTTTTTGTGAAGGATCTCTAGGGAGTAGCGATCACAATATGATAGAATTTCAAATATGAGGGCGAGCAACTCGGATCTCAAGCCAGTGCCCTCAACTTAAATAAGAGCAATTACAGAAGTATGAAGAAAGGATTGTCTAAAGAGTGCTGGGAAAATAGACTAAAGGGAAGGTCAGTGGATGAGCAGTGGCAGACATTTAAGCAGATATTTCATAACACTCAGCGAAAATTTATCCTGGTCAAAAAGAAGGACTCGATGAGAAGGATGAACCACCCGTGGTTAACAAAGGTGGTCAAGGAGAGTATCCAATCGAAAACTAAGGCATACTAAGCGGCGAAAACTAGTGGTAGGCCAGACAATTGGGAATTTTTTAGGAACCAGCAGTGGATGACTGAAAGGCTAATAAAGAGGAAGAAAATTGATTATGAAAGTAAATTGGCAAGAAATATTAAAACAAACAGCAAGAGCTTCTATGTGTATATGAAAAGAAATAGAGTAGCTAAAGTGAGTGTGGGACCCTTGGAGGATGCGACTGGAGAATTGATAATGGGGAACAGAGAAATGGCAGATAATTTAAACCAATATTTTGCATCTGTCTTCATTGAGAACACTATAAACATTCCAAAGATATCAGATAAGCAAGGAGCTAATGGGAAGAAAGCTCTTGTAACAGTCTCTATCACGAGGGACAAATTATTTGAGAAACTAATGGGACTAAAGGCAGACAAGTCTCCAGGACCTGATGGTCTGCATCCAAGGGTTTTAAAGGAATTGGCTGCAGAGATAGTGGAGGCATTGGTCGAAATATTCCAGAACTCATTGGATTCCCGGAGGGTCCCAGCGGTTGGAAAACTGCTAATGTGACACCCCTGTTCAAGAAGGGAGGGAGACAAAAAGCAGGAAACTATAGGCCAGTCAGCCTAACATCTGTCATTGGGAAAATTCTAGAGTCCATTATTAAGGAAGAAATGGCCAGACATTTAGAAAAGCTTCACACAATCAAACAGAGTCAACATGGTTTTGTGAAAGGGAAATCATGTTTGACAAATTTGCCAGAGTTCTTTGAGGATATAACAAGCAGAGTTGATAAAGGGGAACCAGTAGATGTAGTATATTTGGATTTCCAGATGGCATTTGATAAGGTGCCACATAAAAAGTTATTGCACAAGATGATTGCTCATGGTATTGGGGGTAATGTATTAGCATGGATTGAGGATTGGTTAACACAGAAGATAGAGAGTCGGGATTAATGGGTCTTTTTCAGGTTGGAAAGACGTAACTAGTGGAGTGCCACAAGGATCAGTCCTAGGACCTCAATTATTTACCACCTATATTAATGTCTAGGAGGAGGGGGCAGAGTGTAATGTATCCAAACTTGCTAACAATACAAAAATAGGTGGGAGAGCATGTTGTGATGAGGACATAAGGAATCTGCAAGGTTGAGTGAGTGGGCAAAAACTTGGCAGATGGTGTTTAATGCAGGAAAGTGTGAAGTCATGCACTTCGTGAAAAAGCAAAAGGCAGACTATTATTTAAATGGAGAGAGATTCCAGAAAAGTGCAGCACAGAGAGATCTGGTGTTCTTGTGTATGAAACACAAAAAGTTAGCATGCAGGCGCAGCAAGTAATTAAGAACGCAAATGGAATTTTGGTCTGTATTGCTAGGAGGTTGGAGTTTAAAAATAGGGAAGTCTTGTTACAACTGTACAGGGTGTTGGTGAGGCTGTACCTGGAGCACTGTGTACAGTTTTGGTCCCCATATTTAAGAAAGGATATGCTGGCATTGGAGGCAGTTCAAAAGAGATTCACTAGGCTGATTCCTGGGATGAAGGGGTTGACTTATCAAGAACAGCTAAACAGGTTAGGCCTTTTCATTAGAGGTTAGAAGAATGAGGGGTGATCTTATTGAAACATATAAGATTCAGAGGGGGCTTGACAGGGTAGATGTTGAGAAGATGTTTCCACTAGTGGGGGAATCTTTAACTAGGGGACATAGTTACAGAATAAGTTACTCATTTAAAACTGAGATGCGAAGGAACTTCTCTGAGGGTAGTGAATGTCTGGAATTCTCTACCTCAGAGAGTTGTGGAGGCTGGATCACTGGAAGTATTTAAAGAGGAGGTAGATAGATTTTTGAAATATCGGGGAGTTGAGGGCTATGAGGAGCTGGCGCGAAAGAGGAGTTGAGGTCTGAGGCAGATCAGCCATGATCTTATTGAATGGCGGGGCAGGCTTGAGGGGCTGAATGGCCTACTCCCTCCCCACCTCCCCCCCCCCCCCCCCCCCCATTTCTTATGTTCAAACCAGGGTGGTGTGTGGCTTGGAGGGGAACTTCCCATGCTCCGCTGACCTTGTCCTACTAGGTGATAGAGATCGTGAGTTGGAAGGTGCTGTTGAAGGAGCCTTGGTGAATTACTGATGTGCATCCTGCCACTTGAGCAACGCTGTTGGAGTGAGTGGATGTTTAAGGTGGTGGATGGGTATTGGCTGATAGGCAGTACGCTAAATATGGAACTGAGCCACACTAGGATAATGGCTAAGTTTAATCCCTGGGTGGTGCCAAATTACCTGACAGTGTGATAACCTGCCTCATCACCCCCCCGGACTGGGGAGAGGTGTGAACAGCTAGGGGTCCATTGCTTGTGCAAGTCCCGCTACCATTCGTCTGTGCATGCTGATTGGCGAGGACTTTAGAGGTACTGGAGAGCTCATGGAGAGAAACCCAGAGTCGAAACCTTCAGGAGAGGGGGGGGTACAAAATTGGAGGGTGGAGCCGATTACACATTCTATTAGAGTCCAAGTTCGGTCAGGGAGAAAGAGAGGGATTTATATGTTTCTTGAATAGAATGCACTTTTCGCTCTTCCAATCTCGAGAGGATACGAGGTAGTCTAATTGAAAAGGATTAAAATTCTTAGGCTTAACAGAGTGAATGATTTCCCCTGGTTGGAGAGTGAGAACTAGGGGTCACAGTCTCAGGATGAGAGGTTGCCCTTTAGGCCTAAAGTGAGGAAAGATTTCTTCAGCCAGAGGGTTGTGAATCTTTGGAATTCTCTGCACTCTGAGGGCGGCAATTGCACAGTCATTGAGTATGTTCAAAACTGAGATCAATAGATATTTGGGCACTCAAGGAATCAACGGATGTGAGGATGGGAAAGTGGAGTTGAGGTAAAAGATCAGCCATGGTCTTATTGAATGAAGGAGCAGCTTGAGGGCTGGTATGGCATATTCTTTTTAATCCTTTCATGGGATGTGGACGTTACTGGCAAGGTCAGCATTTGTTGCCCATCCCTAATTGCCGTTGAGAAGGTGGTGCTGAGCTGCCTTCTTGAAGTGCTGCAGTCCCTGTGGTATGGGTACACACACACTGCTGTTTAGGGAGGGAGTTCCAGGATTTTGACCCAGTGACAGTGAGGGAACGGCCGATATGTTTCCAAATCAGGATGGTGTGTGGCTTGGAGGGAAACTTGCAGGTGATGGTGTTTCCATGCATCTGCTGCCCTTGTCCTTCTAGGTAATAGAGGTCGTGGGCTTGGAAGGTGCTGTCGAATGAGCCTTGTTGAGTTGCTGCAGTGCATCTTGTAGATGGTACACACACTGCTGCTACTGTGTCCGGTGGTGGAGGGAGTGAACGTTTGTGGATGGGGTGTCGATCAAAGGCTGTTTTGTCCTGGATGGTGTCAAGTTTATTGAGTGTTGTGGGAGCTGCACTCACCCGGGCAAGTGGGGAGTATTCCATCACACTCCTGACTTGTCTTGTAGATGATGGACTGGCTTTGGGTTGTCAAGAGGTGAGTTACTCACCACAGAATTCCTAGCTTCTGACCTACTCTTGTAGCCACAGTATTTATATGTCTTCAGATTCTGGTCAATGTTATTGCTAAGATGTTGATAGTGGGGACTCTGCTGTTATTTCCTTTCTTTTGGAGAGAAAAATGCTGAGAAGAGCAGCCAGTTGTTATTTTAAAGTGGATGTCAACTGGATTAGCCATATAAATACTGTGGCTACAAGACAGGTCAGAGGCTCGGAAGTCTGCGGAGAGTAACCCACCTCCTGACTCCCCAAAGCCTGTCCACCGTCTACAAGGCACAAGTCAAGAGTGATGGAATACTCTCCACTTGCCTGGATGAGTGCAGCTGCTACAACACTCAAGAAGCTGGAAGCCATCCAGGACAAAGCAGCCCCGCTTGATTGGCACCACATCCACCACCTTAAACATTCTCTCCTCCACACAGTAGCAGCAGTGTGTGTACCATCTACAAGAAGAACTGTGGCAACTCGCCAAGGCCCCTTCTACAGCACCTTCCAAACCCACAACCACTACCATCTAGAAGGACAAGCAGATAGATGGGAACACCACCACCTGCAATTCCCCTCCAAGTTCCTTACCGTCCTGATTTGGAAATATTTCGGCCGTTCCTTCACCGTCACTGGGTCAAAATCCTAGAATTCCCTCCCTAACAGCACGGTGGGGTGTACCTACAGCACATGGACTGCAGCGGTTGAAGAAGGCAGCTCAGCACCACCTTCTCAAGGGACAACGTATTTTCTCTTTTATTTGAACCCTGGCAGCTGAGGGGTGATCAATTTTGATTTGCTGTTTCTGGTCAATTTTCCCCTCCAGTTTTGTTTTTTTTTGTGTGGGCATGTCCTTGATGCAGGGAGCTGTGAAAATTCAGAGGAACGGGATGTTGGAAGGATGAATGCGGTGTCGGGAGGATCGAAGCGAATTGTATATGTCCTAGTGCATTCATTAGCCTCGACAAAGTTCCCCTGAACCGTGTCATCGTCTTCTGAAAGCACCGTGCACCTCCTGACCACAAGCAGTACCCCAAAGTTTTCCATAATAATTTTTCAAGGCTAGTTTTGAAAATTGGTTGTGGTGGGAGGCAATGGCTTGGTGGTATTGTCACTGGACCGGTAACCCAGGGGTAATGCTCTGGGGACCCAGGTTCGAATCCCGCCACGGCAGATGGTGGAATTTGAATTCAATAAAAGCCTGGAATTAAAAGATCTGATGATGACAGTGAAACCATTGTTGATTGTCATTAAAAACCCATCTGGATCACTAATGCCCCTTTAGGGAAGGGAAATCTGCCATCCTTACCCGGTCTGGCCTACATGTGACTCCAGACCCACAGCCCATGTGGTTGACTCTTCAACGCCCCCTGAACAAGGGCAATTGAGGGTGAGCAATAAACTCCCATTCCTCATATAGAAGCAAAATACTGCGGATGCCGGAGATCCAAAATAAAACCAAAGTGTTGGAAAAACTCAGCAGGTCTGGTGGCATCTGTGGATAGAGAAACAGAGATAACGTTTCGAGCCCAATATGACTCTTGGAAGACTCCTGATGGCTGCTGAACGGCACAAACTCTGCGGTGACTCTCCCTCTCTAGGGTTATGCGAGGAATGGCGAGGTCCAAAGGGAAGCCAAAAGTCACAAGGCATCCCTGCCCCAGCAAGGAGAAAAGGAGGAGAACAATGAAAGACCAAAGACACAGGCTGGTTGGTCTGGAGTGGCTCACAGAGTGGGATGTGTGTCAATGCCCAAGTGTTCTCTACAAGTGAACAACACTGGCAGACTCTGGATAATCAGACCAAGATATGCAGTTATAAAGCAGCCCTCACTGAATGTCTTCTGTGTAGTGTTTATTTACAGGACTTAACTTTTTGTGTTTGAATTTATCTTGCTCTGAAGAAAGGTCATTGGCCTGAAACACAATGTTTCTCCGCACGTACTGCCTGACCTGCTGAGCCCTCTCTGTTCTTGAATTCAGATTTCTAGCATCGTCACCAGTGTGTTACTTTGCCCATTGTGAGTGAATTGTGGAATTCATAATCTGGGGAAAATTGACGTGAAGCAGGTGAAGATGGAATCCAGCCTTTTTTCATTTTAAATTTGAGGCTAACGTTTTGCTGCCCCTAGTTCTCCGCAGTACCACGGTGTTTGGGATGGGATGTGGCATGGGTAATTTTACCCCAAGCTTCCAAGATGCATAACATTCAGCAGTTGTGGCGCAACAGAACCTGGATGAAACTTGCTACCGAATGGAGGGGTTGAGGTTAAGAACATGGTTGCATTTAACAGGAAACTAGAGAAGTGCACGAAAGAAAAAGAAATAAAGACATCGTCTTATTTTTTTTAAGAAACTCCCCCTGCTCTCCTTCCTCTACAGGTCTGGGGCCTTTGTTTAAAATCTCATCAGATTGTGGCCCCTCTAACAATGCAGCACACCTACATTTCTGATCCTCTACCCTTTCTGTGCCTTTAAGGACATAGGGTGGATAGGAAGGGACTTTTTCCATTAGTAGAGAGGCCAATAACCACGGGGTTTAGATTTAAGGTAAGAGGTAGAAGGCTAAGAGGGGAGGTGAGGAGAAATATTTTTCAACCAGAAGGCTGTGGGAGTCTGGAACTCACTGCCTGAAAAGGTAGTTGAGTCAGAAACTCTCTTAATGTTTAAGAAATATTTAGATATTCACTTGTGTTGCCATAGCCTCCAGGGCTATGGGCCAAGCGCCGGAAACTGGGATTAATGTAGTCAGTTCTCTGTTGACCGGCATAGGCACGATGGGCTGAATGGCCTCCTTCTGTGCTGTAAACATCTATGACAGTGCGGTGCTCCCTCAGCACTGACCCTCCGACAGCGCGGCGCTCCCTCAGCACTGACCCTCCGACAGCGCGGCGCTCCCTCAGCACTGACCCTCCGACAGCACGGCGCTCCCTCAATACTGACCCTCCGACAGTGCGGCGCTCCCTCAGCACTGACCCTCCGACAGCGCGGCGCTCCCTCAATACTGACCCTCCAACAGTGCGGCACTCCCTCAGCACTGACCCTCCAACAGTTTGTGCGGCACCCCTTCAGCACTGACCCTCCGACAGCACGGCGCTCCCTCAGCACTGACCCCTCTGAGAGTGTGGTGCTCCCTCAGCACTGACCCTCCGACAATGCAGCGCTCCCTCAGCACTGATCCTCTGTCAATGCGTCACCCCCTCAGCACTGACCCTCTGACAGTGCGGCACCCCCTCAGCACTGACCCTCCGACAGTGCAGACCCCTCAACACTGACCCTCCGACAGTGCAGCGCCCCCTCAGTACTGACCCTCCGACAGCGCGGCGCTCCCACAGCACTCACTTTCCAACAGTTTGTGCGGCGCCCCTTCAGCACTGACCCTCCGACAGTGTGGCGCTCCCTCAGCACTGACCCTCCAACAGTTTGTGCGGCGCCCCTTCAGCACTGACCCTCCGACAGTGCGGCGCTCCCTCAGCACTGACCCTCCGACAACGCAGCGCTCCCTCAGCACTGACCCTCTGACAGTGCGGCACCCCCTCAGCACTGACCCTCCGACAGTGCAGACCCCTCAACACTGACCCTCCGACAGCGCGGCGCTCCCTCAGTACTGACCCTCCGACAGTGCGGCGCTCCCTCAGCACTGACCCTCCGACAGTGCGGCGCTCCCTCAGCACTGACCCTCCTATAGCACAGCAACCCCTCCTCCCTGGCACCATCACCTTGGATCATGGGGTCCAGCTCTCTGGAGTGGGATGTGGAGCTACAATGATCTGACTCAAGAAATGGGGAGAGAGGGTGCTACCCATTGAGCCATGGTGGACCTTTACAATGTTGACAGGGTGGGAGAGGAGGCTCGTGTGGTGCATCTTTGAGCAGATAGGCCGAATGGCCTGCTTCTGTGCTGTGAAATTCCATGCGAAATGACAATGAAGGGTTAACGTTTCCCCAGGAACTGCAATCCGGAAGTTCTGGCCTTTGATTGATGGGGCCACTGACCAATCGGGGGACGGGCCGCGGAAGTTGCTACATTGCCTGGGCCAATAGGCGGCGAGGGGGCGGGCACTTGCAGGGACAGGAATGGCTGCGCCCATGGAGGTGACATGAAGACTGGTCAGAATGGCTGGGGCTGCTTGGACTCTGTCTGCCAGGAGGTTGGGGCTGAGCCGTTTCAACAAGGTCTCAAAGCCTCACCTGAGAAGCTGCTGGGTCTGTTGAACTGCTGCTTTATTTACTAAATACGAATCCTGTTACTCTGCTTGAAGGCCTGAAATAATTTAAATCCTTTGTTGTTGACTTTCGTTTCACAGTCTTAGGAAACACTGTTCTGTACTCACATGATATGTTGTGTGGTGGGGGGGTGGGGGGGGGGGGGTGGAGAGAGAGTTGCATTTTGTACCTCTAGGATACAGCTGAGCAAATCCCAAGCTCCAGCCCTGTTTAACTGTTCTTAACAGCCTTTAGTGTGGAAAAGCTGGCCCATTGTGCCTCTGTCAGGTCCTTACTGGAATAATCCCAAACCCAGCTCACTGCCTCGTTGTCCCCCCCCCCACCCCCTCACTATTTTGTCTTCATCTGCTTCGTAAGCTCATAAGAAATTGGAGAAGGCCATTCAGCCCATCGAGCCTGCTCCGCCATTTGATAAGTTCATGGCTGGGCTGGCTGTGGTCTTAATCCCACTTTCCTCCCATAACTCTTGTCCCGCTTGTCAATCAAAAATCTGTCTAACTTGGCCATGAATATATTTAATGACCCAGCCGCCACTGCTCTCCACAGAAGAGAATTTCAAAGTCTGAACGACCCTTTGAGAGAAGAAACTCCTCCTTATCTCTGTCTTAATTTTGAAACTGTGCCCCTAGTTCTAGATTCCCCCATGAGGGGAAACATCCTCTCAGCATCTACTCTGTCAAGTCCCCTCAGGACCTTTTATATGTTTCAATCACATCTCTTCTCATTCTTCTAAACATTGAGTAAGGGGCCCAACCTGCTGTTGTCATAAGACAACTCCTTCATCCCAGGGATCAGCCTAGTGAACCTTCTCTGAACTGCTTCCAATTCAAGTATATGTCCCCTTAAGTAAAACTGTACGCAGTACTCCAGGTACAGTCTCACTGACCCATGTACAGCTGCATATTTATACTCTATTACCCTTGCAATAAAGGTCCACATTCCATTTGTATTTCTAATTATTTGCTGTACCTGCATGCTAACTTTTTGCAATTCATGTGCAAGGACGCCAAGAGCCCCCTGTTCTGCATTCTGCAGTCTCTCTTCAGTTAAACTATATTCTCTATTTCTATTCTTCCTGCCAATGTTGACTACCTCACATTTCCTCATGTACTACACCTGCCAAATTCTTTGCCCGCTCACTTAACCTATGTCCCTTTGCAGACTCTTTGTATCCCCCCAACAACTTGCTTTCCTACTAATCTTTGTATCATCAGCAAATTTGGCTACAATACAGCCTGTCCCTTCACCCAAGTAGTTAATATAGACTGTAAATTGTTCAGGCCCCAGGACTGATCCCTTTGGCACTCCACTGGTTGCAGTTTACCAACCTGAAAATGACCCATTTATCCTGACTCTGTTTCCTGTCAGTTAGCCAATCCATGATCCAAGCTGATATATCATCTCCAGCACCTTAAGCTCTTATCTTGTGCAGTTAACCTTTCTCGTGGCATCTTATTGCCTTTTGGAAATCCAAATACACCGCATCTACTGGTTTCTCTTTATCCACCCTACTGCTTACACCCTCAAAGAACTCTAAATTTGTCAAACACAGTTTCCCTTTTGCAAAACCATGTTTTCTCTGCACGGTTGTATGATGATTTTCTAAGTATCCTGTTGCTGCCCCCTTAATAATGGGTTCTAGAACATGGCCAATGACTGATGTTAGACTAACTGGCTTATAGTTTCCTGCTTTCTGTCCCCTGCCTTTCTGGAATAGAGGTGTTACATTTGCGGCTTCCCGATCCAGAATCTAAGGAATTTTGGAAGATTACAGCAAATGCATCCACTATCTTTGCAGCCGCTTCCTTTAAGACCCTAGAATGCTGGCATTCAGGTTAGCCTTGAGTACCATTAGTTTTCCTAGCGCTTTTTCTCGTGATTGTTTTTAAGTTCCTCCCTCCCTTGTGCCTCTTGATTTTCTACTTTTCTTGGGATGCTTTTCGTATCTGCTGTGAAGATAGATAAAAAATGCTAATTCTAAGTCTCTGCCATTTCCTTGTTTCCCATTACTAATTCCCTAGTCTCATCCCCTAAGGGATCAATGCTTAGTTTAGCTACTCTCCTCCTTTTTTATATACTTGTAGAAGTTTCTCCTGTCTGTTTTTATATTTCTTGCTAGTTTCTCTCATCTCCAATTTCTCTTTCAGCTATTTTTTTATTTAGTCATCCTTTGCTGTTCTAAAGTTTTCCCAATCTTCTGGCCTACCACTAATCTTTACAGCACTGTACAACTTTACTTTTTTTATATACATTCGTTCATGAGATGTGGGTGTCACTGGCTGGGCCAGCATTTATTGCCCATCCCTAATCACCCCTTGAGAAGGTGGTGGGTGAGCTGCCTTCTTGAACCGCTGCAGTCCCTGTGGTGTAGATACACCCACCGTGCTGTTAGGGAAAGAGTTCCAGGATTTTGACCCAGCGACAGTGAAGGAACGGCCGATATATTTCCAAGTCAGGACGGTGTGTAACTTGGAGGGGAACTTGCAGGTGGTGGTGTTCCCATGTGTCTGCTGCCCTTGGCCTTTTAGGTGGTAGTGGCCGAGGGAGTCTACAATAAAACTCCTAAATTAGGAAGGTCGGAGGATTGGGTGGGGGGGAGGAAGGTGGGAAATCAACCACCCTTGATCGTTACCCCTTCTACATTAATAGAACATCCCCAGGAGCTCACTAAAACAACTGAGTTTACCGTAGTGCCTGTAATGATACAAAACCTCAGCGTTTTATGAGTGTCGAGAGTCAAGGTCAGAGGAAAAGTGTCGGAACTCTTGGAATCATTGCATCATGGAATGATATAGCACGAAAGGAGGCCATTCGGCCCATTGTGCTAGTGCCACCATCGTGCCTCCATCATGGAGCTATTCAATTAATCCCACTCTCTGGCTCTTTCCCTACAGTTTTCCCCTTTAAATATCTATCCAGTTCCCTTTTTGAAAGTTACAATTACATCTGTTCTGTTTTCCAAAAAGATACTTCATTCATAAAAATATCTAAAAGAGCATTCCAAAACATTTCAAAGTGGTCATGAATATTCAGTAATATTCAACTTTTCTCCACAGGGCCTGTTGCACTCCCAGTTGCCTCAGTACAATTGTATTTACTGTATACATTCAATGGCAAGCATACAGCCGAAGGGATTCTACACAGTTACCAGCCCCTTGGTGCACTACGGCTGAAAGGCCTTAGACGGCTTTTTTCCCCCCATTGCGTCCCTGCGGCAGCTGCCCCCAAGCCTTAGTGCATCCCTCAGTATGTGGTCCTGGACCTTGGAATGTGCCAGTCTACAATACTTAGTTGTGGACATCTCTTTAAACTGGAAAACCCCAACAGGTTTCGGGCAGACCAAAAAGTGCCTTTCACTGAGTTGATGATCCTCCAGCTGCTGTTGATGTTAGTCTCCAGTGTGTGTCCCTGGGAACAACCTGTAGAGCACAGAGTCTTGCATCATGTAGCCGCACAGGGTGATGAAAACCACCGCATCTCTCTCCGGACCTTCTTTGCGAAGGCATGTTCCAGAAGGCGGGGGATGGTCCCTTCCCCACCGCAGCCACTTTGAAGGCAGCGTGTGGTATTTGTTCATGGGATGTGAGTGCCTGCAAGCTCATTTGTTGCCCATCCCTAATTGATCTTGAGAGCACTTGAGTCAATTTGGCCTGGAGTCACATGGAGGCCAGACCGGGTAAGGATGGGAGATATCCCTCCCTAAAGGACTTTAGTGAACCGGATGGGTTTTTATAACAAATCGATGATAATTTCATACACAAAAACAGAAAATGCTGGGGAAAAACTCAGCTGGTCTGGCAGCATCTGTGGGGAGAGAAACAGAGTTAACATTTCGAGTCCATGTGACCCTCCTTCAGATGGTCTTCTTCAGTCGTACAGACTAGAAACGTTAACTCTGCTGCCAGACCCGCTGAGTTTTTCCAGCATTTTCTGTTTTTGTTGCAGATTTCCAGCATCCCCAGTACTTTGCATCTATTATAATGACGACTTCATGGTCACCATCACTGAGACCATAACTTTATGTTCCAGATTATTTCATCAATTGGATATAAACTCCACCAGCTGCCGTGGTGGGATTTGAACCTGTGTCCCCAGAGCATTCACCCGGGGTCTCTGCGTTGTTAGTCCAGGGACATTACCACTACATCACTGTGTCCCCTCCACACACACACACACACACACACACACACACACACACCACACCCCCCCCCGGCCCCACTTAAGGCCACACTGCCCAGATCGCACATAATGACCCCCTTCTCTTTTCGTTGACAGCGGACAGCAGAAGTTGCACCTTGGAATGAACACGTGGGCAAACGTGACAAAAACCACTGTGAGGATGGTGGTGGCACAGAGGTAAGTGACACTGGGTCAGGGGGACGTGAAATAACAATTGAAGCCTTCGTTTCCCTTTCATTGAGCGATGCAGAACAGAATGAGGTCCTTTAGTCGGGCACACTCCAGCCTCTTTGGTGAAGCTCTTCCATTAACCTCACTTTTGCCGATTTGAGGCAGGCTGTGTTTCCTCCCCTCTCCGGCTGTCCTTGCTTGGAGATTTAAGTTCTTCTTGTTCCACCCCCCCCCACCCAGGGGAAGCCTTGGCCCTGGTACGTCACCGAGCGACTGCTGCGGTTTGAGAAGCTGAAGGCGGCTCAGGATGAAAGCCTGCGCGAGAGAGTTTCGAGAGAGAGCCGGACGATTGAGGTCAGGCTGTCGGACGGGAGGAGCGTGGAGGGCGAGTCATGGAAAAGCAGCCCGTATCAGATCTCCAGAGCGATCAGGTCAGAATATTACAAAGCATTTACAGCACCGAAACAGGCCACTCGGCCCCTCTGCTTCACCCTGGTATTCATGCTCCACACGGCCCTCCTCCCACCCCCCCTCCCACCGCACCCCCCCCCCCCCCCCCCCCCACCCTCCTCTTCACCTCACCCCTCAACATATCCTTCTATTCCATTCTCCCTCATGTGTTAATCCAGCACCACCCCCCCCCCCCCCATATTCTCTGGAGTTTCGAAGGATGAGAGGTGATCTCATTGAAACTTACAAAATTCCCCCAGGGTGGAAGTGGATAGGAAGTTTCCCTTGGCTTTATGAGTCTAGAACGGGGGTGGGGGGGAGAGACACAGTCTCAAAATAAGGGGCAGACCATTTAAGACTGAGATGAGGAAGAGTTTCTTCACTCAGAGGGTGGCGAACCTTTGGAATTGTCTGCCCCAGAGGGCTGCGGAGGCTCGGTCATTGAATATGTTGAAGACTGAGATGGACGATTCCTACATATTAAAAACTTATGGGGATACTGGGGCAAATGACGCCGAGGTAGATGATCAGCCACAATCTGTTTGAATGGCGGAACAGGCTCGATGGGCCAAATGGCCTACTCCTGCTCCTATTGCCAGTGTTCCTATAATCTGTTTGAATGGCGGAACAGTATCGATGGGCCAAACGGCCTACTCCTGCTCCTATTTCCATTGTTCCTATAACCTCAATAGAGTGGCTCCAGGGGACGTGTGACTTCAGTTATGTGGAGAAACTGGGGCTGTGCCCGCCCCCCCCAACCAAATAATCCCCCCCCACACCCCCTACACAGAGCAGAGAAGGCCGAGAGGAGATTTGCTGTGTTCAAGATCATGAAGGGTTTGATAACATCAATAAAGATAAATTATTTCCACTGGAGTACAAGAGGCCCCCCCCAGATGATTGGCAAAAGAGCCAGCAAGGAGATGAGGAAGCTCCTGTTTTACACAAGAGTTACTGCGACCTGGAATGTGCCGCTCGAAAGGGCAAAGGTGGCAGGTTCGCTAGTGACTCGGAATGGGATTAGGGGAAATACTGGAGAAGGAAAATTTAATAAGGCCATGGAGAAAGAGCGAAGCGGTGGGGGTGGTGGTGTTGCAGCAGGTCACACAGGGAGTCAGAGTTGCTCTGCACCTTTCACGTGCCTGCTCCAGTCTGGAGCTATGGATAGTGATGGTGGAGGCTCCCGGCTTTCTTTCCATCACGTGGACTGACTGGGAATCTCTCCCGCTCTTACCGCCCGCCTCCGGCGTGCGTTGGACGGATTTGCAGGCTGACACTCAACCTGCTTGCCCGCGTTACGGGCGCACCTTCCTTGACCATCAAGCCACGGGGCGGGACTCCAACCAGGAACCTGCAGCTCAGAGACAGGGACGCTCCCCACTGCGCCACAGGACCTCAGAGAGAGAGAGAGAGAGAGAGGTGGGGGGGGGGGGGGAGGAGGAGCGGGATGAATCAGGTGGCACCAGAACAGGCACGATGGTCCAGAAGTCTGCGGTGTATCGTTCGCGGACCAGGAGGGAAAGCTTTTCATTCCTCTTCTCGCTCTTTTTTTTTTATGTATTGTTCTGTTGGGTTGTCAGTCAGGGACTGTCGGACAGTGCGGTGGTAGCCCGTGTAAACGGAGAGCTGTGGGATCTTCACCGCCCCCTGGAGGGCGATTCGACTCTGGAGCTTCTGAAATTCGACAACGAGGCCGCGAGGGCGGTGAGTGCGGGGGTAAACTCGAATCCCAAACTGGCACCTGCGTGGGGGGGGGGGGGGGTGGGGGGGGGGGGCGGGGGGTAAGAGCTGTAGAAGCGTGGAAAACTCTGCATAAGATCACGAGGAGGTTGTTTAACCCCCTCGAGCTTGCCTTATAGGAGCAAGAGGAGACCGTTCAGCTCCTCAAGCCTCTTAAGCCCCACTAAAAGCCCCCTCTTCCCACAGCCTCCCCATCCCGTTAGATCGTGGCTGATCTGCATCTTCTCTGTCTGTCTGTCTGTCTGTCTGTCTGTCTGTCTGTCTGTCTGTCTGTCTGCTTTGGTTCCGTGGCCCCCTCAACACACGAGGCAAATCAGATCAAGACAAAATGGTTCTTATTTGCGCCCGTTCATCCCTCCCTCTCCCAGTGGAACATTTGCAGACAGCACGTAACAGTTACAGCATGGCTTCCTGTTCCGATATATATGAATGTCCTGTGAAGTGGATTAATTAAAGGAAGGGATTTGTGAGGCATGCAGCACAGGGATTGAATTTACTGCAGTCACTAAGCACTGCGATCTGGAATTGGTTAGAGTACATTTTACTGAAACAAATCACTCAAACCCTATACTTGAGCCTTCCCCCTCCGCCCATCCCCCCCCCGCACCCCCCCCCCCGCACTGCCAGCCCCTCTTCATCTCACCCCATCAACATATCCTTCTATTCCTGTCTCCCTCACGTGTTTATCCAGCTTCTCCCCCCTTCAATGCATCCCTGCGATTTGCCTCGATCACCCACTGTGGGAGCGAGTCCCGCATTCTCCCCGCTCCCCCCCTCGCGGGAGCGAGTCCCGCATTCCCCCCGCTCCCTGGGTAAAGAGGTTTCTCCTGAATTCCCCATGGAATTTATTAGTGGCTGTCTTCTATTGACAGTCCCCAACAAGTGGAAACGCTTTCCCTAAGTCTACGCTGTTGAGTCGATTCATCATTTTAAAGACTACTAATCAGGTCACCCCCTCAGCCTGCCCTTTTCTAGAGAAAATATCCCCGGTCTCTTTCCTGATAATTATATCCTCTGAGTTCTGTTCCTGTCCTTGTCGATCTTTGAGCCGCTCCTTGTTCTGGCGTTGACCTTTCGACTTTGTGCCCCTCTTGTTCCCCACCCCCACCCCGGGCAGGTATATTGGCATTCCAGTGCCCACCTGCTTGGCGCTGCCATGGAGCGTCTCTACTCGGGCTTGCTGTGCCGTGGGCCGAGCACAGAGCACGGATTCTTCTACGACATGTACATGGAAGGCAGGTGAGTACGATATCCCCCCTCGGCTGGGCGGAGAGCTCGACTCTCCTACCTCGCGTTGCGTCGTCCCTGTTTTGGAGACTGCCTCCCTCGGCTGTGTAGGGTTCCAAGGACCTCTTTTCCCCCCTCCCCCCACCCCAGCCCTCTGCCGCCTGACCTGCTGTGGGTGGGGAGACCTGTGGTTTGTTTTCCTTGATATCCATCGCTCCACCATTGGCGGCCGTGCCTTCAACTTCCTGGGCTCTGTCCTCTGGAATTCCCTCTGTAAACCTCCCTGTCCCTGTCCTCCCCTCCCTTAAGGCGCTGTGTAAACCTCCCTGCCCCTCTCCCCGCCCTCCCTTAAGGTGCTTTGTAAACCGACCGCGATGACTGAACTTTTGGTCACCTGTCCTCAATATCTCTTTATGTGGTTCAGTGTTTGGAAAAAAAGAAAAACCTTTTCTGTGAACCTCATTTGACTACGTTAATGGTGCTACGTAAATGCAGGTAGCTGTTGATGCCGAAGCCTCGTCTGCCTGCAACGTTGGCAATATTTACTGAAGGGAGGGGAGTCCACCTGAGCCCTCGTCTCAAACCCCAGCCCAAAAAAACAGATGTACCGGTCATGCATGAAATTTGCCGTTTATGGGATCTTGCTGTGCACAAATCGGCTACGTTGCTTCCTATGTTGCAACAGTGACTATGCTTCAAGAAAGTAAACTCATTGGCTGCGAGAACCTTTGGGATGCCTACGGGGGTGTGATTTTACGCTGGATATAAATGCCTGTACTTATTGTTTAGAGCGCGCGCTGTGTTCACTGCCAGCTCAGCTCAGCTCAGCTTCACCTGTCCTTCCCCCTCCATCCCCCAAACAGACCTGTCCCCAGTCGCGATTTCCCAGAACTGGAAAGAATCTGCAAGTCAATGATGGGAGAGAGGCTTCCTTTCGAGAGAGTGGAGGTGCGTAGGGAGGAGCTCTTCGAACTTTTCAAGGTATGGACCGGGGACGGCAGAGAAGATTTGTGAGTTTCCGCACAATGGAAGGGCGATCTCGTTTGAAAAAAAAAAAAAAATTGTTTTTCCTCCTTTAGTACAGCAAGTTCAAGTTACGATTCATCGAGGACAAGGTGACGACACCGACAGCCACCATTTACAGGTAACCCAAACGTGACACACCGGCGCTGATTTCCAACCACGGGTTGTAAAAGTATTTTGACGTGCTACTCTTTTTTGGTCTCCGTGCCTCCATCTCTCTTCTGAAGGTTACAGGCTCTTTGGTGGGCTGCAGGCTCCCAGAGGCATTGCTGCCCTCGGGTAACTCGCCCAGGAAAGCCAGGCTTCACGTGCAAGCCTAGGCTGTTCGACCGTGGGCAGCAACGCACCCGAGCCTGACCCTTGTCTTCACCTGGACTGCTACTTTTGAGCGGACATCACCGCCTTGTGGTCAGGCGCTCCGAGCGATCTTTCCCTTTGTCAACCCAGGGATTATCCAACCATTTCCAAGCCCCACAGCTACTGGACCGAGGTAGGCTGACACAGCACAGGCTAGGGACTGAACCTAAAAGGCCGTGGTCTGCCTGACTCTTAAGGCTGTGATGGTTATTTGGGAAACCCCTCGAGTGTAACGCCTTTAGAGTAGTAAAACGCCCCAAGGCACTTAACAGAAGCACCGTTAAACAAAGCATTGATGCCGAGACACACGAGATATTAGGGACAAAAGCTCAGTCCTAGAGGTCGGTTTTAAGGAGCATCTTAAAGGAGGAGAGAGAAAGAGAGGGGCAGAGAGGTTTAGGGAGGGAATTCCAGAGCTCAGGGCCCCCCCCAGGCAGCTGAAGGCACGGCCGCCAATGGTGGAGCGATGGAAATCGGGTGGTGGGGGGTGTGTGTGTGGGGGGTTGGTGGGGGGGGGGATGGAGCAATTTCAGAGGGGTCGAGGGGTGGAGGAAGTTGCAGAAATAGGGAGGGGATGAGGACCATGGAAGGAATTGAAAAAGAATAATAAGATTTTTAAAATTTGAGGCATTGTTGCAACAAGAGCCAACCTTATTCCTGATGAGCACAGAATGGGTGAACAGGACTTGGGACGAGTTAGGATACAAGGGACCATATTTTTTGGATATTTTTATGTTGCCCCTCATGGGGGATTCTATAACAAGGGGGTACAGTTGCAAAATTAGGGGTCTCCCATTTAAGATGGAGATGAGGAACTTCTCCTCTCAAGAGGGTTGTGAGTCTGTGAAATTCTCTTCCCCGGAGAGCAGTGGAGGCTGGGTCACTGAGTATATTCAAGGCCGAGTTAGACAGATTTTTGATCGACCAGCGAGACGAGGGTTATGGGGAGGGCAGACAAGAAAGTTGAGTTGAGACCACAACCAGGTCAGCCATGATCTTATTGAATGGCGGAGCAGATTCGAGGGGCCGAATGGCCTACTCCCCCCGCCCCCCCCCCCGCCTAGTTCTTGTGTCCTTACTTGTGGAGGTTGGAAGGTGGGAAGCTTGGCCAGCAGAGCATTGGAATAATTGTGACTGGAAGTGGCAAAAGCAAGGCCACAGTTTCAGCAGCAAGTAGGTGCTGAGGGATGATGGGCAGGGATGGTGTTGGAGAGGGTGCGCGGTCAGATTGGATGAATCACGTCAGTAAGAGATAGGACTGAGTATCTTCCTGGCCTAGTTCCTGACAAACTCAACACCTCATTCTTCAAGAATACCAAACTGCTAATTGCGCTGTTCAACAGGTAGAAATTTAGCAGATTAGTTCTTGACTGAGCTTATCATCCTCGTGTTGTATCAATTGAGCCCAGTCAAGATGGGCGATGGCCTGAATGGCTCCTTTTTACTGCTTCGTTTGTGGGTGACTTTATTGAAAAATTCACTCTTGGGGTTATGGGCATCCTGAATTGCCCACCCCCTAGTTGCCCCTTGAGGAAGATGGCGATGAGCTGGGTGGTGAAGATGCGCCTATGGCTCTGTTGGGCGTGGAGTTACAGAACTTTGACACAACGACGATGAGCAAAGGGCGATAATATCCTCGATTCGGGCTGATGTGTGTGTGGGGCCCGGAAGGGGGAACTGGGAGCGGCAGTGCCCCCCTGTGCGCCTGCTGCCCTTGTCCCTCTAGGTGGTGCAGATTACGGAGCTTGGGTGATATTGTTGAAGAAGCCATGCTGAATTGGTGTGGGGCTTCTTGTAGTTTGCACTGGCTGCAGCCACGGTGGGAGTGGGTTGTTAATAAAATATCAATTGGGTGTTTAGCTGTATTCAGGTGGGTGGGTGTTAACTGGACACTCACCTATGCTCAGACATCCATAGGTGAACAGGCTGAAACTGTGCTGGTTGGTTTGGCGATACACAATGTGTGTCTCTAAATAAAAGATGAAGTGTGTAAAGACTTGGCTCCAGAGTTTTAACCTTCACTGCCTGGCTGTAGAATTCTAACATGGGTGGTGAATGGGGTGCGGATCAAGTCGGCTGCTTTGTCCTGGATGGTGTCGAGCTCCTTGAGTGTTGTGGGAGCTGCACTCACCCAGGCAAGTGGGGAGTATTCCATCACCCTCCTGACTTGTGCCTTGGAGATGGTGGACTTCCTGGCATGAAGACGCAGAGTGGCGTTAAATAGGTAGCATCTTCTTCTCTCAGTCCCGTTAATGAGGATCCATTCCTATTCCCTATTCTCATCAATAACCTTGACCTTGATTCGCCCTCAGGTGTGGTTCGTTGGTTGATTTGTGTCGAGGACCTCATATCAGACACACAGGCCAGATCAAGGCTTTCCGCATCGAGAAGGTGGGTCTTGGGCCATTCTATGTCAGATACACAATCCCTCTCTCTACCCACCACCTTTCCCTCCACACACGCACGCACACGCACGCACGTGCACGCACACACACACACACACACACACATATACGCACACACACACACACACACACACACACATATACGCACACACACATACACACACACACACACAAACACACACACACACACAAACCCCCCCCCACCACCCCACACACTTACTTAGGCAGTCAATGTAGACGGAGCTTTGCCCTGTATCTAACCCCGTGCTGTACCTGTCCTGGGAGTGTTTGATGGGGACAGTGTAGAGGGAGACTTACTCTGTATCTAACCCCGTGCTGTACCTGTCCTGGGAGTGTTTGATGGGGACAGTGTAGAGGAAGCTTTACTCTGTATCTAACCCCGTGCTGTACCTGTCCTGGGAGTGTTTGATGGGGACAGTGTAGAGGGAGCTTTACTCTGTATCTAACCCCGTGCTGTACCTACCCTGGGAGTGTTTGATGGGGACGGTGTAGAGGGAGACTTACTCTGTATCTAACCCCGTGCTGTACCTGTCCTGGGAGTGTTTGATGGGGACAGTGTAGAGGGAGCTTTACTCTGTATCTAACCCCGTGCTGTACCTGACCTGGGAGTGTTTGATGGGGACAGTGTAGAGGGAGCTTTACTCTGTATCTAACCCCGTGCTGTACCTGTCCTGGGACTGTTTGATGGGGACGGTGTAGAGGGAGTTTACTCTGTATCTAACCCCGTGCTGTACCTGTCCTGGGAATGTTTGACGGGGACAGTGTAGAGGGAACTTTACTCTGTATCTAACCCCGTGCTGTACCTGTCCTGGGAGTGTTTGATGGGGACAGTGTAGAGAGAGCTTTACTCTGTATCTAACCCCGTGCTGTACCTGTCCTGGGAGTGTTTGATGGGGACAGTGTAGAGGGAGTTTTACTCTGTATCTAACCCCGTGCTGTACCTGTCCTGGGAGTGTTTGATGGGGACAGTGTAGAAGGAGCTTTACTCTGTATCTAACCCCGTGCTGTACCTGTCCTGGGAGTGTTTGATGGGGACAGTGTAGAGGGAACTTTACTCTGTATCTAACCCCATGCTGTACCTGTCCTGGGAGTGTTTGATGGGGACAGTGTAGAAGGAGCTTTACTCTGTATCTAACCCCGTGCTGTACCTGTCCTGGGAGTGTTTGATGGGGACAGTGTAGAGGGAGTTTTCCTCTGTATCTAACCCTGTGCTGTACCTGTCCTGGGAGTGTTTGATGGGGACAGTGTAGAGGGAGCTTTACTCTGTATCTAACCCCGTGCTGTATCTGTCCTGGGAGTGTTTGACGGGGACAGTGTAGAGGGAACTTTACTCTGTATCTAACCCCGTGCTGTACCTGTCCTGGGAGTGTTTGATGGGGACAGTGTAGAGGAAGCTTTACTCTGTATCTAACCCCGTGCTGTACCTGTCCTGGGAGTGTTTGATGGGGACGGTGTAGAGGAAGCTTTACTCTGTACCTAACCCTGTGCTGTACCTGTCCTGGGAGAGTTTGATGGGGTCAGTGTAGAGGGAGTTTACTCTGTATCTAACCCCGTGCTGTACCTGTCCTGGGAGTGTTTGATGGGGACAGTGTAGAGGGAGCTTTACTCTGTATCTAACCCCGTGCTGTAGCTGTCCTGGGAGTGTTTGATGGGGACAGTGTAGAGGGAGCTTTACTCTGTATCTAACCCCGTGCTGTACCTGTCCTGGGAGTGTTTGATGGGGACAGTGTAGAGGGAGCTTTACTCTGTATCTAACCCCGTGCTGTACCTGTCCTGGGAGTGTTTGATGGGGACAGTGTAGAGGGACCTTTACTCTGTATCTAACCCCGTGCTGTACCTGTCCTGGGAGTGTTTGATGGGGACAGTGTAGAGGGAGATTTACTCTGTATCTAACCCCGTGCTGTCCCTGTCCTGGGAGTGTTTGATGGGGACAGTGTAGAGGGAGCTTTACTCTGTATCTAACCCCGTGCTGTACCTGTCCTGGGAGTGTTTGATGGGGACAGTGTAGAGGGAGCTTTACTCTGTATCTAACCCCGTGCTGTACCTGTCCTGGGAGTGTTTGATGGGCTCAGCTTAGAGGGAGCTTTACTCTGTATCTAACCCCGTGCTGTACCTGTCCTGGGAGTGTTTGATGGGGACAGTGTAGAGGGAACTTTACTCTGTATCTAACCCCGTGCTGCATCTGTCCTGGGAATGTTTGATGGGACACCGAGTACTGATCTTAAAGGGCTAAACTTTGAGAACAAGCTGTATAAACCGGCTTTAGTGTTCCCTCGAGTATGAAGAGATTGAGGGGTGAGCTGACAGGTATTTAAAATGTTAGGAAGGGTCATTGGAGAGTAACAATTTCCTCAATTAGGAGAGCCCTGAGCAAGGGAGGAGGTCCTCAAACTGAGAGCCAGGCCGTTCACGGGTGATGTCAGGAAGCACCTCTTCACACACAGGGGAGTGGGAATCTGGAACTCTCTCCCCCAGGAAGCTGATGAGGCTGGTGACTGGGGGATGGGGGGGGTGGGTGGTGTTTTGGGGGGGGTTAATTGTAAACCTCAAAGCTGAGATTCCTGTTTGATAAAGGCACATGCTGTAATGGAACAGCAGAACAGGCCCAAAGGGCTGAAGGACTTCCTCTTGTTCTATGTGTATTTCCCCACTATTTGCAATCTTCACCTTGAGGACTGCCGAGCCTTCCCATAGAAGCTGACGACTTCTGTCTGATAGAGAACGCAAACCAAGCTCTCGCTGGGGGGGGTTGGGGGGGGGAGTAGAATTGAAAAGCAGGGAGGTTTTCTTCACCTGGGTGAGGCTGCACTTGGGAGTTACTGTGACCAGCTGTAACATCTGTATCACAAACAGGATATAGAGACACTGGGGCAAGTGCAAAAAAATGATTGGCACGATGATGCCAGTTTGATCTGAGGGGTGAGCAGATTGAGACCTTGATGACCATGAAAGAGTTTGACAGGGTAGGTGTCCAGATGTTTTCACTTGTTGGGGTTGGGGAGACCATAAATATAAGACAGTCACTAATAAATCCAGTCGGGAATTCAGGAGAAACTTCTTTACCCAGAGAGTGGGGAGAATGTGGGACTCGCTCCCGTGGGGAGTGGGGAGAATGTGGGACTCGCTCCCGTGGGGAGTGGGGAGAATGTGGGACTCGCTCCCGTGGGGAGTGGGGAGAATGTGGGACTCGCTCCCACGGGGAGTGGGGAGAATGTGGGACTCGCTCCCGCGGGGAGTGGGGAGAATGTGGGACTCGCTCCCGCGGGGAGTGGGGAGAATGTGGGACTCGCTCCCACAGGGAGTGGGGAGAATGTGGGACTCGCTCCCACGGGGAGTGGGGAGAATGTGGGACTCGCTCCCACGGGGAGTGGGGAGAATGTGGGACTCGCTCCCGCGGGGACTGGGGGAGATCGTGGGACTCCGCTCCCACGGGGAGTGGGGAGAACGTGGGGACTCGCTCCCACGGGGAGTGGGGAGAATGTGGGACTCGCTCCCGCGGGGAGAATGTGGGACTCGCTCCCACGGGGAGTGGGGGAGAATGTGGGACTCGCTCCCACAGGGGAGTGGGGAGAATGTGGGACTCGCTCCCACAGGGAGTGGGGGAGAATGTGGGACTCGCTCCCACGGGGAGTGGGGAGAATGTGGGACTCGCCCCCGCGGGGAGTGGGGAGAATGTGGGACTCGCCCCCGCGGGGAGTGGGGAGAATGTGGGACTCGCTCCCGCGGGGAGCGGGGAGAATGTGGGACTCGCTCCCACGGGGAGTGGGGAGAATGTGGGACTCGCTCCCGCGGGGAGTGGGGAGAATGTGGGACTCGCTCCCGCGGGGAGCGGGGAGAATGTGGGACTCGCTTCCGCGGGGAGAATGTGGGACTCGCTCCCACGGGGAGTGGGGAGAATGTGGGACTCGCTCCCGCGGGGAGTGGGGAGAATGTGGGACTCGCTTCCGCGGGGAGAATGTGGGACTCGCTCCCACGGGGAGTGGGGAGAACGTGGGACTCACTCCCACGGGGAGTGGGGAGAATGTGGGACTCGCTCTCACAGGGAGTGGGGAGAATGTGGGACTCGCTCCCGCGGGGAGTGGGGAGAATGTGGGACTCGCTCCCACGGGGAGTGGGGAGAATGTGGGACTCGCTCCCGCGGGGAGTGGGGAGAATGTGGGACTCGCTCCCACGGGGAGTGGGGAGAATGTGGGACTCGCTCCCACGGGGAGTGGGGAGAACGTGGGACTCGCTCCCGCGGGGAGCGGGGAGAATGTGGGACTCGCTTCCGCGGGGAGAATGTGGGACTCGCTTCCGCGGGGAGAATGTGGGACTCGCTCCCTCACGGGGAGTGGGGAGAATGTGGGACTCGCTCCCACGGGGAGTGGGGAGAATGTGGGACTCGCTCCCACGGGGAGTGGGGAGAATGTGGGACTCGCTCCCTCACGGGGAGTGGGGAGAATGTGGGACTCGCTTCCGCGGGGAGTGGGGAGAATGTGGGACTCGCTCCCACGGGGAGTGGGGAGAATGTGGGACTCGCTCCCACGGGGAGTGGGGAGAATGTGGGACTCGCTCCCACGGGGAGTGGGGAGAATGTGGGACTCGCTCCCACGGGGAGTGGGGAGAATGTGGGACTCGCTCCCACGGGGAGTGGGGAGAATGTGGGACTCGCTCCCACGGGGAGTGGGGAGAATGTGGGACTCGCTCCCGCGGGGAGTGGGGAGAATGTGGGACTCGCTCCCACGGGGAGTGGGGAGAATGTGGGACTCGCTCCCGCGGGGAGTGGGGAGAATGTGGGACTCGCTCCCACGGGGAGTGGGGAGAATGTGGGACTCGCTCCCACGGGGAGTGGGGAGAATGTGGGACTCGCTCCCACGGGGAGTGGGGAGAATGTGGGACTCGCTCCCACGGGGAGTGGGGAGAATGTGGGACTCGCTCCCACGGGGAGTGGGGAGAATGTGGGACTCGCTCCCACGGGGAGTGGGGAGAATGTGGGACTCGCTCCCACGGGGAGTGGGGAGAATGTGGGACTCGCTCCCACGGGGAGTGGGGAGAATGTGGGACTCGCTCCCACAGGGAGTGGGGAGAATGTGGGACTCGGTCCCACGGGGAGTGGCGGAGGTGAGTCGCAGAGATGGGTTGAAGGGAGGGGGAAGCTGGATAAGCACGTGAGGGAGAGAGGAATAGAAGGATATGGTGATGGGATGAGATGAAGAGGGGGTAGGAGGAATCTTATGTGGGGCAGCAGCGCCAGCACGGGGAAGAGGGGCTGAATGGCCTGTTTCTGCGCTGTCAGTTCTATGTACGAAGCTGATGATTCTTCATTCCTTATTTATGCTCAACACCTCAGAGTGCGGCTGTGCACTGGGCTGGGAACCTGGACATGGAGCCACTGCATAGAATCCATGGAATATCCTTCCCAAATGACAAGGCGCTGGCTGAATGGGATCGATTGCAGGAAGAGGCGAAGAACCGAGACCATCGGAAAATTGGAAAGGTGAGAGACCTCCTGTTGGCAGAGAGGGTAACGTGAGGGGCTGTGGGGTCGGTGAGGGCTACACAGACATATGGAGCAGGCCCTTCAAGCCTGATCCACCACTGAATAAGACCAGGGCTGATCTGACTGTCACCTCCTGCCTACCCCCAATAACCCTTCACCCTCTTGTTAATCAAGAATCTATCTCGCTCTGCCCTAAAAATATTCAAAGACTCTGCTTCCACCACCTTTTGAGGAAGAGAGTTCCAAAGACACTCAATCCTCTGAGAGAAAAATTTCATCTCATCTCTGTCTTAAATGGGCGACCCCTCATTCTTAAACAGTGACCCCTAGTTCTATATTCACCCACAAGAGGAAACATGCTCTCCCTGTCCACTCTGCCAAGGCGTCTTGGGATCTTATACGTTTCAGTCAAGTTGCCTCTTACTCTTCTAAACTCCAGCGGATACAAGAATAAACTATCTGACCTTACCTCATAAGACAACCTGCCCATTTCTGGTATTAAAGTTAGTACAAGACCATGTGAGTGTCACTGGGGTCAGTGAGGATTATATAGGGTCGTGTGACAGGTTTTGCGGTCAGTGAGGTTTATACAGGGTCATGTGCGAGGGTTTGGGGTCAGTGAGGTTTATACAAGGTCATGTGAGAGGGTTTGGGGTCAGTGAGGTTTATACAGGGGCGTGTGAGAGGGTTTGGGGTCAGTGAGGTTTGTACGGGGTCGTGTGAGAGGGTTTGGGGTCAGTGAGGATTATACAGGGTCGTGTGAGAGGGTTTGGGGTCAGTGAGAATTATACAGGGTCAGTGAGGTTTATACAGGGTCATGTGAGAGGGTTTGGGGTCAGTGAGGTTTATACAGGGTCGTGTAAGAGGGTTTGGGGTCAGTGAGGTTTATACAGGATCGTGTGAGAGTGTTTGGGGTCAGTGAGGTTTATACAGGGTCATGTGAGAGTGTTTGGGGTCAGTGAGGTTTATACAGGGTCATGTGAGAGTGTTTGGGGTCAGTGAGGTTTATACAGGATCGTGTGAGAGGCTTTGGGGTCAGTGAGGTTTATACAGGATCATGTGAGAGGGTTTGGGGTCAGTGAGGTTTATACAGGATCGTGTGAGAGGCTTTGGGGTCAGTGAGGTTTATACAGGGTCGTGTGAGAGTGTTTGGGGTCAGTGAGGTTTATACAGGGTCATGTGAGAGTGTTTGGGGTCAGTGAGGTTTATACAGGGTCATGTGAGAGTGTTTGGGGTCAGTGAGGTTTATACAGGATCGTGTGAGAGGCTTTGGGGTCAGTGAGGTTTATACAGGATCATGTGAGAGGGTTTGGGGTCAGTGAGGTTTATACAGGATCGTGTGAGAGGGTTTGGGGTCAGTGAGGTTTATACAGGGTCGTGTGAGAGGCTTTGGGGTCAGTGAGGTTTATACAGGATCGTGTGAGAGGGTTTGGGGTCAGTGAGGTTTATACAGGATCGTGTGAGAGGGTTTGGGGTCAGTGAGGTTTATACAGGGTCGTGTGAGAGGCTTTGGGGTCAGTGAGGTTTATACAGGATCGTGTGAGAGGGTTTGGGGTCAGTGAGGTTTATACAGGATCGTGTGAGAGGGTTTGGGGTCAGTGAGGTTTATACAGGATCGTGTGAGAGGGTTTGGGGTCAGTGAGGTTTATACAGGATCGTGTGAGAGGGTTTGGGGTCAGTGAGGTTTATACAGGATCGTGTGAGAGGGTTTGGGGTCAGTGAGGTTTATACAGGATCGTGTGAGAGGGTTTGGGGTCAGTGAGGTTTGTACGGGGTCGTGTGAGAGGGTTTGGGGTCAGTGAGGTTTATACAGGATCATGTGAGAGGGTTTGGGGTCAGTGAGGTTTGTACGGGGTCGTGTGAGAGGGTTTGGGGTCAGTGAGGTTTATACAGGATCGTGTGAGAGGGTTTGGGGTCAGTGAGGTTTGTACGGGGTCATGTGAGAGGGTTTGGGGTCAGTGAGGTTTATACAGGATCGTGTGAGAGGGTTTGGGGTCAGTGAGGTTTATACAGGATCGTGTGAGAGGGTTTGGGGTCAGTGAGGTTTATACAGGATCGTGTGAGAGGGTTTGGGATCAGTGAGGTTTATACAGGATCGTGTGAGAGGGTTTGGGGTCAGTGAGGTTTATACAGGGTCGTGTGAGAGGGTTTGGGGTCAGTGAGGTTTATACAGGATCATGTGAGAGGGTTTGGGGTCAGTGAGGTTTATACAGGATCGTGTGAGAGGCTTTGGGGTCAGTGAGGTTTATACAGGATCGTGTGAGAGGGTTTGGGGTCAGTGAGGTTTATACAGGATCGTGTGAGAGGGTTTGGGGTCAGTGAGGTTTATACAGGGTCGTGTGAGAGGGTTTGGGGTCAGTGAGGTTTATACAGGATCGTGTGAAAGGGTTTGGGGTCAGTGAGGTTTATACAGGATCGTGTGAGAGGGTTTGGGGTCAGTGAGGTTTATACAGGATCGTGTGAGAGGGTTTGGGGTCAGTGAGGTTTATACAGGATCGTGTGAGAGGGTTTGGGGTCAGTGAGGTTTATACAGGATCGTGTGAGAGGGTTTGGGGTCAGTGAGGTTTATACAGGGTCGTGTGAGAGGGTTTGGGGTCAGTGAGGTTTATACAGGATCGTGTGAGAGGGTTTGGGGTCAGTGAGGTTTATACAGGATCATGTGAGAGGGTTTGGGGTCAGTGAGGTTTATACAGGATCGTGTGAGAGGGTTTGGGGTCAGTGAGGTTTATACAGGATCGTGTGAGAGGGTTTGGGGTCAGTGAGGTTTATACAGGATCGTGTGAGAGGGTTTGGGGTCAGTGAGGTTTATACAGGGTTGTTGGAAACTCTGTAGTCTATGTTGTTCTCGATTCATTGCCAAATGTGTTGCTTCTCTCATAGGAACAGGAGTTGTTTTTCTTCCATGAGCTGAGTCCTGGCAGCTGTTTCTTTCTGCCTAAGGGAGCTTACATCTACAATACCCTCACTGACTTCCTCAAGGTAATATATCTATGGACCAGGCACTAGTGTGAAAGTAAAAGCCGGGCACTCCTTTCAAAAGCACCTAAGGCTCAAAATGCTCATCCTTTGAGATCAACTAACAGGACCCCAAGCCTAGGCCATATCCTTCAGTCAGTTCCCTCTCTGGAATTGGCCAATGTATCTAACCCCATGCTGTACCTGTCCTGGGAGTGTTTGATGGAGACAGCGTAGAGAGAGCTTTACTCTGTATCTAACCCCGTGCTGTACCTGTCCTGGGAGTGTTTGATGGGGACAGTGTAGAGGGAGCTTTACTCTGTATCTAACCCCGTGCTGTCCCTGTCCTGGGAGTGTTTGATGGGGACAGTGTAGAGGAAGCTTTACTCTGTATCTAACCCCGTGCTGTACCTGTCCTGGGAGTGTTTGATGGGGACAGTGTAGAGAGAGTTTTATTCTGCATCTACTCCTGTGCTGTACCTACCCTGGGAGTGTTTGATGGGGACAGTGTAGAGGGAGCTTTACTCTGTATCTAACCCTGTGCTGTACCTGTCCTGGGAGTGTTTGATGGGGACAGTGTAGAGTGAGCTTTACTCTGTATCTAACCCCGTGCTGTACCTGTCCTGGGAGTGTTTGATGGGGACAGTGGAGAGGGAGCTTTACTCTGTATCTAACCCCGTGCTGTACCTGCCCTGGGAGTGTTTGGGATGGTGGTGAGAGTCTAACCATTCCATCATGTAAAAAAAGGTTGACTGCTTCTCTCTCCCTGTGCGATCTGACTGCCTGAACCTACTGACGTTTCAGAGTGAGTACCGGAAGCGTGGTTTCAAGGAAGTGGTGACCCCCAACGTGTTTAACAATAAGCTGTGGGAGCAGTCTGGCCACTGGGATCATTATCGTGACAACATGTTCTCCTTCCAGCTTGAGAACGAGTCCTACTCTTTGAAACCCATGAACTGTCCTGGGCACTGGTGAGTATTTTGGCAATTATGTTGGCATTGGCTATAAATTGGCATTTCTTCTTGCTGGCTCTGCTCTCGCTCATGCCCTCGCTTGCTCATTCTCTCAGTCCATGTACTCATTGGCTCCCTCTCTCCCCAGAACTCCCTTTCTTCTAGGAGTAGGCCATTCAGCCTCCTGAGCCTGCTCTGCTCTTCAGATAGATCATCGTTAATTTACCTCAACACCATTTTCCTGCACCATCCCCATAGCCCTCGACATCTTTAACATCTTGGAATCTATCGACCGCTGCCTTGAACATGCTCGATGACTGAGCCTCCACAGCCCTTTGGGGTAGCGAATTCCAAAGATAAACCACCCTCTGACTGAAGAAATTTCTCCTCATCTCAGCCCCAAATGGCTGACATCTTATTCTGAGACTCTGCCCCCAGGTTATAGGTACCCAACCAGGGGGAACATCCATCCTGCATCCACTGTGTCGAGCCCTGTAAGAAATTTGTATACTTCAGTGAGATCAGCCCCACTCGCCCACTGCCCCACCTTCTCACTGATTGATTGACACAAGCTTCCATTCAGAGGTGGTTCAGTTTTATAATTCTCATTCTTGTGTTCACATCAATTCCATGGTCTCACCCTTTCCCTATCTCTGTAACCTCCTCCAGCCCCTACACCCTCCCTATCTCTGTAACCTCCTCCAACCCCTACACCCCTCCCTATCTCTGTAACATCTTCCAACCCTACACCCCCTCCCTGTCTCTGTAACCTCCTCCAGCCCCTACACCCCTCCCTTTCTCTGTAACCTCCTCCAGCCGCTACACCCCTCCCTATCTCTGTAACCTCCTCCAACCCCTACAACCCTCCATATCTCTGTAAACTCTTCTAGCCCCTACACCCCTCCCTATCTCTGTAACTTCCTCCAGCCCCTACACCACTCCCCATCTCTGTAATCTCCTCCAGCACCTGCACCCCTCCCTATCTCTGTAACCTCCTCCAACCCCTACAACCTTCCCTATCTCTGTAACCTCCTCCAGCCCCTACATCCCTCCCTATCTCTATAATCTCCTCCAGCCCCTACACCCCTCCCTATCTCTGTAACCTCCTCCAGCCCCTACATCCCTCCCTATCTCTATAATCTCCTCCAGCCCCCACACCCCTCCCTATCTCTGTAACCTCTTCCAGCCCTTACATCCCTCCCTATCTCTATAACCTCCTTCATCCCCTAAACCCCTCCCTATCTCTGTAACCTCTTCCAGCCCTTACACCCCTCCCTATCTCTATAACTTCCTCCAGCCCCTACACCCCTCCCTATCTCTGTAACCTCCTCCAGCCCTTACACCCCTCCCTATCTCTATAACCTCCTCCAGCCCCTGCACCCCTCCCTATCTCTGTAACCTCCTCCAGCCGCTATACCCCTCCCTATCTCTGTAACCTCCTCCAATCCCTACACCCCTCCCTATCTCTGTAACCTCCTCCAGCCCCTATACCCCTCCCTATCTCTGTAACCTCCTCCATTTCCAGACTCTTGAGTATCCCCCGATTCCCATCGCTCCACCATTGGCGGCCGTGCCTTCAGCTGCCTGGGGGGCCCTGAGCTCTGGAATTTCCCCCCTAAACCTCTCCGCCTCCCTCTTTTAAAATGCTCCTTTAAAACCAAGCTTCTGACTTCCTGCCCTGGCACCTCTTTAGGTGGCGCGGTGTTGAATTTTGCCCAGCTTCCTTTCTGGTGAAGCAGCTAGGGATGTTAAAGGCGCTGTACGAGTGCACGTTGTCGCAGGTGTAATGACATGCCTTCCTTTTCCCCACTCAGCCTGATGTACGACCACCGCCCCCGATCCTGGCGGGAGCTCCCGCTCCGGCTGGCAGACTTTGGCGTCCTGCACAGGAACGAGTTTTCGGGGGCCCTGTCGGGTCTGGTGCGAGTGCGTCGCTTCCAGCAGGATGATGCTCACATCTTCTGCACCGTGGAGCAGGTAAGCAGAGAGCGGCCTCTGCGAGCTGGCATCGGGCTCTGTGAGCTCGGTTTTCCGGGAATAATAAGGACACGGCGGAGATTGATCCCTGGGAATTAACATAGGAACTGGAGAAGGCCATTTAGCCCATCGAGCCTGTTCTGCCATTCAGTGATCTGTATTGGGACTCCCATGCCCTTGGCTTTGTCTCTCTTAATCCCCTTGACTAACAAAAATCTATTGACCTCAGATTTTAAATTACCGAGTTTATCAAGTCCTTTTTATGTAAGTGAGTTCCATACTCCTGCCTCCCTAAACAAAAATACCTGGGAAATCTCAGCAGGTCTGACAGCTTCCGCGCAGAGGGACACAGTTAACCTTTCGAGTCTGTTTGACTCTTCAACAGAACTAAGGAAAAATAGAAGAGAGGTGAAATATAAGCTGGTTTAAGGTGAGTGGGACAAGTAGAGCTGGATAGAGGGCCAGTGATAGGTGGAGATTGCCAAAAGATGTCATAGACAAAAGGAGAAAGAGGTGTTGAAGGTGGTGATATTATCTAAGGAATGTGGTAATAGGTGACATTAAGGGTAGAAAGCAGGATGAGCAAGGTACAGATAGCCCTAGTGGGGGTGGGGTGGGGGGGGAAGGGATTGAAATAGGCTGACCTACCTCCCTATGCGTGAAGAAGCTTTTTCAAATTCATTCACGGGATGTGGGCTTCGCTGGCTAGGCCAACATTTATTGCCCGTCCCTAATTGCCCCTTGAGAAGTTGGTGGGTGGGCTGCCTCCTTGAACCGCTGCAGTCCCTGTGGTGTTGGTACACCCACAGTGCTGTTAGGGAGGGAGTTCCAGGATTTTGATCCAGGGACAGAGAAGGGATGGCCGATATATTTCCAAGTCAGGATAGTGTGTGGCTTGGAGGGGAACTTCCAGGTGGTGGTGTTCCCCATGTGTCTGCTGCCCTTGTCCTTCTAGATGGTAGAGGTCGTGGGTTTGGAAGGTGCTGTCTAAGGAGCCTTGGTGAGTTGCTGCAGTGCATCCTGTTGATGGTACACACACTGCTGCTACTGTGCGTCGGTGGTGGAGGGAGTGGATGTTTCTGGATGTGGTGCCAATCAAGTGGGGCTGCTTTGTCCTGGATGGTTTTGAGCTTCTCCAGTGTTGTGGGAGCTGCACTCATCCAGGCAAGTGGAGAGTATTCCATCACACTCCTGACTTGTGTCTTGTAGATGGTGGACAGGCTTTGGGGAATCAGGAGGTGAGTTACTCTCCGCAGGATTCCCAGCCTCTGACCTGCTCTTGTAGCCACAGTATTTATATAGCTGGTCCAGTTCAGTTTCTGATCAATGGTAACCCCAGGATGTTGATAGTGGGGGATTCAGTGATGGGAATGCCATTGAATGTCAAGGAGCGATGGTTAGATTCTCTCTTGTTGGAGATGGTCATTACCTGACATTTGTGTGGCGTGACTGTTACTTGCCACTTGTCAACCCAAGCCTGGATATTGTCCAGGTCTTGCTGCATTTGGACATGGAAGTCTTTCTTAACTTCTCCCCTGAACAGCCTGGCTCTGGTTTTAAGATCATGTACCCTTGTCCTGCACCTCACCACCAATGGAATAATGTTCTCTCTATCTACCTTAACAATTTAGTGGAGGCGAATTCAAGGGGAGCTAGATAAACATGAAGGAGAGAGGAATAGGATATGCTGACGGGGGGAGATAAAGAGGGGGTGGCAGGAGTCTTGCGTGGAGCACAAACACTGACATGGACCAGTTGACCTGTTTCTGTGCAGTGCGTACTTTGTAATCTCTTTCCTAATCGTAAAACACTTCATTCGGATCACTCCTTGGCCTCCCATGTGCCAACCCATTTTGTGTAATCTCTCCCCATAATGTAACCGTTTGGAGTGGGGAAATCTGATCTCCAACCTGCAAAATGGAGCACAGTTGCCACCAAATCTGATGACACAAGCGTGTGATTCATGGTCTGTACAGTTCCCTGGACTAGGGAAGGGGACACGCCCACTTGATTTGAGTGGGTTTCACTGTAATGCCTGCCCAAGCCAGACTAGCAGCAACTAAACACATCTTATCATCTGGCAAATGCCTCTTATTTAAGACCTGTAACTGGAGCGCGTTCTTGTGTAGAGGAACTCCAATGTTCGTGTTGCAATCCTGTCACGATGAAGTGCATGCTCCAGGTGTAAGTGAGAGCAACTGTTACCAATTAGGGTAGGGTTAGGGGTGCTCCCTGTGTCATCTATACTTTGTGTCTGGAATTCGCTGCCAGAGGAGGTGGTGGAAGCAGGTACAATGGTGGTGTTTAAGAGGCAACTTGACAAATACATGATTAGGATGGGAATAGAGGGATACGGATCCCGGAAGTGCAAAATGTTTTAGTTTAACAGGCAATATGATCGGTGCAGGCTTGGAGGGCCAAAGGACATGTTCCTGTGCTGTATTTTTCTTTGTTCTTATATACAAGAACCAGTTTCCACCTGTGTATGGAAAAGAAAAAGGAGTCTGTGCCTGTGTTCTCCTGAGTTTTGTGAATAAATCTACGTTCAGGAAAGACTGGCTCTAGATTCCTACTTTGCTCAGTGAATGAGCAGCGAATTATAACACCCTTTGTAGTCAGCCCAAGTTCAAAATCTTGTGGGCTGATTCAATCTGTACGTTTCTCTAATTATTTGCCCTGCAGGCTCCTTGCTGTCATCTGCATAATCGTATTCCTCGTAAATAAATTTGATTGACAGTTTTAGCCAGAATTATATGATTTGCACCTGGATGGCAAATCCCAGAGTCTACCCAGCAATCAATTATAAAGCCCAGTGATTGATCAACTATCTCCTTAGAGCATAGGTGGCTTAGAGTGTGTTTGATAAAGGGTTTTAAAACTATGAAATGTTTAAGTAAGAGTAATAAAGACAGATTGTTCCCAGTGACTGAAGGGTAATAACTAGAGGGCGCAGATTTAAGCTGATTGGCAAAAGAATCAGAGGCGACATGAGGGGAAAAAAGGGCTTTATGCAATAAGTGGTTAGGATTTGGAATGTGCTGCCTGATAGGTGGTGGATACAGATTCAATAAGGTCTTTCAAAGTGCTGTTCGAAGCAGGAAATTTTCGGGGTATGGTGAAAGAGTAAGGGAGAGGGACTGACTGGATTGCTCTTTTGGAAGAGCTGACACTGACTCGATGGGCTGAATAGTCTCCTGTGCTGTACTATTACTTGATTACACCGTGTGGCTCAAGAGTCTGAGGCTGCATTGTAATGTAGTGTCGTTTGAAGTGCTGCCTCGCCTCCTTTGTCTTCATATGTTGTAACTGCTTTCTCGCCCGCTCCTCCACAGATCGAAGATGAGATTAAAGGATGCCTTGACTTCCTGCAGGCGGTGTACCAGGCCTTCGGTTTCAGCTTCAGGCTCTACCTCTCCACTCGGCCGGAGAAATTCCTGGGGGACGTAGAGGTCTGGGAGCTGGCGGAAAAGGTTAGAGGGAGGGAACGTCTGTGTGCACCCGAGGCTCACCTTGTCTCTGTTAGCAGAAATGAGAGGTTAATGTTTTGGTGGGCACCCCTTTTTAGAATTCTAATAAGGAGCCAAAAGAAAGAACTTGCAGTTGTTATAATGCACTTTTCACAACCTGGGATGCGTCACAGCAAATGGAACACTTTCTTGAAGACAAGGCAAAGTCCCACCATCGTCCAGTCAGCCAATGCCTTCTTTCAGCAACTTTGCATGAAGGATGCATGTTGAGCCCAGGACACCGAAGAGAACCCCCTCCTCCCCACACCCTGTCCTAGATGCCGTGGAATCTTTTATATCCGTCTGAGAGGGCAGTTGTGTCATCTGGAAAACAGCACCTCCGACAGTGCGGCGCTCCCTCAGCTCCGACCCTCCGACAGGGCGGTGCTCCCTCAGCACTGACCCTCAGACAGCGTGGTGCCCCCTCAGCACTGACCCTCCAACAGTGCGGCACTCCCTCAGCACTGACCCTCCAACAGTGCGGCGCCCCCTCACGCCGACCCTCCGACAGGGCAGCGCTCCCTCAGCACTGACCCTCAGACAGCGTGGTGCCCCCTCAGCACTGACCCTCCAACAGTGCGGCACTCCCTCAGCACTGACCCTCCGACAGTGCGGCGCCCCCTCACACCGACCCTCCGACAGGGCGGCGCTCCCTCAGCGCCGACCCTCCGACAGGGCGGCGCTCCCTCAGCACTGACCCTCCGACAGGGCGGCGCTCCCTCAGCACTGACCCTCCGACAGGGCGGCGCTCCCTCAGCACTGACCCTCCGACAGTGCGGCGCTCCCTCAGTACTGACCCTCCGACAGTGCGGCGCCCCCTCAGCACTGACCCTCCGACAGTGCGGCGCTCCCTTAGTACTGCACTGGGAATGCCAGCCCAAATTGTTGCTTTTTTGTTATTCGTTTAAGGGATGTGGGCATTTATTGCCCTTGTTCAGAGGGCATTTTTAAGAGTCAACCACATGGCTGTCGGTCTGGAGTCACATGTAGGCCGGACCAGATGGGCTTTTACAACAATTGACGATGGTTTCATGGTTTTCCATGATATTTATTGAATTCAAATTTCACCATCTGCCAGGTCCCCAGAGCATTACCCTGGGTCGAAAAATACCTAGTCCAGCGACAATACCACTATGCCATTTCCACCCCTTCAGAGTCAGACTCAAACCCAGGACCTAACGAATTAGGTAATTCTGTTTTGTTTTGGATTTCCAGCATCCGCAGTTTTTTTGTTTTTATCCTAATGAATCAGAGGTGGGAGAGAGTGCTATTCCCTTAGTCACGGTTGACACCTAGAGAAGGGCCCTTAACTGAAACAGGAGCTATTTTCTTTTACACAGCCACTGACTTGGGGTGTACGGCAAAACACTGGTGTGGCGGTATTGCCTGTAATACCCGTTATATTGTCAAGAAGTTATATTTTTCCTCATATTATTGTGGGATATTTTAAAGCAGGCTTATGTTAGTGCGTGCGTGTGGATGATTTAATTAAACTAGAGATGATTAGACGGCAAGGTTTAAATTATCAAAGAAGTGAGGTGTAAAAAGGCTTTTGAAATGGAGATCACGAAAGCTAGGGTGAAGTCTCAGCTGAGGCGGCATGAATGAAATGTGCATTTTTAGACAAGTGGAGAAGTGTTTGATTTTCAAAGGGGCAGGGAGAATGTTTACAACTGACCAGATGAATAAGGTTATTATGTTGATTTTTCCCAAAAGTGCTGGCTGCAATGAGAACATGGAAGATTTTTATATCCTGGGTAAAGTAACTTCTAGAGACAAGTGGAAACAATGGGATTTACAGATCAAAAAGGGAGAAATATATTTAAAGAAGGATGGAAGGCTGTGTGAGGGGTGACCGGGTGAGATCTTGATAAGTGACTGTGTGAAACAGACTTGGGGAAAAAAACCTCTAGCCATCCTGAAGAAGTTTGCAGTTCCAGTAACCAAAGTTGTGTTAAAAGCCTTTGGAAGTTCATTGTCCAGTCGGTGCTTGTGGTAAAATTGCTGAATGACTTTATAAATTTGGAATCTATTTGGACTGTTGCCTTAAAGGAGGTGTGTAGTTGGGAGTCTGGTTCAGTAGAAATTTTGGGAACTGTTATAGCTGTGTAACTATAATCTTGTGTTTTAAGTTTGTTGTTCTTTTGTTAATGAATGTTTTAATTTAGCCTTTAAAATCTCTAAAGGTGGTAGTGGACTCATTGCTTCTGACTTCAGTGCACAGGTCTTCTCGCAGTAAGTACAAGTTGCTGAATCACTGTGATAGCGTGGCCAAGTTTCCCTTGTGGATTTGGTATGCCTGGAAAACAGCACCTGCTACATCCTAACAAAATGCTCCACTAATGTTCAGTTGTGTCATGCTCTACAGAATCAAATAGCAGGCGTGGGCTGTAAGAGGCAGCTGTTGCCATCTGGGATATATTTCCATTAGTTTTATTGGTTTGATTTCCAGAATCACTGTTTAAAGTCCTATTCTGTCCTGTTTCTACGTTGGTCAGTATTGTTGATGCACATACTACCACAGGATAGTTGCACATAGACTTTTGGCATCAGAGTACCCCAGTGTGGTTATGTGTAGACACGTCAAGAATGTTACCTCCCTGGGTGTTTTTGCTTGGGGTTTGCTGACTTCCCTCTTGACGTGACATCTCTTCTCTCTGTAGCAACTGGAAAACAGCTTGAAGGAGTTTGGCCAGCCTTGGGAGCTGAACCCAGGAGATGGCGCGTTCTATGGTCCCAAGGTCAGTGCCCACACTCTGTAATATGATTTCTCAGGACAGGCTTAACAGAACAGGGCGGGGAGAACTGGAGAGCGTCCAGAATACAGATTGACAAGGAGGACACCAGAGCTGAGAGGTTTCCTATCAGGAAAGGGCTGAACAGGCTGCGAGGCTCTGACCTACAGAAAAGGGAAAGCAGTGGGTTGACTCCCAAGGCCTCTGTCGACTTGCCAGTGGGAATTACAGGCTGGTGATCAGGAGCAAGAGCCCCAGCAGATAATTTTTTTCTTAATCCTTTCATGGGATGTGGGAGTCGCTGGCTAGGCCAGAACTTATTGCCCATCCCTAATAGTCCTTTGAGAAGGCGGTGGTGAGCTGCCTTATTGAAGCGCTGCAGTCTGTGTGGTGTAGGTACACCCACAGTGCTGTTAGGGAGGGAATTCCAGGGCTTTGACCCTGTGGCAGTGAATGGCCAATATAGTTCCAAGTCATTTTCCTCCTTAACCCAATAATGTAGGAGGAGGCCAAGCTTATTATGCTATTTGATTAGATCACGGCTGATCTGTCCCCTAATTCCATCTTGGCTCAGTAACCCAAATACATTTGTTCAGCAAAAACTTGATATTCATCTCAGTTTTGATGTTTGCATTTGAAGCCATTGCATGTTATTCCAGATCGACATCCAGATTAAGGATGCTATTGGGCGAAACCATCAGTGCGCCACTATCCAGCTTGACTTCCAGTTACCAGTCAGATTCAACTTGAGCTATGTTGGGTGAGTATGGGTGTGGCCAAGAGTTTAAAATATTCGCGAGGAAATTGGGGGTGAACAGGATCCAAGTTGGTGAAGCAGAAACCAGGACACAGAGCTTTTCTTTACTGAGAGAGTTTATTCACTTGTTCAGTCTCCCAGTTCTCCTTCCACTCCCCCAGTGTCCCAGCCATCCCCTATTTATATGTGCTCAAGGATAATTAATACCCATCACCTCTTTCTCTTAACCTGAACAATGTAACGTTCCTTTAAGGAGGTAGGGGATAAGTTACTGTCCTGCAATGAGCAATCTGGACAGCAAACCAAAATTCCATAATAACCCCATTCTTAAATATTCTTTCCTGCTCCCCCAGGGTACTGACTCTGGGGTACAGGCTCCATACGTTTCAACTGCGACCAAGTGATTCATGTTTTTTGAGTGTCAGCAAGCTATTCCACCTTAGGGTAATGTGCAGAGTTCCGATCTCCATATTATCGTTTAAAAACAAATGCTATCGCGGCATTGAAGTCGGCGCAAAAATGATTTGCTGGAATCATACCAGAACTGAGAGGTGGTAAGTATCGGGGAAGGCTGAAAAGGCTAGGATTTTATTCTCTAGAAAAGAGAAGGGGGAGGGGTGACCTGAATGACGATGGATGACAATAGGGCTTCAGCAGGCTAGGCATAGAGAGAAAGTGTTTCCCCTTGTGGGGTAGACTGGAACTGTGGGCAGTAAATATATGTTCATCACTCATAAATCCGATTGGAATGCAGGAGAAGCTTCTTTACCCAGAGAGTGGGGGAATGTGAAACCCACTACCGCAGGGAGAGATTGAGGTGAATAGCAGAGATGCATTTGAGGAGGAAGCTGGATAAAGGTATGAGGGAGAAGGGAATAGAAGGATATTGATGATGTGAGGAGATGGAGGGGGTGGGAGGAGGCTCATGTGGAGCTGAAACACCAGTACAGCGCAGATGACCTGTTTCTGTGCTGTAAATGCTTTGTAATTTTTTTGAGTTTTCACATTTTATTCTGCAACTACTGCACTTGAAGGCACAGTACCACAAGAGACCAATGTACAAGGTCCTCTCATGACCAGCATCCAGAGTGCCTCTAAATTGTTGGTTTTTGAAAAAGATGTATAAACAGAAGCGTCAGAGTCCATTTGCCATGTAAGATTCAACAAAACCTGATCAGTGCTGCACCTTCACTTGTTCACCTGGACCTCTGTCTCATCTTTCATCTTTTACGCTTCAGCCTGTGCATACACTCCTTCCACCACTTAGCTCTCACGTCGACAAGGACCTCAAAATCCCAGAGCTGAATAGCCACCCTGTTAATCTCTTGTCAATTACATTGTTGAGGTTTGTTAATGTCAATTACATTGTCTGGGATAAGAGAAACAGATGATGGATATTAATTGTCCTTGAGCACGTATAAATAGGGGATGGTTGGGACACTGGGGGAGTGGAAGGAGAGCTGAGAGACTGAACAAGATGATAAACTCTTTCAATAAAGAAAAGCTCTGTGTCTTGGTTTCGGCTTCACCAACTGGCTTGGATCCTATTAACACACCCCCCCAGTTTCCTCGCGCTTGCACTTTCTGGTAGGTGGGGTGCGTAGCCTGGATAGAGATTGACAGTACCTAATGGGCCTAATCCTGAGCCTAGCCTTTGCACAGTTAGCTGATCTCAACCCAGTCACTAAGTTGGAACTCAGTGTCCCAGGGCAAAGGGGTAGATAAGCCAGCCATGGTTCCTGCTGCTGATTGTGACCAGAAGTGGGAAATGCGTGTATAGATGTCGGATGGGCTGGTTGGCTATGCCAGTTCCTAGCCAGGCGTCAGCTACATCTCAGTGAGTAGTGCCGTCGTCTCGGAGCCAATGGGTTCAAATCCTGCTCCAGAGACTTGAGCACAAAATTCAAGCCGACATTCCCAGTACAAGTACTGAGGTAGTGCTGCGCTGTCAGAGGGGGCCGTCTTTTGAACGGGATGATAAAAGTGAGGCCTCAGTCACTATATCAAAGAACTTTTTTTTATTCTTTAACGGGATATTGGCGTCATTGCCCAGGCCAGCATTTTTACTGCCCATCCCTAATTGCCCCTTGAGAAGGTGGTGGGTGAGCCGCCTCCTTGAGCCGCTGCAGTCCCTGTGGTGTAGGTACACCCACCGTGCTGTTAGGGAGGGAGTTCCAGGATTTGGACCCAGCGACAGTGAAGGAACGGCCGATATATTTCCAAGTCAGGGTGGTGAGTAACTTGGAGGGGAACTTGCAGGTGGTGGTGTTCCCATGTGTCTGCTGTCCTTGTCCTTCTAGATGGTAGAGGTCGTGGGTTTGGAAGGTGCTGTTGAAGAAGCCTTGGTGAGTTGCTGCAGTGCATCTTGTAGATGGTACACACACTGCTGCTACTGTGCGTCGGTGGTGGACGGGGTGCCGATCAAGCAGGGCTGCTTTGTCCTGGATGGTGTTGAGATTCTTGAGTGTCGTGGGAGCCGCACTCATCCAGGCAAGCGGGGAGTATTCCATCACACTCCTGACTTGTGCCTTGTAGATGGTGGACAAGCTTTGGGGTGTCAGGAGGTGAATTACTTGCTGCAGAATTCCCAGCCTCTGACCTGATCTTGCGTTGTGGGGGAGAGTGTTTCTCCCTTCCCCCTCCCACCCCCCCCCCTCTCCTCCGTGCCCTGGGGGCAATATTAATCCCTCAGCCAGCATCACTAAAGCAGAATATCTGGTCGTTATCACATTCCTGTTTGTGGGATCTTGCTTTGCATGAACTCACTGTCGCGTTTCTGACATTATAACAGTGACCACACTTCCAAAAAAAAGTACTTCATTGGGTTTAAACCGCTCTGGGGGAGTGAGAAAGGCACTGTGTAAATACAAGACTTTGTTTTTTTTTTTATTTAATTGGCTGGCGATTGTGCCGGTACATTCGGGCGATCACACGGGATTGGCGTTCGGACCAGCTTCCGTGGGCACCAGACCCCAACCGGAGTGGGTGCTTTGAACCGGACCCCAGCCGGAGTGGGTGCTTTGAACCGCACGACCCTGACCTGCTCCGATTCTCTTGCAGCAAAGATGGCAGTGACACAGCGAGACCGGTGATGATTCACCGTGCCATCCTGGGATCGGTGGAGCGGATGATCGCTGTCCTCGCGGAGAGCTGCGCTGGGAAATGGTAAGTGAGCCTAGCTGTAGTCTTACCACGAGCATTTAAATCTTGAGTGAAGTCCCTGTTCAAATCAAGTCGAAGGCAAGAAGCCTGAAGATCCCTCCCTCTCGGATTGAGGACGGGCAGTATCTTTCCTTTCAGGCTGTTGCCATGAGAGGTATTAAATTGACATTTTAATGGAGATCCCCACTGGGGAACAGGTCAGGCCTTTCTCTATGTTTCTGTCTCTCTTTCCAGGCCCTTCTGGCTCTCGCCCTCTCAGCTCATGGTAATTCCCCTCGGAAACAGCACAGAAGATTATGCTCGACAGGTAAGGTTGTGAAGCCAAGTGTTAGCAGATGTTGGGTTAAACCGCACTTGGAACACTGTACACGGTTCTGGCCTCTCAAGTTGCAGAAAGTTACTGAAGAGGTTGCAAAAAAATTAAAAAGATTTACCAGAATGATACCAGAACTGGGAGGTTATAGCAGGTCAAGCAAGACTAAACAGACAATGGCTCTTTTCTCCAGGAAAGAGAAACTGTGGGGTGACCTCTAACATTGTGGATGGGTTTGGTAGGGGTAGAGGGTGGGAAGATATGGGTCGGATCAACGGTAGGGGCCCTAAATATAAGAACGTTGACAGTAAATCCAAGAGGCAATTTGGTGCATTTGAGGGGGAAGCTGGATAAACACATGAAGGAGAAAGGAATAGAAGGAGATGTTGATGGGGTGAAATGATGACGGGGTAGGAGGAGGCCCACCTGGAGCAGAAACACCAGCACAGAGCAGAGGGGCCGAATGGACTTTGTCGATTCTGTGGAAGGAGACAAGGAAGGAGCAGAGCTGGTTGGACCCCTCTCCAATACCACCCCCACCCCTTGGTGGAATATCCGCTGAAATACAGGTGGGTGTGGTGGAAAGGAAGACCCAGAGACAGTCAGCATCAGTTAGAGTGACGGGAGGGAGACCAAGAGACAGTCAGCATCAGTTAGACTGACGGGAGGGAGACCCAGAGACAGTCAGCATCATTAGAGTGACGGGAGGGAGACCCAGAGACAGTCAGCATCAGTTAGAGTGACGGAGAGGGAGACCCAGAGACAGTCAGCATCAGTTAGACTGACAGAGAGGGAGACCCAGAGACAGTCAGCATCAGTTAGACTGACAGAGAGGGAGACCCAGAGACAGTCAGCATCAGTTAGACTGACAGAGAGGGAGACCCAGAGACAGTCAGCATCAGTTAGACTGACGGGAGGGAGACCCAGAGACAGTCAGCATCAGTTAGACTGACAGAGAGGGAGACCCAGAGACAGTCAGCATCAGTTAGACTGACAGAGAGGGAGACCCAGAGACAGTCAGCATCAGTTAGACTGACAGAGAGGGAGACCCAGAGACAGTCAGCATCAGTTAGACTGACAGAGAGGGAGACCCAGAGACAGTCAACATCAGTTAGACTGACAGAGAGGGAGACCCAGAGACAGTCAGCATCAGTTAGACTGACGGGAGGGAGACCCAGAGACAGTCAGCATCAGTTAGAGTGACAGAGAGGGAGACCCAGAGACAGTTAGCATCAGTTAGACTGACGGGAGGGAGACCCAGAGACAGTCAGCATCAGTTAGACTGACAGAGAGGGAGACCCAGAGACAGTCAGCATCAGTTAGAGCGACAGAGAGGGAGACCCAGAGACAGTCAGCATCAGTTAGAGTGACAGGAAAGGGAGACCCAGAGACAGTCAGCATCAGTTAGACTGACGGGAGGGAGACCCAGAGACAGTCAGCATCAGTTAGAGTGACAGAGAGGGAGACCCAGAGACAGTCAGCATCAGAGTGACAGAGAGAGAGACCCAGAGACAATTAGCATCAGTTAGACTGACGGAGAGGGAGACCCAGAGACAGTCAGCATCAGTTAGAGTGACAGGAAAGGGAGACCCAGAGACAGTCAGCATCAGTTAGAGTGACAGGAAAGGGAGACCCAGAGACAGTCAGCATCAGTTAGACTGACGGGAGGGAGACCCAGAGACAGTCAGCATCAGTTAGAGTGACAGAGAGGGAGACCCAGAGACAGTCAGCATCAGAGTGACAGAGAGAGAGACCCAGAGACAATTAGCATCAGTTAGACTGACGGAGAGGGAGACCCATAGACAGTCAGCATCAGTTAGAGCGACGGAGAGGGAGACCCAGAGACAGTCAGCATCAGAGTGACAGAGAGAGAGACCCAGAGACAATTAGCATCAGTTAGAGTGACGGAGAGGGAGACCCAGAGACAGTCAGCATCAGTTAGACTGACTGAGAGGGAGACCCATAGACAGTCAGCATCAGTTAGAGCGACGGAGAGGGAGACCCAGAGACAGTCAGCATCAGTTAGACTGACAGAGAGGGAGACCCAGAGACAGTCAGCATCAGTTAGACTGACGGAGAGGGAGACCCTGAGACAGTCAGCATCAGTTAGAGTGACAGAGAGGGAGACCCAGAGACAGTCAGCATCAGTTAGACTGACAGAGAGGGAGACCCAGAGACAGACAGCATCAGTTAGACTGACGGAGAGGGAGACCCAGAGACAGTCAGCATCAGTTAGACTGACAGAGAGGGAGACCCAGAGACAGTCAGCATCAGTTAGACTGACAGAGAGGGAGACCCAGAGACAGTCAGCATCAGTTAGACTGACGGGAGGGAGACCCAGAGACAGTCAGCATCAGTTAGACTGACAGAGAGGGAGACCCAGAGACAGTCAGCATCAGTTAGACTGACGGGAGGGAGACCCAGAGACAGTCAGCATCAGTTAGACTGACGGAGAGGGAGACCCAGAGACAGTCAGCATCAGTTAGAGTGACAGAGAGGGAGACCCAGAGACAGTCAGCATCAGTTAGAAGGGCTGTGCAATTTGTGTCCATCTGAGCAGCCGTCAGAAATCAGTGTGGTTTGTTGCCGAATGGTTTGCTCGTTTATCTTTAAAACTCATCTTTCGGGGAGCAGAGAGAACCAGCCCTGACCTACTCGAGAACTGGCTGAGTTTAAAAAGAAATTGGTGACATAGGAAAACAGTAGGTTCACTGGTTGGGGAGAAACTACTGTCTTTAAATAGCTGAAAATTAGAAAATCATATTATTTTTAAGGAAGTAGCTACTTAGATTTAAGTAAGAAACACAAGCAAGAGGGAAGTAAAGTTGTGTTATGATCTGAGCTGAGGTTACCCCTGGATGAGTCTGATCCCAGAGTGGAACCCAGCTTGATGGATCCTAACTTCTAGTTTTGTTTGTGTAGATACGTGGAGAGTAGCTACTGAACAGAGTCACAGGAGTCCGCTGATAAACTTTTAACATAAGAATGAAACATTTATTCAGCAAGAAACGATGAACTATATTACAATTCTCCTTCACCCACTACTATCCCTTTACAGATATGTACGCATTTGTAAGGATAGCACAAGTTACAAAATATACTCTAATGTTCACGGTAAATACACAGTCCATGTAAACCTATGGCACCCTGTGGTCAGACACACCGCACTCTGAAATCAAGTGACAGATATCACGTCAAGCAGATGCTATGGATCTCTCCTCAACTCCCCCAGACGCTTGTCACACTGTGAGCCAACCAGTCTCACTGAATTCCATCCTTCACACGAGGGAAGGAAAGAAGAGCAATAGTGATAGGGGATTCATTAATTAAGGAAACAGATGAGCGTTTCTCAGGCTGTAGTTGTGTATGTCACAGAGTGGCTGCTGGACATTCTGTTGGGGGTGGGTGAGCAGCCAGCGGTCCTGGTTATGTTAGTACCAGTGACTTAGGTAAGAAAGGGATAAGGTTCCGAAAGCAAATTTTAGCGAGCTAGGAAGGAGATTGTAAAGCAGGGCCCCGAGAGCAGTCATCTCAGAATTAGCCCCTGCCCCACGTGCTGGCGAGCATAGAAATAAGAGAATTGAGCGATCGAACACATGGTAGGAAAGCTGGTGTGGGAGGGAGGGCATCAGATTCCTGAGGTATTGGGACCGGTTCTGGGGAAGGTGGGATCTGTACAAGCCAAGACGGTCTACATCCGAACAGGACTGGGACAAATATCCTCGAGGGGAGGTTTACTAGTGCTGTCGGGGAGAGTTTAAACTAGATTGGCAGGGGGATGGGAACTTGAGGAGAGTTTCAGACAGGGCAGATTCAAAGCAGGGAACAGGAGACAGAAAATTAGCGAGTTACTAAAGCAATGGTTAAAAAGTGTACAGCACAGGAACTTGGCTGTATTAAAAGCTATATATATAAATGCAAGGAGTATAGCAAATAAAGCCGATGAGCTGAGGGCACATGGCAGCATGATATCATCGCTATAACGGAAAGTTGGCTTAAAGAGGAACAAAAATAGCTGCTCAACATCCCTGGATATAGAGTTTTCAGGCAGGGTAGAGAGGGGGATACAAAAAAGGTGGGGGTGTAGCATTATTGGTTAAAGAACCAATTATAGCTGTGAGGAGGGATGATATACTAAATGAAGCATCAAATGAGGCCATATGAGTTGAGCTGGGAAATCACACTGCTAGGAGCTCACTATAAACCCCCAACTATTGAGAGGGAGGTAGAAGAGCAAATATGTGGGCAAATTTCTGAGTGCAGAAGCAACAGGGCAGTAATCATTGGGGACTTCAGCTACCCTAATATCAACTGGGAAAGGCACAGAGGGCACAAAATCCTTGCACTGCGTTCAGACTAGCATGTAACCAGCCCAACTAGCAGGGGCTCAATTCTCGTTTTAGCCTTAAGAAATGAAACTGGGCAAGTTAGTAAAGTAGCATTGGAGGGCCATTCTGGAGATAGTGGCCATGATATAGTTAGATTTAACATCACCATGGAAAAGGACAAAGACAGAACAGGAGTATAAGTTCTATATAGTTCTGTCGAAGGTTCATGAGGACTCAAAACGTCAACTCTTTTCTTCTCCGCCGATGCTGCCAGACCTGCTGAGTTTTTCCAGGTAATTCTGTTTTTGTTTTTGTTTAGTATAAGTTCTATATTTGGAGAAGTGTGAGGTAAGGTATTTGGGGAGGGCAAGCAAAGCCAGGGAATACAATATAAACAGGAGGGGTTGAGGGAGTGAGAGACCTTGGAGTGCATGTCCATAGGTCCCTGAAGGTGGCAGGATAGGTGGATAAGCATATGGAATGCTTTCCTTTATTGGACAAGGTACAGAATACAACAGCAGGGATGTAATGCTGGGACTGTATCAAACGCTGGTTAGGCCACAGCTGGAACTGTATCAAACACTGGTTAGGCCATAGCTGGAACTGTATCAAACGCTGGTTAGGCCACAGCTGTAATCTTGTGTAAAGTTCTGGCCACCACATTACAGGAAGGACATAATTACTCTGGAGAGAGAGTACAGAGGAGATTTACAAGAACCTTGCCAGGGCTGGAAACTTGCAGCTGTTAGGGAGAGATTGGATAGGCTGGGGTTAGTTTTCCTTGGAACAGAGGAGGCTGAGGGGTGACCTAATTGAGGTGAACAAAATTATGAGGGGCCGAGATAGAGTAGACGGTAAAGACCTGTTTCCCCAAGCTGAGGGGTCAGTTACCAGGGGGCACAGGTTGATGGTGATTGGTAGAAAGATTAGAGGGGACATGAGGAAAAACATTTTCACCCAGAGGATGGTGGGAGCCTGGGATTCACAGCCTGAATCGGTGGTTGAAGCAGAAACCCTCAACTCATTTAAAAGGTATCTGGACCTGCGTCTGAACCTGCAAGGCTGCGGACCAGGTGCTGGAAGGTTGGATTAGAATGGGCGGCTAGTTTTTTTTTTTAAATTTTGGTTGGCGCAGACACAATGGGCTGAATGGCCTCTTTCTGTGCCGTATCTTTTCTGTGGTTTCAATGGCTTCTGTGGCTGCAGGCTCAGTTGGGAGGAAAGGCAACTCGGGGATTAACAGGCAGTGCCCCCACTGCCACCATCCCCGCCCGATCAGTCACTATCTTCAGGAGACATAGATGGCGAGAAGGGATTGGAAGCAAGAAAGATTTAAAATAATGCCTGCTTGTTGCTTGCATCCATCACAGGTGCATCAGGAGCTCCTGGAGGCTGGGTTCATGGCCGATATCTGCCTCGACTCAGGATCCACATTGAACAGGAAAATCCGCAATGCACAGTTAGCGCAGTTTAACTTCATCCTCGGTAATGTACCACACAGCAAATCACTCCTCCCACGTTAGTCCTCACCAGGTCTTGAGGAATGTGATCGATAGAAATGCAACACTTACTGTTTCAGGCACCACCATCCCATCAAACACCCCCAGGACAGGTACAGCACGGGGGTTAGATACAGAGTAAAGCTCTCTCTACACTGTACCCATCAAACACTCCCAGGACAGGTACAGCACGGGCTTAGATACAGAGTAAAGTTCCCTCTACACTATTCCCATCAAACACTCCCAGGACAGGTACAGCACAGGGTTAGATACAGAGTAAAACTCCCTCTGCACTGTCCCCATCAAGCTTTCCCAGGACAGGTACAGCACGGGGTTAGATACAGAGTAAAGCTCCCTCTACACTGTTCCCATCAAACACTCCCAGGACAGGTACAGCACGGGGTTAGATACAGAGTAAAGTTCCCTCTACACTGTCCCCATCAAACACTCCCAGGACAGGTACAGCATGGGTTCAGATACAGTGTAAAGCTCCCTCTACACTGTCCCCATCAAACACTCCCAGTGTTGGGTTTTGGTCTATTGGGTTATGTCCAATGGGAGTGAATGGGAAGATAGCAGGCCCATTGATGCTCTGTGGCTGGGCCTCGTTTATACGGTGACTCTTATCCTGTAATTTCCCTCTCGTTATTCGGCACAGTTGTCGGAGAGAAGGAGAAATCCAGCGGCACTGTCAGTGTGCGGACGAGGAACAACAAACAGCACGGGATGAGGGATCTGACGGGCGCCATCCAGAGACTGACCGAGCTGAAGGAATCTCGTTGCAGAAATGCAGAGGATGAATTTTAACCTGAGGGGGTTGGGGGTGGGATGCGCAGCGTGAGCCATTGACCTAACACAGCCACTTTCCGATCATCCTGAGCCCACCCTCCGACTGCTTCCCACTAGCCAGCAACAAAGCAGCATGGAAGTGAAGGACTGCGCCCGTGATTCCGAGCTCTGTTCGTTTCAGGCTCTTGCGCAGGTGAGGGACTGAGGAGGAACACGCTTTGTGAAGAACCCTGAAGGATTGGGATTCTGAGCCATGAGAGCTCAGTCAGGAGCAAGACGGAGCACTTCAGAGTCAGGTGTTTGCCAGCTGCTGTTCCCACTTCCATGTGCTCCTCCAGGAGTCAAAACATGCCAGAGGCATGGGTAAGGAGAGACACTCCCCATATAAATGTGTCTCAGTGTCCCAAAGCTTCCCCCACAACTCCCCATGACCCTTTTTTTGGGATACGGCTCCACACACACCATGTATCTTCTGTATCAACCCAAGCCATCCTTCAAGTAGCATCAGAGACGCTGAGTGTTGGGAGGCCCAGTTCACCTTCAGCCGCCCCACATTTGAGTTTTGTGTCCCAGTGTCAGCCGGTACTAAGCAACACTCCCTTGGGTGCTCTGACAGGATACACACTGAGCAGCCTGGCACCGAGCAGACAGAGGGAGGGTGTGGTGAGTTTGGGAGATAGTCTGTGCTTCTGTGACTCATGAGTCACTGCCTTTGACCAAGATGGTGAGACCAATGTTTTCTTTTCTTTTTGTTTGTCTTCATAAGCTGCATATTTTTAAATTCATCGTAATTCAACTCTTGGTTCTCTGAGGGTAAGCCCTTGGTTTATGTGTCTGCTCATCAGCCTAACCGTTCAGTGTCAGGTCAGTAGGTAGCCCATCAGAGAGGAGTGAAAGAAAAGGGAGCTGTGTCTCTCTGTCTCTCTGTCTCTCTGTCTCTCTGTCTCTCTGTCTCTCTGTCTCTGTGTCTCTGTGTCTCTGCGTGTGTGTCTCTACCATGACTCAGTGATTGTGACAGAACAGCCACAGACACGCAATCACAAACCATTCTGGGCTCAACCCAAAAACTCCTACGGAATCGGGGGCAGAGGGGCTAGAATAATTAAAATTGGATTAACGATCCACTGACAGCATGGGGTTTACAGCGCTGGGCTAACAGTGGAAAAGCAAGCGAGAAGGTCTGTGAAACTCTGTCAGAGCGCTTTGGAGCAGACTGATGTAATAGTTGTACATTATCTCCAATAAATGTGTTCAGTTGAAAAAGGATTCAACCATTTAAATGATTAAATGTGCACCTTTTTTTTCCCTCTGACAAGCCCCTCACCACCTGATAGTGCCAGATGTTGCTGAGTTCAGAACGTCATGAACGTAGGCATCCTCCACCAACCTCAGCCCAGCATTCACACTTCACCGCAGCTATGGTGATGAGTGTCAGCAGGCTGTTTGACAGTGTATGTCCACTCTTCCACTGCAACTCTCACTCTAACTCTCTCCATCTGACGCAAGCCGACCAACCTGACCTCAAGCCCCACCCCCAACCACAAGCTCCCTCAACCTCCCCTCTTCTAGAAGGGGTTGGACTCACCGGATAGCGATCAGGAATATGATTTTTCCCTTCAGCCATATCCTCTCGTTTCCAGTCAAAGGTTCGAGTTTCAAGACCCACCCTCGGCTGGCACTCCCAGGCGTCGGAGGTGCTGTTATTTGGATGAAACGTTAAACTTTGCTCCCCCTCTGCCTCTTGAAGTGGTCGTAAAAGACCCCATAGAGTCTTGTAATATACCTTTAAGGGATTTCAGCATGATATCACTAGAAGGGAAGTGTGTCATGTGACCCAGTCTTCATTTCTCTTGAGCAGAGCATGCTCACAGCCCTGATGTTTTCTAGCTTGATACCTACAGGTACCTGTTCTCACATGCCTAGTCTTAATAAATGAATCCACAGCGTGTTTACCCAACCCCTTATGAGTGATTGGTGCCTTGTGTCTGGCACAATAAATAAGCCCAAGGTATTATTATTATAACACCACGTGGTGAGACAGGTGGCAGAAAGGTTGAGTACAGGTACGACATGGTGATCGTACTACATGGCATGAGAAGACCCTCGACGTTTTGGTTAGACCGTGGCGAAGTTGGAGAGCGCTGGAAACGCGGTGGGCAGCAACTGCGCAGTAAAGGCTTTGGAGAGAGAGCGCGGAGCTGGCGCTCGGACAGAAAGCCGGTCGGCAGACGGAGCCCCCGCGGCGAGACTGCAGCGCGTGACCCGTCATCAGCCCCGTGGGTGGGATGGTGCCTTGAGAGGACCAGCAGCCGGGGTTCGCTCCATCGGGGAAGGCGAGTGACCAGGGTGTGGGGTGTGGGCCAGACCGATAGCCAGCAAGGGAAGAGTCGAATGAGGAGGTCGGCGGTGGGAGGGGGAGTGGGGGGGTGGGGGGGGGGGGGTGGGGTGGTTGGTGGGGAGAAACCACCCAAAAAACCTGACGTAAAAATCAGGCCAGAAGAGGTTGCGATTTCCCAGGTGGCTTCGGAGGTTGCAGGACAATAAATTGAATAAAAAGCAGAAACACCATTACTCTGTGGTGCGTCCTCCCAACTCATCTTCATGGGCAGAGCTTCAGAAAACGCGCGGGAGTGGCTATGGTGACACTTTCCAGGCAATACCGAAGAAGGAAGGTCAAAGGGATATTGTCAGAATGTTCACAAACCCCCACCCCCTGTTTGAATTGGGATGCCCCTGACCTGCTAACCCAAGTACAACATGTATAAACAGCGTACAAAGCTATGGTTTCTTGATCCAGGCATGTCTGAACCAGACACGGCAAACCATAAAAATTCACCCAGGCTGGCCACATCAGGATTAACAGCAGAAGAGCTAAAGGGCCTCCAAATGATATGGACCACATTGGAAGACCGATGCAGAATCAGGTTAAACTTCTGTAATCGTCGACTGGAGTTCACACCATTTGGACAGCAGTTTACAGATCCATAGACCACTCCATCAGCAGGTGCAGAGAAAAGGGTTTCGAACAAAGAGCTAGCAGGCAGAATTGTTGAGTGGGTCCTTGCATCCGTTCCCATGGAAGCATTCCAGACAGACTTGCTAAAAAGGCCCAAAATGTATAGCATCGAAGAGCTTCTGAAGGATGGATGTAAGTACGAAGCAATCCTTGCAGGTCCACAAAGCTTACAGGCCCTAAGTGCAACCCCAGTTGTTGACGCACTCACTAGAACACCCAAACCTAGCAAGACATGTGGAAGGTGTGGCCTTTTGCATGCACCAAGGAAATGCCCATCTTTCTGTAAGGCGTGTGGCAGAAAGGGGCCATTGGCAGTGGCAGTGCACTAGAGCAAAGGTTGATGCAGCTACAAAGAGCTGGGCACTGGTCCAAACAGACCGTGCACAACCGGTACCTTCAAGCAATAAGAATAGCCATCTGGTATCCTGTCAGAAACATACATGGGGAGATCGCAGACCAGAAATGACGATGATATACATGCCGGGACAGAGTGGCAGTGAACACATGCTCCACACCATTAATCTCGTGGAAAGCATTGAGACCATTCACACCACACAAAGTGTTGTCCAAGATTCAAATTATCTGAAAGCTGGTAACTATTTGTTACTGGCCAAGATTGAAATGGGGGCAAGTGCCAATGTGCTACCTCTGCGGATTCTAAAAAGATGTATCCACCTATGTGGAAGGATATGGCAAAACCACCTTCTGTGAAACTTTCATCGTAAAAGAGTTCATGAATTCTGTGTGCAGGATTCATTGCCCTAGGAGTGCAAGTACAATCAACTCTCCTGGGTTTCCCAGATGTTCTACACCTTGGAAACTAAAGGCCCAGCAGTTGCAGGTTTACTGGCATGTTGTGATCTCACACTAATAACAATCGATGGAATCAGTCAGACATCACAAGGAGATCAACGTCAGAAATTGCTACTATCACCTCAGTTCATGACCTAACATCAAAATATCCAGCATGTTTTGACAAAATTGGCAGTTTCAAGGGAGATGCAGCATTGATTTGCAAGAGAATGCAAGTCCGTCAATTGATCCACCATGTAAATGCAGCATCCACATACAAGACAAATTGAAGACTGAACTAGGCAAAATATAGAAAGACAATCATTGGGAGAGTACAAGAGTACACAGGTTGGTTCATCTCAATTAAATGTCATAAAGAAGGATAATTTAGAGAGTGCTTCGATCCATGATGTTTAAACACAGCTTTGAAACATTGTCCTTACAAAATACCCACATAAGAGTTACATTCAAGATTTGTAGGTGCAAAATTCTTCTCGAATTCTTGATGCCAATCATGGTTAGGTCAGTACATCTTGCAGAGAAGTCCCAGGAGCTTACTACATTTTGTACCCCATTCAGACGTTACAGTTTTCAATGACTTCATTTCAGATTAGCCGTTAGGCAGGATCTCTTTCAAACTCACATGGACCACATTACATGTTGCACTGTGTCAGAATGCATCTGTATCGCAGATGACATAGCTGTTGTGGGAAGAATGTGCCCACAATCTGAATTTACTGTTGCAAGCTTCATGTACTGAAGGATTGGTGTTCAACAATCTGAAATGTGCCATCAACATGCAGCAGATCAGTTTCTTCGGTTCTGTTTATTCCAGTGCTAGCACATGTCCCAAAATAGAGGACAACCCTTCAAGATAAGGAGAGTCTTCAAAGGTGTCTTGGGCTCTTTAATTTCTAGTCTCCAGACTATCTCAATTTTGCTCAAAGATCCTCATTGCTAAGGGAATTGTTGAGAAAGGATGTGCCTTTTCTGTTCGTACGCAGGCTACCAATACCTCTTCGAAGCACTGAAACAGTCATTATCATAAGCATTGACATTGCAATTTTACGATCTTAGGGAGACGACTACCCTGGAGATAGATGCCTCATAGGCCTGGGAGCATGCAGACTACAAAAAGGCAAATTGATTGCATTTGCTTCAAAATCTCTGTCCATAATGCAATCCAACTATTCCAACATTGAGTGGGAAGCATTAGCTTTAGTGTTTGAATCATGTGTTTTCAAACCTATCTGTTTGGCAAAAGATTGGTGATGGAGACCAACCACAAGCCACTAGAGATGATTTGGCGAAAACCATTGACCGGTGCACTGCCAAGATTGCAACATCTCTTGATAAAGATTCAAGGTTACGACTGTGAAATTAGGTACAAACCAGGTACCTTGGTGATCACGTTGGATACACTTAGATTGCCTAACCTAGTGAAAACAGAAGATCTATGTTTCAGTCTGCAAGTTGACTTCATTGACATTGATCTTGAAGATGTTCTCCAATTTGATGTGATACGTTTTGCACAACGCGAATGCTAGCAGCTGCAAGAAGAAATGGAAGATTTTACACTTCAGAAACTGAAAAACCACCATCGAGGAATGGCCTGATTCATTTCAGCATGTCCACAATCATGAGAGACCATTTTGACCTTACTGGGACAAGTTAGGCATCTCCCGTGAAGTCATTTTTAAAGGCAGGCGGGTCGTCATATCGGAATCTTCGCAACCTGATATTCTTCAACAACTCTGTCACACTCTCACCGGCATAGATCAGACAAGAGGACTCACGAGAGACAGTTATTGGCTGAGGCTGGATATGAACAATGACATTGAAGTTGTTGTCAAGAGGTGTGGGATATGTCAAGAGCATTTGTCAAGTCAGCACTAAACACCATTGATTCCAAATGTTGTTCCTACCCACCCTTGGTCCAAAATTGCTTCCAACCTCTTTCATGTTCATGGCACTGACTTCATAGTTATCGTGGATTACTTAATCAAGTACTCCATCCTTCGACAATCGCACAATATGTTAAGCACAACTGTCGCGCGCACTCAAGTGCTGTTTTCAGTTTATTTGGCCTGTCTTTTATTGGTAAGCCATTTCTGTTTATCTATGAGAAGTGGAATATCGATCACACTACTTCTTCTCCTCATTACCCTAGATCTAATGGCTTAGCTGAATTAATGATTCGCACGATGAAATCCCTAATTCTCAAAGGTAGACAGACCAAGCAAGACCTACACGTTGCAATGTTACATCTGAGAGTGACACCTTTAAGAGCAACTATTCCATCACCGACAGAGCTCATGCTTGGGAGACCAGTGCGTACCAATTTACCCACTCTTACCCAGTCTCAGAAACTATAGAGCAACTTTTAAAACTGCAAGAGATGACGACCCACGTGAATGATAAAAATGCAGGTACAGAATTGCCAAGTTAACAATTGGGACAAGTTCCCATCCAGGACCTCACAGAAGGGATGTGGCAACCAACCGAGGTGACCAGAATATATTCAGAACCAAGGTCATTACACACAAAGGCGTAACCCGCAAACAAATCGGATCCATTTCAGCTGCTCAGCCACCATACAGCCCTATTGCGTTGAGGACAAAATCCCAAATGCAACCAGGAACACCCATCCCAAAAATGACAACCTCTCAGATTCATTCAGTTAGGCCGTTAGATCTAGGGTAATGAGGAGAAGAAGTAGTGTGATCGATATTCCACTGCTTGCACATATCCTGAAATGGCTTACCAATAAATTACCACTGTGAGCAGTTAAAGAAGCCTCCACACAAGGTCACCATCGCAAGATCTGGGTGCATCAGCAGATTACCTTCACGCTTTGCAGACTCATAGATTCGCCCATTCTATACACTTATGTAATGGTAACTAAACATGAACATGTAACGAGTAACACCTCTTTGAAAAGGGGGAAAGTATCTTTGAAAAGAGGGATGTAATATGCCTTTAAGAGATTTCAGCATGACATCACTAGATGGGAAATGTATCATGTGATTCAGTCTTAGTTTCACTATTGCTTGGGGTAGAGAACACGAACACAGCTCTGTCTCAGCGCATTTACCCAATCTCTTATGAGCGATTGGTACCTTGCCTTGTACGGTAAATCAGCCCAAGATATAATTATCATTATAATAACACGACAATCGCTATTAGTAGAGTTCCCCTCAACCAGCTTTCTGCCTGATCATTTATCACCGTGCTGTTGTAAGTGCTTGTTATGGACCAAGTGGTTGCCACATTCCCTACATTACAACAGTGCCTCTGTTTTAAAAAAAAAAGGTATGAAATGATGTAAAAGGCAAATTCTTCCCATTTCCGGCACACTAAAGCATTAATTGTCATATGACAATGTACCACATGATGGCACTGCTCACAGCTAGTGACCCCATTGAAATAATTTCAGCAAAAAATCTAGAGGTAATGTTCATAATGTGCATACTTGAGTTGCAATTATGTGCTTGGTCTTCCCAAATTTGGAGTGTTCCAGGGGAAGCATTTTGAGCTGGGCTATAGCACCAGCTATTGAGACAGACCCTTCACATGCAGCTTGAGGTCTGAGTGGTTAGGAATGGGATAGAGCGAGTACTGACTGGGGGGGGGGGGGGAGAATGGAGAGGCTCGAGTGGGCGCTTGGAGGCGTGTCCCGAGGAGAGGGGGAAGATTCTGGGAGCAGGATTAGAGGTGGCAAAGTGGAAGGAGAGGGGACAGGAAAATCTCAGAGAGCAGTAACCTGCTGCCTTGAGTAAGTCCCAACCTGCGCCAAGAGTGGATGGAGCGAGGGGGCACAAAGGCTGAGGCCTAAGGAAATGGGGCTTCAGGGGATGGCCGGCAATTGGGAATGAGGGGTAGACTGGGGTTTGGGGGCAGGGAGGGGGAAGGTTGGGATTTGGGGGAAGGGAGGGGGAAGGTTGGGATTTGGGGGAAGGTTGGGATTTGGGGGCAGGGAGGGGGAAGGTTGGGATTTGGGGGAAGGTTGGGATTTGGGGGCAGGGAGGGGGAAGGTTGGGATTTGGGGGCAGGGAGGGGGAAGGTTGGGATTTGGGGGCAGGGAGGGGGAAGGCTGGGATTTGGGGGCAGTGAGGGGGAAGGTTGGGATTTGGGGGCAGCGAGGGGGAAGGATGGGATTTGGGGGCAGGGAGGGGGAAGGATGGGATTTGGGGGCAGGGAGGGGGAAGGTTGGGATTTGGGGGCAGGGAGGGGGAAGGTTGGGATTTGGGGGCAGGGAGGGGGAAGGTTGGGATTTGGGGGCAGGGAGGGGGAAGGTTGGGATTTGGGGGAATGGAGGGGGAAGGTTGGGATTTGGGGGAAGGTTGGGATTTGGGGGCAGGGAGGGGGAAGGTTGGGATTTGGGGGCAGGGAGGGGGAAGGTTGGGATTTGGGGGCAGGGAGGGGGAAGGTTGGGATTTGAGGGAAGGCTGGGATTTGGGGGCAGGGAGGGGGAAGGATGGGATTTGGGGGCAGGGAGGGGGAAGGTTGGGATTTGGGGGCAGGGAGGGGGAAGGCTGGGATTTGGGGGCAGGGAGGGGAAAGCTGTGATGGGTAGCATATAGAGAGTGCATTTGGGAAGCCGACCAGCAGTGCCTTAGAATGACAAAGGTATGTGTGTGGCTCTCGGCAGCTGAGGTGAAGTTAGGGCCAGTGTTGTGGAGGGACTGCGACCTGAACAGTGTATTGCCAAGGATGGAGCCTGCATTAACCTCGAGGTTTCCAAGTCAGCTCAGAAGAAGTCTGCAGCAGCATTGCAGTGCGAGTGGCTCCAGGGGAGCTCCTTTGGAGAACAGGCGAGAACCTGTGGCAAAGGAGGTAAGACTGCAGAGTGGGACTGCTGTCAGAAGCAAGAAACATGCTAGAATAACGTGGAAAGATACTGAATTCATTAGGAAAGCTCAGGCCCTTCTTTGCTTTTGAACTCACTCTGTCTCAGTGTATATCTACCTTTCTCACTTGGTCTGTGTCTGTCTCCCTCCTGTATTTTGACTTATTTTGTTTCTGTCTGTGCTCTTTCTGTTTGCCCCTCTGTCTCACCTGCTTCGTGTCTCTTCCCCCCTCTCTCTCTCTTTCTCCCTCTTTCTCTCTCCCTCTTTATCTCTCCCCTTTTTGCCTCTTATTCTCTCCCTCCTCCTCTCCTGCTCTCTGAAACCCACATTGTCTGTCTGTCTGTCTCTCTTCCTTTCTCCCCTTGATGTCTATTTTATCTAAGATCCATATATGCTCATTGCTGCCTGGCAGTGATTGAATTAATGAGCTGCAATCTCTTGAGTAGCTTTTCAGGATGATCAGGAATCTGACAGAGATTTACTGTATGTGTGGACATTGTGCCAAGAATTTTTATTGCATATAATACAATCCAGGCTGTGTCCCTCATTAATGCTGGAACACTTCTAAGTTATTTCCTGCCACATTTATATTTTTCATAGCCTTGTTTAGTAGCTATAAGAAAATATAGTTTGAAACAAGGTAATTGAGATGCAAAAGCTTTAAGCCATGACGATGATAGTTTAGCAGGTGAATTTCGCTCACTGTCATGGTTATGAGCCAGCTGCAATGGGAGTAGGTCCCACCAGCCTGCTTCGCCATTCAATGCGATCATGGCTGATGGTCTACCTCAACTCCGTTATCCTGCCCTGGGAGTGTTTGATGGGGACAGTGTAGAGGGAGCTTTACTCTATATCTAACCCTGTGCTGTACCTGTCCTGGGAGTGTTTGATGGGGACAGTGTAGAGGGAGATTTACTCTGTATCTAACCCCGTGCTGTACCTGTCCTGGGAGTGTTTGATGGGGATAGTGTAGAGGGAGCTTTACTCTGTATCTAACCCCGTGATGTACCTGTCCTGGGAGTGTTTGATGGGGACAGTGTAGAGGGAGATTTACTCTGTATCTAACCCCGTGCTGTACCTGTCCTGGGAGTGTTTGATGGGGACAGTGTAGAGGGAGATTTACTCTGTATCTAACCCCGTGCTGTACCTGTCCTGGGAGTGTTTGATGGGGATAGTGTAGAGGGAGCTTTACTCTGTATCTAACCCCGTGCTGTACCTGTCCTGGGAGTGTTTGAGGGGGACAGTGTAGAGGGAGCTTTACTCTGTATCTAACCCCGTGCTGTACCTGTCCTGGGAGTGTTTGATGGGGACAGTGTAGAGGGAGCTTTACTCTGTATCTAACCCCGTGCTGTACCTGTCCTGGGAGTGTTTGATGGGGATGGTGTAGAGGGAGCTTTACTCTGCATCTCTGACCCCGTGCTGTACTGTCCTGGGAGTGTGTCTGCTCGAGGGTGCTCCATTTCTCAGCACTGGGATCTCTCGCCTTGATAATTACAAACCTCAGTTTTTCCATTGGCTCCCCACCTATAGTAACAACCTACTGGAGAACAGTGCATGTAGGTAAAGGGTCAGAGAGGTAGTGTGCAGACGTTGGGTCTCCCTTCTGTTACAAGGGGCTCATTCATTAACACCATCTGTGTTAAAAACAGACCCTGGCTTCATTGAGCTGGGCAGAGCAGGGAGAGTTGCATGTTTACAGTATGGAAACATTCAGTGAGGCCCCCCTCCTCCCCCCCCTCGTCCAGCTGTTGGGGGAGCTCGGAGCCATTGGCACAAGATCACATTTATATTTAAAGGTATGTCTCTGATTTGAAAGCCTTCAGTTTTTCGATTCTCCCCCTTTACCCTCATGATTTTTGGATCACGGACTCCATGCAGTTGCCACCCCGAACGTGCCCAGTTGGTGCTTGTGCAGGGCTGGCTGCCAGTGCTGTGTGCTGCTTTACTATGGGGCTCTCACAGCTAAGCCTGCCCTTACCTGATGTCCCCGTTTGAGCTGGTGAATGGAGGGATACCGGGAACAGGGACTCTCGAGCTGACTGCTCCAGTCTGTGCAAGCGACACACACCCGACCGAGTGCTCGCAGCCACAAGCACCCTTCCGCATTGTACAGTGATCTTGCCATCAACTGGCACTGCCTGTAAGGAAAGGGGGACAGGCACTAACTCCGTCTGACCCGCCGACCTGGGGCAGGGAGCAGGAACTCCTTGAGCTTCGGCCCAGGCCACTGCTCGGTGGGTAGCGCTCTTGCTTCTGAGACAGAAAGGTCGTGGGTTGGAGTCCCACGCCAGAGGCTGCATGATCCAGGTTGTCAATCCCAGTGCACTGCAGTGGCAGTGCTGCACAGTCAGATGGGCAGTACTAATGTAGCATTGTACTGTCGGAGGGTCAGTACTGAGGGAGGGCTGCAGGGTCAGTGCTAAGGGAGTGCCGCATTGTTGGAGGGTCAGTACTGAGGGAGTGTTGCACTGTCAGAGGGTCAGTACTGAGGGAGTGCTGCATTGTTGGAGGGTCAGTACTGAGGGAGTGTTGCACTGTCAGAGGGTCAGTACTGAGGGAGTGCTGCATTGTTGGAGGGTCAGTACTGAGGGAGTGTTGCACTGTCAGAGGGTCAGTACTGAGGGAGTGTTGCACTGTCAGAGGGTCAGTACTGAGGGAGTGTTGCACTGTCAGAGGGTCAGTACTGAGGGAGTGCTGCATTGTTGGAGGGTCAGTACTGAGGGAGTGTTGCACTGTCAGAGGGTCAGTACTGAGGGAGTGCTGCATTGTTGGAGGGTCAGTACTGAGGGAGTGTTGCACTGTCAGAGGGTCAGTACTGAGGGAGTGTTGCACTGTCAGAGGGTCAGTACTGAGGGAGTGTTGCACTGTCAGAGGGTCAGTACTGAGGGAGTGTTGCACTGTCGGAGGGTCAGTACTGAGGGAGTGTTGCACTGTCAGAGGGTCAGTACTGAGGGAGTGTTGCACTGTCAGAGGGTCAGTACTGAGGGAGTGTTGCACTGTCAGAGGGTCAGTACTGAGGGAGTGTTGCACTGTCGGCGGGTTAGTACTGAGGGAGCATTGCGCTGTCGGAGGGTCAGTACTGAGGGAGCGCCGCACTGTCCGGTGCCATCTTCCGAATGAGACTCAAAAGAATGCATGGTCTCCATTATAATAAGAGCAGGGGAGTTCTCCCCAATGTCCTGGACCGATATTTATTTCTCAACAGACGTCAGATTATCAGATGAGGGCTAGGTGTGCACAAATTCCTTGCAACATTCCTGAGATTACAACACTGAGTACTTGTTGACCGTTTCATTGTTTAGAGAACAATTCACACATCCCGAGGTCATGAAAGGTACTGAAGAAATGGAATTCTGTTTTAACGTTGAAGACTAAATTTTTGGTTTCAGCGCAAAATAAACCCAAGCTGGTGCTTATATCTTGACTGGAGACTTGGTTCACTTATCACTCCATCATCGCATATTTTACAAGCCTCTTCCTTTTCCATTAGTGCTGCGCTTGTATTTTCCACTGGACTTGTCTGGAATCACGGGGCCGGTGATTCACTGGGAGCGAAGCAGAGTTCGGAATCCACAGTTTTCAGGAAAAAACGATTCCAGGCGTGCATTCCTTGGCCAGACGCCCCTGCCTTTGTTGGAATACGGCTTTAGCTAGAATTGTTTAAATCGGGTTTTATGTTGCTTGTGCTGCCTAGCACCTGCTGTGCTACTGAGCTGCGTGGATCAGGCAGGGCCAGGCTCCATTCCCTGATCTGTATGGAGATGGCTGAGCACAAACCCAGCAGTGTTGGCAAGAGGCGGGAGGCGGAGGAGGTGGGGGGGATTTGGGGGGTGGGGGGGGTGACACTCAAAATGGAGTCAGCCGCCCAGGGCCGGAGGGGGTTAGTGGTGGGAGAACTCGGGCAGGAGTTCCGTGCTCCTGGTCACTGCGTCCCAACAACTCCCCCCCCCACCCCACCTCCGTCCACTGGACTTGTTGGGGGGTGTAGGGGGGTGGGTACGTAATCCAGGCCGACGTTCCCGATGCCACCCCGGGGAAGCCTTGCGCTGTTTTGGGTGCTGTCGTTTGGAATGAGGCTTGAAACGGAGGCCCCTGTCTGCCTAGTCTCAGGTGGATGCAACTGACCCCACGGCCATTAGGGGTGGGCAATAAATGCTGGCCTAGCCAGTGGTGTCCACGTCCCATAAATGAATTTTTAAAAAAAAAAGAATTTCCTGGGATAAGGACGGAGGAGTTCTTTCCCAATCTCCCAGGGCTGATAAGCATTCCCTGAACCAGCATCAATATAAAACAGATTGACCTGGTTATTGCTGTTTGTGTGGGAGCTTGCTGTGCGCAAATTGGTCGCCACATTTCCCAAGTTACCAGTGGCTCCACTCCAAAAAGTAGCTCATCGGGCTGTTAAAGCACCTTTGGGAGGTCCAGAGGTGCTGAAAGGGGCCGAAGAAGTACAAGTTTGTTACTTATTTTTGCAAGGAAGAGGAGGGAGAGGTTGTGGCCAACTCTGCCACTCTCCCCAGTGACTGTCAAGGAGCCTGCAGTGCTGGCGTTAGCTAGATGCTGCAGAATCTCAGAGCAGAGACAGGCAATGTGCATAACTCCAGCAGCAGTGACCTGGTTATTTGAATTCTTTGGCAGCCTACATGGTGACCTGAGATTCGCTGTCTGCATTAGCCCTGCTTTGGGCCAACTCTTTCTGCATGATGTCACCTCCTCTGTACTCCTTCCAGCGATCTTAAAGGTTGATCTAAACCTCTGCACGCTCACTCTCTCTCTGTCACCCCTGCTGACCTCACTCGCTATTTGTGTCTCTCCTTCCTATACCTGTCATTATAACTCTTCAATTTACTCTCTAACAATGCCTCCACTTTGTGAGGGAGAGAGCCAGAACTGCAGGGGGCCATAAATATAATGCCGTCGCTAATAAGCCCAATGATGAATTCAGGAGAAACTTGTTTACCCAGAGAGTGGGGAGAATGTGGAACTCGCAACCACAGGGAGTGGTCGAGGCGAATAGCAGAGATGCACTTAAGAGGAATCAAGATAAACACATGAGGGAGAAAGGGATAGAGGGATAAGTTGATGGGGTGGAGATGAAGAGGGGGTGGGAGGAGGCTGGTGTGGAGCAGAAACACTGGCACAGACCTGCTTCTGTGCTGTAAAACGCTCTTTGTAAGCATAATGCCTCTTTGTGCCTCTGTGTCGGAGTTAGCTTTATAACAATCCTGTGAAGCACCTTGAGACGTTTTATTACCTGTTCATAAGGCACTATGTAAATATTTATTACGGAGATGTCCATCTTGCTCACTTTTATCCATCTTGTTCTCTCTGAGCCCAAGACATTCGATTTGCCCCCTCACAATGGCACCAGCAGCACACGGCAATTCTCGTATTTATTTGGAAGTTTTTATTTTATGCATTTATCTCGAACAGTGAGCTCACCTTGGATGGTGTAGAGACTGTTATTTATTTAGTGTTTTCCCACTTCCCTTGCACTCGTTCCCCCTCGCCACCCACCCCGCCATAGCTAAAGAGTGTCAGGGGTATGTCCCCTTAGACAAGTGATGATTCTTCATGGGTCAGCCCAGACAATGCCAGCGGGCAATTTGGCTGTGAAAGGCATCAAGGTTGTGGTCCAGTCCCGCCCTGCGCACACCAGCAAGGGTCACTGGGTAACGATCACAAGGGAACAATAGACCTTTGCCTGATTTCTTTCCCCTCCAAAGCCCAGGGGTGATGGAGACAAATATTGTAACCTTAACAGCTGCCCCATGTTGGAGACTGCATGACACACGTGTACAGGAAAAGCATTAACACACTCATTTCTTAGATGGAATTACATAGAATGTGCACCACAGAAACAGGGCATTCAGCCCCTCTGCTTCGTGCTGGTGTTTATGCTCTTCATCTCCACTGCCCCCTCTTCATCTCCACCCCCCTCTTCATCTCCACTGCCCCTTCTTCATCTCCACCGCCCCCTCATCTCCACCGCCCCCTCTTCATCTCCACCGCCCCCTCTTCATCTCCACCGCCCCCTCTTCATCTCCACCGCCCCCTCTTCATCTCCACCACCCCCTCTTCATCTCCACCACCCCCCTCCTCATCTCCACCACCCCCTCCTCATCTCCACCACCCCCTCTTCATCTCCACCACCTCCCTCTTCATCTCCACCACCCCCCTCTTCATCTCCACCACCCCCCTTCATCTCCATCCCTCTTCATCTCCACCGCCCACTCTTCATCTCCACCCTCTTCATCTCCACCACCCTCCTCTTCATCTCCACCACCCCCTCTTCATCTCCACCACCCCCTCTTCATCTCCACCACCCTCCTCTTCATCTCCACCACCCTCCTCTTCATCTCCACCACCCTCCTCTTCATCTCCACCACCCTCCTCTTCATCTCCACCACCCTCCTCTTCATCTCCATCACCCTCCTCTTCATCTCCACCACCCTCCTCTTCATCTCCACCACCCTCCTCTTCATCTCCACCACCCCCTCTTCATCTCCACCACCCCCTCTTCATCTCCACCACCCCCTCTTCATCTCCACCACCCCCTCTTCATCTCCAACACCCTCCTCTTCATCTCCACCACCCTCCTCTTCATCTCCACTGCCTCTCTTCATCTCCACCCTCTTCATCTCCACCACCCCCCTCTTCATCTCCACCGCCCACTCTTCATCTCCACCCTCTTCATCTCCACTGCCTCTCTTCATCTCCACCACCCTCCTCTTCATCTCCACCACCCCCCTCTTCATCTCCGCCCTCTTCATTTCCACCCCCCTCCTCTTCATCTCCACCACCCTCCTCTTCATCTCCACTGCCTCTCTTCATCTCCACCACCCCACTCTTCATCTCCACCCTCTTCATCTCCACCACCCTCCTCTTCATCTCCACTGCCTCTCTTCATCTCCACTGCCTCTCTTCATCTCCACCCTCTTCATCTCCACCACCCCCCTCTTCATCTCCACCGCCCACTCTTCATCTCCACCCTCTTCATCTCCACCACCCTCCTCTTCATCTCCACTGCCTCTCTTCATCTCCACCACCCGCCTCTTCATCTCCACCGCCCCCCTCTTCATCTCCGCCCTCTTCATTTCCACCCCCCTCCTCTTCATCTCCACCACCCTCCTCTTCATCTCCACTGCCTCTCTTCATCTCCACTGCCTCTCTTCATCTCCACCACCCCCTCTTCATCTCCAACACCCTCCTCTTCATCTCCACCACCCTCCTCTTCATCTCCACTGCCTCTCTTCATCTCCACCACCCCACTCTTCATCTCCACCCTCTTCATCTCCACCACCCTCCTCTTCATCTCCACTGCCTCTCTTCATCTCCACCCTCTTCATCTCCACCACCCCCCTCTTCATCTCCACCGCCCACTCTTCATCTCCACCCTCTTCATCTCCACCACCCTCCTCTTCATCTCCACTGCCTCTCTTCATCTCCACCGCTCCCCTCTTCATCTCCGCCCTCTTCATTTCCACCCCCCTCCTCTTCATCTCCACCACCCTCCTCTTCATCTCCACTGCCTCTCTTCATCTCCACTGCCTCTCTTCATCTCCACCACCCCACTCTTCATCTCCACCCTCTTCATCTCCACCACCCTCCTCTTCATCTCCACTGCCTCTCTTCATCTCCACCACCCGTCTCTTCATCTCCACCGCCCCCCTCTTCATCTTCGCCCTCTTCATTTCCACCACCCTCCTCTTCATCTCCACTGCCTCTCTTCATCTCCACTGCCTCTCTTCATCTCCACCACCCCACTCTTCATCTCCACCCTCTTCATCTCCACCACCCTCCTCTTCATCTCCACTGCCTCTCTTCATCTCCACCACCCTTCTCTTCATCTCCACCGCCCCCCTCTTCATCTTCGCCCTCTTCATTTCCACCCCCCTCTTCATCTCCACCCCCCCCTCTTCACCCCCAGCCCATCACCATCTCCTTTATTCCTTTCTCCCTCATCTGTTTATCCAGCTTCCTCCCTTCAATGCATCTCTGCAATTCACCTCGACCACTCCCCGTGGGATCGAGTCCCGCTTTCTCCCCACTCCCCGTGGGAGCGAGTCCCACATTCTCCCCACTCCCCGTGGGAGCGAGTCCCACATTCTCCCCACTCCCCGTGGGAGCGAGTCCCACATTCGCCCCACTCCCCGTGGGAGCGAGTCCCACATTCTCCCCACTCCCCGTGGGAGCGAGTCCCACATTCTCCCCACTCCCCGTGGGAGCGAGTCCCACATTCTCCCCACTCCCCGTGGGAGCGAGTCCCACATTCTCCCCACTCCCCGTGGGAGCGAGTCCCACATTCTCCCCACTCCCGTGGGAGCGAGTCCCACATTCTCCCCACTCCCCGTGGGAGCGAGTCCCACATTCTCCCCACTCCCCGTGGGAGCGAGTCCCACATTCTCCCCACTCCCCGTGGGAGCGAGATCCACATTCTCCCCACTCCCCGTGGGAGCGAGTCCCACATTCTCCCCACTCCCCGCGGGACCGAGTCCCACATTCTCCCCACTCCCCGTGGGAGCGAGTCCCACATTCTCCCCACTCCCCGTGGAGCGAGTCCCACATTCTCCCCACTCCCCGTGGGAGCGAGTCCCACATTCTCCCCACTCCCCGTGGGAGCGAGTCCCACATTCTCCCCACTCCCCGTGGGAGCGAGTCCCACATTCTCCCCACTCCCCGTGGGAGCGAGTCCCACATTCTCCCCACTCCCCGTGGGAGCGAGTCCCACATTCCCCCCATTCTCTGGGTAAAGAAATTTCTCCTGAATTCCCCATTGGATTTATTCGTTATCATCCTACAACTGTGACCAATATTTGTAGAGTACTGCACAAATGGAACCAACCTCTCTCTGTGTCTACCCTACTGAGCACCTTCTTCATTTTAAAGATCTCAGTGGGTCACCCATTCTCAATTGGAAGGAACCCACCTCCATTTAACCTCTCCAGAAAGTCCTAATTCTCGGTTCTGATATCATCCCTGTAAATTTATTTTGCACCTTTACCCAGTGCTTTGATATACTTTCTTGTGAAATGGATACCAGGACTGAGCTCCAGATGTGATGTAAGCCAGGGTTCTGTTAAATAGGGAGTGCTGCACTGTCAGAGGCACCGTCAGCCTTCAGATGAAACATTAACCAGAGGCCCCTTCTGCTCCCTTGGTGGTGAGGGGAGGGGGGGAGATGTATAAAATCCCTTGGCGCTATTTGAAGATGAGCAGTGGGAGTCCTCTGCCCCACCCCACCCCACCCTACCCTACCACCAGTGTCCCAGTCAGTACCTGTCCCTCAACCAACATCACCCAAAACATCATTATCTGGTCATTGCTTGTGGGATCTTGCTGTGCAAAAAACTTGACTACTGCGTTTTGCATTGTCATGCAATCGTGACCCACTCTAGGGTGTCTCTACGCACTTTACAGCCTGAGGTTGTGAACGGACGTGTGTGTGTGTGTGTGTGTGTGTACACATATGTACAGACTCATTTCTTTTTAATAAGAATGTTTGACGAAACGTCTCTGATTTCTAAATTCTGTCCTCTGGAAGCAAATCCCAGTGCTTTCTCCGGCTTTCTGACCTGTATCACAACTGTTTGCAATTGGCATATCTGTTTCCCCCAACTCCCATTGTCTCCTTTATCCCATTTAGGCTCTTAGTTTTCAAACAGCATGTCCCTCCTCTCACCCTCCCCCTTAAAACGCGCGACTTTACCATCGATATGACCTTGGCTCGAGTCGTGCCCTGTCAGTGTTTGCCTGTGAGTGGGACTGTAACAACGGAGGGGGCCGATTAAGGGGAGGAGGGGTGGCTAATTTTCTTGCTACTACTCACTTGCTTGTGGGGTTAATAATAAATCACTCAGGGTCATGCCTGATTCCATGGAGATTCCAGCCAGCGATAACCCTG